>NW_009646736.1:4590929-4661998 GCF_000708025.1 Charadrius vociferus | reverse complement strand
TATGAACACAGAATAGTTTCCCCAGCTTCCCAATTAGCAAGGAAACCAGACTGCCCTTAGCAGAAAATATCTTCTCTTTCATATGGAAGATTTTATAAATTGCTGTTGCCAATGGTGCCAGAGATATTTTAATCAAACTGCCTCTAGAAGAAGTCATTAGGTTTGCAGAAGGAAAAAAGAAATCTAAAACATACTATAACATTAATGGTCGCTTTTTCCAAAGACAGCTGGTAATACATTTAGCTATAGTGTTCCGTTTTCATTTGGAAGAGTCATGTTTAGTTATAAGGGGTCTAATCTTACTGTAACTATAAATGCAACAAGACCATATGAACGTAGCTTTCATAAATGTTATATTTGTTATGTCCCATTACAGATTAGCACAGTTAGTACAAGTAAAAATAGACTCATGGCTGTCCTACATATGCTCACCAAGTATACTAACATTGATTTAGTAAAACACTAAACATTTAACTCAGTTATAGCAGACTGCTTTTTCAAAAAGAGAATTCTTTTTAAGCAGAACAGGCATTTTGCTACATCCAATAGTCCATTCATTTCCAAACTGGTTAATGAAAATATAGCCAGGCTGGGTGGGGCTTTGAGCAACCTGGTCTAGTGGGAGGTGTCCCTGCCTATGGCAGGGGGGTTGGAACTAGATGATCTTCAAGGTCCCTTCAAACCTAAACCATTCTATGATTCTATATGAAAATAATAAATTGTGTTAGAAGAACAGTATTTCATATTTGCTTAAGTTGGCAATCTTCTCCAGCGCCATGAAAATTATTATTTCAAATTCTGATACCCCACCATTAAAGAAGAAATCCTAATGCATCCATATTTAATTCAATGTTTCTGGTCATCTGCAAGCATGAACAATAGAAATCATATGGAGAAATAATAGCAAGATGCAGTGTCTGGTCTCCATTTTAATGCCACCTTAGCAGCGTGTTGGTGAGTTGTCTATGAAAAGAAGTGTTATCTGTATAACAAGTGAATATGATGTGAACAGCATTTAAAAGATTGTCTTGTCTTAACTTTCCTTTTCTACTTGCTGTACATACTATTTTTGTCCAGTTTGCTGTGTTTACATTTAGGAAATCAGGTTAGATATGCTGGGATTGAGTGCAGGGGGACAGGTCTAGCTGTCTTAGGTTATCAGGGTTTTCTAGGGAGACTTCCCACAGAGGCTAGTCAGGAAGGAGCAGCTGAAAGAGATTTCTGTGTGCCGAAGTGAAGGCACAGTGGGAGAGAATGAAGGTAAATCTGAGGTAGCAGCTCTGTTTGTTTTCATTTCTGTATTGGAATAAAACATCCTCCCACGTCTCTTTTAAAATATCCCCAGGTTGAAGTGTGCTACCCTCCTTATTTCAGAAGACCCTATCTGAATTTGCCATGCTGTCTGCTTAAAAAAGCAGAAAAAACTCCCTCAAAGAACTTCTTCTACACTGATATTATGAGTGTTTTATTCCTCTTCAGGGAATATTTGAGTATTTGCTAAACATTACATTAAACCTGGTTCAATTAACAATGATCCTATTTAACAGCAGTTTACTGCTGCAGATTAGAATACATAGTTTCATGCTATTATCATAATTAGATAGTATAAATTTTTATCGTTTAATTATGGAAGTCTTGTTTTGTTTGTTTCCACCGAATGAGAACTTAATCAAGATCCACCTAATGGAATTAAATATATGGATTCACAACACAAAATCTTTTCTAAGTTGCACATGGTGACTTATAATTAAAATATTTGTAATGTGACATTCTTATTACCCTATTTACCCTCATAAAATAAATGTAGTTTCACATAAATATATATACCTTTGTCCACTCCATTATTGCCAACTATCTTTCTCTGGACCTCCATCAAATGTTCCCTGCTTTAGACATTCTTTTAAGCAAACCTTGTTTGAAAAGAAAAAAAAGATAGATACTTTGTCCCTACTTTCCCTCCAAAGATCAAGATTATTTAATTACCAGTGCTGAACATTTGTTATGTTAGTACAAGTTAAGAAATTTAAATTCTTCCTTAATTAGGTGATTTATAGTTTCTTCGAGCATTGGACTCCCCAAAAGTGCAAAGTCTTAGTCTTGAACACAGAAAAGTCATTTATGATTCTTCTTAGCAGTTCCTAAGATTTAACATTTTTCTTTTCAATGCCTGTGCAGTAGTCATCAACATGATTAAGGTTAGTATTGCCACACTGCTAAATATGGATCTTAATTGTCTTTTAGGAAATCTTAATGAAAAGAGTTATTTAGATAGAAGTAGGGTACAAAACAAACCAACCAACCAACCGAAAAAAGATGGTATCATAGTCCTACAAGACCTTTGGCATTCATTTACCTCATAAATCATAGCAGTTAATTTTCCAGAAATTCTCTGGACTTTTATGCTCTAGACCAGCAATAGATAGAAGAGCTGCTAGAAGTGATATTTGCACTGAAAAAGGTTTCTTTTCAAAATGGACCCAGACTCCAATAATCTCCCCACAAAATGCAACATCGTGCCCTCTCCCTCTTCACATGACCATCTAGTCCCAACATGGAGGCTGGGAAGCAGGCCTTCCCGCTCTACACAGCCTGACAAGGAATTGCATGTGAGAACCACTGATCTAGGAAAATACATCCTTCCCTTCCCAAGCAGTGTTGGGGGGTAATGGGATTTCCAGACTTCGGCAGAAATGTTGCAAACTTTTTGTCAAGTACCCCAGAGAAGTAGGAACACAAACTTTACACCATTATATGGCAGTGATAGATATGGAAGGTGGAAAGTCTCTGCTTTTTATTTAAAACAAAGCAATAAAAACCAGTGCTCATTTCTTTCCTTATTACAACAAGATACCACTTCTTAAAGAATCAGGATGCATCAAGTGCTCTAAAGATCATTTTAAAATCGTATTATGTCTCCTTATAGCTGAAAAAAAAAATATCTGGCTTTGCAGGCAGATGGGTGAGAGAACAGTTTCACTAAAGGGTTCAAAGATTTGAGGCATTCTTGAAATAGTCCAGCAACTTTTCCACTTGCAAGTACTCCTGCTCTGTGACAACATAAATGCTCACACCAGAATACTCCATACACATATGCATAGATGTAGGCTATATGCATAGACATACACAGTTGTATATTGGCTTGATTGAGCCCGAGGGAGCAGCAGGAATACATGGCCAGAGTAGAGGGAAAGGGGAAGGACAGTAGCCCAAACTTCGGTCACATACGGCCTTGTTAAAGTACCCACTCATTTAATTGTTGGCTGCTTTTGTCTGGCCACATGCCATTTGCACTTTTTCTCCAAGTGGTCTGATGAGTGCTGGTGGTAGCACAAGGAGAATGGAGGACAGCATGACTAGGGAATTGGGGATGGTGGGGACAATAGCCAGCAACTGGGTGGGCTTATGCCACGTGGAAGAACCCTAATCCATCTCCAGCACAGTAGGAGGGAGAATTGCAGCTTGGGGTTGCTAACTAGTTAGTCGAGTACAGGAGAACATACCCAGTCTAGGAGACAGACGTTAGCATCTCTAGGAAAGGAAGCAATGCTTGTATTAGTGAAGGGTGGCAAGGCTGTTGCCTTGGTGAGAAATAAAACAGATTGTTAAGAAAGCAAACAGGTGATGTAATTATGGATCAAGTTGTCTGTGATCTCTCCATTTACTGAGATAATGAAGAATGTCATTTTGCAATCATAGCAGCTGGATTTTCAGAACTGGCAGCTTACCTTGCTATTTCATAGTTTTGCTATCCTAAGGAGATGCCTAAGCACTTTCAATTTCATTGCAGTTTAGCCATCAAGCTTTTAAACAGATTCAGGAGAAGGTTAAGGATGCCACTACGCACTAATTTGAGCTGGTCAAATCAGGGCTTCTCTGGTCTTACCTCCTCCTCCAGCCCCTACTTCATCTTTTTTACTGCCCTGGCATTTGTACAAACATGCAGTAAGTCGTTTCAGAGAGAAAAGTAACTATGAAATTAAGAAATTCATTTTTCTGTCCAATTCTTCAGTGAATCGTCTCACCATATTGTCAGACAACTGCCAGCGCTCACTCAAGTGATGGAACAAGAACATCCAGGAAACAGATCCCACAAATTAACTCAAACTGAATGATAACATATGCAGAAAGGGAAAATCCTTGGCAAGGTGTATTTTGAGGGAAAAAAAAAGAGAGCAGCTTTCACTTGAATTAAAGTAGCTTATGAGTGGATTTCATTCATTTCTTCACCCAAGTCTTTTTAAAGATTTGACGTGACATATCTTTAGAAGTTTAGGTACAAATATATAGATTTATATTTTACATCAGTCTTTGATAGTAGAATTACTTCCAGGTAACTTGCTAACTATAGTGCGGACACTGGGTCAGGGTGCTGAAATAAGCAGCAGGACATTCTGTATCTCTTAATCAGGGCCCCTATCTCCAGTACTTTCTCCAGAGTCTCCAAAGAATGAAAGCATGCCCTTACTACCGAAGGGTGGAGATCTAGTCTTACAGGAGTTCAGAAAGGAGTATGATTCTTCCCAGGATAGCTGGTAGTCAGCAAGGTTCTTTATACAGCCAAGTATGGAAGTGCAGTTTTGAATCCCAAAGGAGTTTTTTGTTTGTTTGTTGGGTTTTTTAAAATCAAAACCATGTGTGTGTTCCTGAATAGTGACCATACCTAGCTGAAACAACTGTTTTATGTTATTGTGTTTGAACGAAGTTTTATATTTCCTAGTAAACATAGCAAAGCCCTATTCGTCTGCATAAAGCAGACATACCAAGACGTTTGCTCTTCCTCATGAGGATGCATACACACCCTCCTCAGCAGCATGACATGTAGACAGGGGATTACAAGAGTGTTTATTTTACCTTTCACTCAGTTATTACTCAACCGTCTTCAAGAACAGCATTGTCTCTTTCAGAAATCAAAATCCATCCGTTGCTTTCTAGATCTAAGCCATAATTACTAGAGGTATTTTTAGTTTTAAGTCCCATCTTCCTATTCAGCCTGACGATACCTTAATTATATCCTGACAAGGAGCAGGAATCAACAGCTGCAGGCTAAATTGTGGCATTGAGTCTTAGTCCTTTCTCAGTCATGTGTGGGTGTTCATGCTGCTGTGGGTAAGGAATTGTACCTTCCAGAGAGCCCTTCTCTCGCTTGCACAGAGAAATAAGAAATCCTCCTCTCCACCAATTACTCTCTGCCTTATAGAGCCCAGTGCAGGCAGACTGAGCACTAGTTTGAAAGACCACTGAAAGGATTACTTGTATAAGCTCTAAAATATGTTTCTTTTTTTGCTCTTGTACATACTTGGCTCTGAAAAATATATCTTCACTTATGAGCTAATGTTAAGGCAGAAATTAAATGTGCCCTTAAAGGGTTGTGTTTCCACATTTTCAGTACCACACGTATTTTATACAGCAGCCAAAAGCTGCCTCAAGAATTTCGGGGCGGGGAGGATTGACAATAGATTTTCTTTTCTTCCCTTGTAACTTCAGACTTGGACACTCTTTAATCTTCTGTCTAGATCTACCATCTTCTTTCCTGTGATGCTCATACAGCAGTGTTTTCCTATCTGTATTTAAGAGAACTGGGTGCTTAGCCTTACTCTGACCAAGCTATAAATAAACACTTGCAGGATCAAGTGTGTTATTGCAGCTGTATCCCCTTCAGCATTTCACACTGGCATATCCTCCGTGCCTCCATTGTCTGCTTTATCAAGAAACGGGATTCTTGTGCTACCTCCAGAGTGGACATGTGTAACTGCTTGCTGCTGTTATAACCACAGGCTCTCTCTAATATGAATCGCAGTGTGAGGCTTATAGAAATTTGTTAAACATTAAGTATACAGGGCATCGGAGAAAGCAGATGGTGCATGTGGCATAAATATTTATTGGCATATTTTCTTTAAGTCATAAGTGACAATTAATTACATCAAACCCAAAGGAATAAGCCTTAATGGGAAGAAAATATTCACAGCTGTTTTTGAAGCAATGGATTATGAAGAACTGACTTGGGATGATTCATTAATGCAGTCCAGCCATTAAAATAGGGATAGTCTCTAAAATATCAAGACCCATAAAATCCACCAAGTCATTTGAGATATGCACCTTCTGAAGAGTAATTTGGACTAAATTTCAGATATATTACTGCTAAAAATGCTGCAGGGAGAGCAGTATAACACATCCTTCTGATAACACACTATGTGTACCTAAAAAGAATCATGGCTGGGCTGGGGAGACACAGGAAAGTCGTGTCTGAACCTTATTTAGGTGAACTTGAGTGACTCACAAAAGATAGTATATACTGGGTTGTCTGCTTTTGGAAACACTCCATTAGGGCTTACAAGGAGAGCAGCTGGAAACCTCATCTGCGTGAGACAGCAGTTGTGCAGCTCAGGGGAGAGATTTTTACACAGAATCTGAAAGGAGTAACGTGATTTTCATGGCTGGCCTAATGAAAATACAGGGCTGGAAGGAGAAAACCACTTTCTCCACTCACAGCTAGAAACAGAAATTGTCACCCTCTAATCACACGAAGGACCAAACCTGGCTTCAATTTGATGTTTCCGCAACCTGCCCTGTGTCCTGTTGCAGTTCTGGGCAGAGAAACTGTCAGTAGAGTGCCATGGTCCTACTTTGACAAGGGTGGATTTTTTGATGGTTCACAGTAGCCTGATGAGGTGAGGAAAGGTACGACTGTATAGCTGAGAGATACCTGTCATGAAGCCTTTTGAGTTATTTAGATCACAGTCCAGAAGGTGTGTCTGAGCTTCTTCATACTCTGAGGATGTCACTTGTAAACTCTCCCACCTGTGTAATACTGTTGCCTCACACTTCCATTTGTGTGCATCCTTTTGCAAGCAGCTACGTGGCATATCTAGTACTTCCAAACTAATATTTTTATTTCTACATTTCACAGCTGGTCCCCCTGCCAGAATCATTTTGGCAAGCATGGAAATTAACGTGAGACAAGCATTGCATCCAAATGTTAATGGATAATTGGCTCTGTCTTCCAGAAGATGCTTTTTTATTCTGAGTCACTATCAGGCTATTCCAAACACCTCATATAAGACATACTCCAACTTAAGATCCTCTTTAACCATTCAAACATACAGAATTAAATTCTACCACGTGTGGAGGAGAGAACTGTGTCTCTTATACCATTCCCAGTCTCCTATCTACCAAAAACTTGAGTTATGCATGTTAGTTATAACTGCTAGTGACTCCAAAAAGAAGTGATGAAAGCCAATGGCAGGGAAAATAAGTCACCAAAATTTAGTCAGTGGCGGAAAGGAAATTGTAATCTAAAAGCAAATAACCGCAACATAAAAGCAACAACTGGTAATTTTCCGTTTCCTTATTTTTTATGAAATATCTCAGATCTCTACTAAAAGGAGATAGCAATTCTTACAACATAACCTTCTTCAGTAGGCATTAATCTCTATGCTCAGGGAAGGGTAACACCGATTATATTCTTCTGTTCCACGACTGTACACCAATTCAATAGCAAGGCAGGAAACAAAATCCTGCCTGCTTCCCAAAGCTACTCAGAGGCAGAGACACAGGAGGATAAATAACAGTAACAACCAAAAAAAAGAGAAGAAGTGTTGGAGAACACTCTACAGAATATTACTTGACACTCAACAAGTTTTCACCTAGCAGTTTATGAACAGTTGGGATCTCTCTCTCTCTCTCTCTCTCTCAGAAACCATAGGAAAATGTCTTTTCCTTTACACGCTTTATGATGTAGGTGTCACAAGCCCCACTGCTCTGCATGAAGGCATTTTAAAGCAGCACAGTATAAAACCAGAAGGAAGCTGAATGAATATCACACGTTAGACATTATGAAACTGTATGAACAAGAAAGCCACATGTGCACACTCCTACTTCAGATAATCCTCATTTCCTCTTCATTAGGGTGTGTGACTGCACAGTCATATCTTTAAATAGCTGAGAAATTTTTGAGTGGGCCTGAGTGAGCGCAAAGACCGTCTGCCCCCAGGCAGCTTGTCTAATTGCCTCTGCTCCAGTTCAGTCTGCTGCTGGCTGCAGCAGTAGAGCTTCTGTTAAGCAAAATGATCTGTAGTTTATTGCACAGATAAACACACACACCCAACGACAGTGTGAGAACTTGAAGAATGTACTAGGGTTGGAAGTTCTGCGTAGCCTTGTTCTCGTAGCATTCAGAGCATGAAATCTAACTTCCGCTGTACGTTGCACCTAATTGCAGTCAAGTGTTTTGCCACAGATGTTTTCTTCTCCAGAACTCAGGAACTTATATAGACAAAGCGTATGTTCATATGCCCTTTGAACTGAAAGATCCACTACAGCTGTCCATACAATATCCATTTTACCATCATAGTGTTAGCATGCGGCTTTTTTTTTCCCTAGCTACGCTAAGAAAAAGCTACCGGGGGTAAGCAAAAGCAGCGATAGGGGGTTCTGTTTTGTAGAGATATTTACCTTCTCAAAGTATCAGCATAAGTTAGAGAACAATCAGGAATCACACCACATAGTGTTACTGAAATTACCTACAACACCACTCCTGATAGTATTGCAGAAAACTGGCTCAGGCTGAGCTTTCTAGCTCCTTTTCCAAAAACATCCAATCCAATCCTCAATTGGATGCCAGGATTTCTTATCTCTTAGCCTTTCTGCAAATAAACCGGGAGCTACAAAGCCTTGACTTTACTCATCACTGCAGGAGCATCCAGATCCCTTTCTGTAATATGAGCCCAAATTAGGGATGATGCCACAGAAAGCATGTCAGGGAGCCCTCACAGTCCCATTTGCACCAGTGCTTTGGACCTACAGGTTTAAGAAGGCCATAAAGCAAGCATATGTTGTCCTGGTAGAAGCTTGTCTAGGGGAAGAAGAAAGTTCAGACCAGAAAATCTTTTTAATTTTGTAATTTCAGATATGAAAAATGGAAAGCTAGGACATTCTTGCTTTATTTAAGGTGTTTGTTCTAAACCTCTCAAAAGTGTTATTCAGATATTTTTTCTCCAGCCACATATACAAATAAATATGTGGAATGAACAGCTCTTTTTTTTTTTTTTTTTTTTTTTTTAAGCTGCACAGCTTAAAAATGGTAATAATAAAGCTAATAATCCAATTGACTCACGGACAGAAAGATCTTTATTTCTGTCTACAACTATTTAACTTAGTAGAAAAACATCCATGATTTCAGCAGCTGTGTGATCTGGCTCTGGGAATACAGAGCTTGTGAGAATGGGTCAGTGCACAGAAGTACAGGTACTCGTGCCTGACACACGGGTATTAGGGATAGTTTCAATAATTCTGATGCAGGGGCCACCTCCTCCAGATTCCAGCAGGACATGTTTAACTGAGATATTCTGTGCTCTTTTTAACTGATGGTAAGCAAATCTGGGTAGAGTCATATTTTTCTAAGTAATCTTTCTAAGTATTTGGGTAGAATCAGTATCATATCCACCAAAATAAGGTTTCCCAGTTAAAATATGTTTATGTATCATGAACAGTTTAAAGAATTTCACAGCTTTCTTCTTGAACAGTGTATTTGGGTAAGATAAGTCCTTCCAGATGTGTACCTCTCCCCCCCGTTCCCCACCCCCCCACCCCCCCCGAGAGGTCCTTAAAGAACTCTGTGAGGGAAAATTATTTATATTTACTATTTCATACTGGATCCTGGAAATCAATAGATCAGGCTTGAACTGGGGCAAGACCTAAATCTGTCAAAAAATACATGTAATTAGGCAAAACATGGTCCCAAAACAGCTGTGGATTTGTGTGCATAAAAACAGTTTGACAAACTAGTGGAATGAGATTTAAATTAGTCTGATTAAATATTTTTTTAAGAATCACGAGAATACCTAGGATTACAGCCTCACTAAAGAAGCATAATTATGGTTTATGGTTGCCTGTTTACCAACAGAAATCATTTCAGGCTCAACTGAGCAAATTCAAGTTGAGGGGAGAGCAAATAAAGGAGAATTGGGGGGAAACGGAAATGTCAAAGTTCAGTTAAGGCTTTCTTTCTAATTATGCAGTGGCATTCAGGGTTTTGAGAGCGTATATTTAAGACGTCAAATTAACTGACTTGAAGAATCTTTTTAATGTGACTGAACAACACATTCTGCAAGATGGTAGGCATGGTGATTCATGATTTCATTTTCAAAAAATTTGTGGGATCTGAGATGGTTTTATAGCCCAAGACACTTTTTTTTTTTTTTTTTTTTTTATGGATGCTAACACAAAGGCAGCTCTCTAAAAATAGGCAGAGAGAAAGAGAGGGCAGCACCAAAGTAAACCCTTACTGAGGCAAAAGTAGACAGACCTACAGGCCCACTCCTTTCAGAGACACATTTGGTAACAGAGCCTCCCCTGATGGTTCGAAGAGGCTTAAATAGAAAGACAGAGGAGTCCAGAGTCTTGACGGAGTCATGTCAAACAACCTCCCACAGCAAGACTCCCATCAGCAGAAGTTGAGCATTGGGCTTCAGCTTTTTTCAAGCCAAATTTTCAAGCCAAAGTCCTGATGGTCTGTGGGAGGCAGGTGAGAAGAACAAAGAAGGCTGGAGGGTGGGTAGCTTTGATAAGGAGACAGACTGTGTTGTCACCAGTGCTGACAGTGGGAGAAGGAGGAACTGGTGCTTCTGCCCCTCCAGTGTTCTTGTGACTTCTCTGCGGTTTGCAGGATCTGGTATTGGATGTGCTTCACATGCCACACAAAGCTGCTGTTCTGCATGCTAGAGATTATATCTTCATTTCCAATCAAGACATAGCTTATGAATACATGTGGTCAAGGTCTCCACGTGACAATCTGTAGTCACTTTCAAACTTGCTGGGTGATTTCTATCTTATTTGACAATAGGCCAAACGTCCCAGAGCTAAAAGTTCCTACAGGTTTCATGAATATAGACAAAACTGGGAGATTTTAAGTGTACCAGCTGAGCGTGAACTCAAACCTTGCTTATACAACAGAGAAACAAGACAAAGCCACACCTTCATAAGCACTCTACTGAAGGGGAAGTGTCAATCAGAGCTTACACCTCAAGCTTCTGAAAAGTTAACCTTGAAATGTTAATACATAGGTAGGCAGGCGTTTCTCATTCCAGCACTCACATACCAAATCAGAAAATCAGCTGTTTTCCAGACCACTTCATAGGCACAAGAACGTGTAATATTTCTTCTTTTTCAAGTAATCTTGCTGCTTCAGAGCACTACCTATTTATACCCTGTCTAACAGCTGGGGCAGAGCTGCCCTGGGATTTGTAAAGCACGCATGAGCAGACAGATGCTATGCAAGTCTCCTTCAGCAGAAACAGAGGTCAGTCCCTAAATGTTTCGTTTAAAATGACTGAAGCCATTGGCAGCCATGTTCTCTTTATTATAGAACTTTAGTCAGAAACGATGAAAAAAAATTGGTGAGCCACAGCAGGAGCAAAACCCACAGTGAAAGACTGAGCTGGTGAAGTTGGGCAATTAGCCTTTTGTTTGAAGTAAGCTGTTAAGAGGGGGCACACAAAGCAGAGTGTATCACTGCTGTTCTGGGCAAATCCTCGGCTCTGACAAGCCTGGCACTGACATTTCTGTTTTTCTGCTTTCATGTTCCTGTTTTCCTAGTAGCTTGTGTCTTATCTTCATTGGCCTTTGTGTAGCTGAACTAAAGTAGGTTAGTAGATTTAAGGCTGTCTTTAGAGACTATGAACTGCTGAATTTAGAGGCTATGCTATGTGTTCTGAACTCAGTGTTACCTTCTGAATTGCAGTGGAAACCACTAGCTAGTTGCTAAGAGTTTGTTTTCTGTGGAAAAAGTCTCTAAAGAACAAACTGTTTCAGCCACAGAATAAGTGGATTTTTTTATTTGTACTTTAACTTAATCTAGAGATTTCTACAGGTTAACTGTTAGACATTGACAATAAAGCATATAGAGCTAAGAACACTGTCACCAAACTGTATCCATTACAAAGCTGTAATTTCTGTTGCTTGTAGTGTTGGTGAGGTGTAGCTGGATCTTTTGTGTGCTGAATGCAAATACTGTTAAGGGAAGGATGAAGCGTTCCTTTTCAGAGGGGAGAAAACATGATGGTCTTGGTTTAAAAATTTAATCTTATGACACAGGAAGCAAGATGAAGCACTGAGGCCAGGATGGGCTTGGTGGGGAGAAGGAAGAGTTTAGGATGTTACCCCAAATCAGTTAGATTTTACAAACCTGCTTTTTTATTCTTAATGTGTATATTGACGCATGCTTATCATACAACTGAGCTCAGTCAAAACCCATCATCAGACCTGCGTGTTTCCTTCCTTAGTTCCCACCATGTTTTCCTCAAAAGCAGACAACTTACAGAATGGTGTGCTTTTACTACAGAAGGATCTCACTAACCAGTGGAGCAAAGGGGCCTGATTTTAGTCTAGAGACAATAGTCTCTGATCCACTGGATCCAATCCTGAAATTCTTTCCACAGAAGGCTTTCAGTAGAGATTTATCAGGAGACATGTTGCAGGAGGTGTGACAACCACAAAGTTGTTGATTTGTGTGCTGCCCTGTGACGTACCACCTCCCCCTTCCTTCTTCCCCCACTGTACTCCAGAACGAAGGCACCTAAGCCCAGGGGACAGCAATACATAGCAGACCTGCCCCACTGTGTGAAAAAAAGAATGAAAACGGGAAACATGGTCTAAACTATTGTGCACACTGACATTATATTACAAAAGGGGAAAAAAACCCCATATTTGGTATCATAATGAAGAGATAAGCATTATTTAGTAGAGGTAAGTAAGAAAGAACCAGCTCACTCAGTTTAAAAAAACAAATACACTTTTCCCGATATTGCTGCTTTAACTTCTGATCTAACGTCTTATATCTAGTTGTATAACTCACAGTTTACTTGTGCTTTGGTAATACCTGCTCATCCATAAACCCAAGAGACCTGGAGCAGGTAGAACTTGAGTCTGATCATTCTCTCATCTACTGCTATGGAATATTTTCACTTGACATCTTTGTTTAGCAAAATCATTTGCATTTTTAAATTAGGCTTAGCAGCATTTACTTCCTCATCCTTTTCAAGTACTGAAAATGCCTATAGAACTGTTTGACATGCACAGAGAAGCAGAATGGATTTGAGTACTTATAACTTTTTAATCTCCTTTTTTTTGCTTCTACACGACATACAAATGTCTTTGGGAAAAATAATTGATTCTTATAGTAGTTTAGAGTAACACTGTACCAAATGAGACTATCTAGGTGTGCTAAAAAGTAGTAGGCAAATACTTAACCGTCCCAGAAACCTGAACATTCGTTTAGTAATGCTCCATCAATGTTCTCTTCTCCATATATCTAACATCGTGATAATTCCCTGCTTCAGTTGCTTATAAGATTAAAGAATGCATCTGTTTGGCTTTGTAGACTACAGGCAGTTACATTTCTTGGCTTACCAAGACTGGCCTAGGCAGGGACTGCCAAGACAATCGGAATTTAGGTCTGCAGGGAGTCAGTCTATCACTGTGGTTTCATTGTTAAATAGCCTGTTTTTCCAAACCATTAAATATTTTATACTCTTTGGTGCAATTATTTAGCAGAGTCTGGCCTATAGTTAACCACAACAGTTAAAACTTCATGGCAATTTGACAACTGAAAGTTTCAGTAATTTCTATGAAATCTTTTTCCTAGAAGGGTCTAAAATTTGGAAGTATTGTTTTATAAAGTTTTATCTTTGGCTTTCTGGAGTGGCCTGCTCACTGACATATTGTTCCAGGCTGTGCTGATATTTGGGTAGCAGGCATCGGCCTGCCCTGCTGAGCCCGAGATCAAAGGATGCAGGAAAAGGGGAAGGAGCAGGAGTAGCTTCTGTGCAACCCACAAACTGGTCTCGGGTTCATACTTATTATTTTGCTAGGGAACAAATCCTCCTTGAAAATAACATCCCCTGCAATGGTCTGACAGAACAATAATTTTTCCTTTACCAACAATCTTCAAATACAGGAAATAGAAAAAGACAAGATTAACTTGAACAAAGCTAAATGATGGTATCAGTTATGGTCTATTTGTTTATATTTATCATTGTTTTATTTGAACTGGCCTTGAAATCTGATTTCTCAGCTTTGTTAACTGTCACAGTTATATTATCTAGTCCTCTGAGATTCTACTTGACATTTAAATGGGTACAGACAGAAAGAAAATAAATAAGCATAAGGCCTAGCAAAAAAGTAATTTAAGATGACTAGTGCAGGCACATAAGGTTTTACAGAAATGTACATTAGCTTTGTAGTCTTGCACAAGCAGTAATACTTTCTATTCATTCTGCAGCAAGAACTACTTTTAACCCCAGTCTGTAAATTAAAATGATGACAGAAAAATATAGACTTTTTAATGGTAATGAGAGACAAGCAAAGGGCAGAAATATTAAGCTGGATATTGCTTTTGGCCTTGAAGGATGCAGAGTAATTTCTGTGAATTAAATTTTACACCCAACATAGAATCATAGAATCGTCTAGGTTGGAAGGGACCTTTAAGATCATTGGGTCCAACCATTAACCTAACGCTGCCAAAACCATCACTAAACCATGTTCCTAAGTGCCACGTCTACCCATCTTTTGAATACCTCCCGGGATGGTGATTCAACCACTTCCCTGGGCAGCCTGTTCCAATGCTTAACAACCCTTTCTGCAAAAAACTTTTCCTAATATCCATCATAAAGCTCCCCTGGCGCAACTTGAAGCCATTTCCTCTTGTCCTATCACTTGTTACTTGGTAGAAGAGACCAACTGCCCCCTCTCTACCACCTCCTTTCAGGTAGTTGCAGAGAGCAATAAGGTCTCCCCTCAGCCTCCTTTTCTCCAGACTAAACAACCCCAGTTCCCTCAGCCGCTCCTCATAAGACTTCTTCTCCAGACCCCTCACCAGCTTCATTGCTCTTCTCTGGACACACTCCAGCACCTCAATGTCTTTCCTGTAGTGAGGGGCCCAAACCGAATACAGTATTCAAGGTGCAGCCTCACCAGTGCTGAGTACAGGGAGATAATCACTGCCCTAGTCCTGATGGCCACACTAATCCTGAGACAGGCCAGGATGCTGTTCATGTGCATGTTCATTGGGGCAGTCACTGAGTCATTGGTAACAAGATTCCCAAATGCAATGAATTTTCCCAAGACCTCAAATTTCTGAGGCTCCAGTGTAGGGAGACTTCTACTCTCCAAAGCCTAAGTCACAGCGAAAACCTGATAGCAGCTTTTCAGCACATGAATCCGAATTATATTGTACAAATTGTACTGAGACGTGCAAACATATTGGCCTCGGGTGTCAGTTATTAAAGTTTTCCTTTAGTAAATAATTGTGGTGAAATCACCAAAGCCACAAGCTTCCCAAAAAATTCACACAACCAGCCTCCTTTCACACAAGTCCTACCAAACCCTAGATGCTCAAAAAATTCCTAGGAGCTCCAAAATTATGAGGCAGTTTGTTTAATTATTAGCTAAAGGGTAATCTCATGTGACATTTTAGAATATGTATTTAGAAATCATCATTTTACAACTATTTTGTTTGCCTTCATAAAAAAATAAATAAATGATAATTGAAACTCTGTAAGGATTACAAGACTCAAGAAGCTGCAAGTTTAAAGAACAGAGGTCAATAATTAGGGGTCCTTACACACAGGCTATATATATACTTATACGTATCTCTCTCTCTCTCTCTCTCTCATAAGAAGTCCAAGAGTTTTTATTTAGCCTTCAAATTAGCATAAATAATTCAAGTGAAAATAAACGCAAGGTTCTTTTTGGGAGCTTTGCAGATCAGCGTTTTGATAACCATCAAAACAAATGATCTTGTCATACAGAGAAAAAAACCAGATGGCTGCATTGCTAGAATCTGCTGGAAAAGGCATTTTATGCCATCCTAATACAAATCAAAAATATGTGAATTTTGCTGGTCATTTTCAAAGAGGCAAAACTCACAGAAAATTTCTGGACAAAATATGGCACATTGCCACTCCTTTCATATTTCCAGTGGGTTACAGTTTGCTTTGTCTCAAATGCATGGAGTAAAATAGTATTTTTTCCTAGGGCTTTCCATGACTTCTCCTTCTAAGGGAGCAGGACATGCAGCTGTATGTTCTATGAAAGACACCATTCCAGTGAGCAATGCCTTGGAGTAGCTATATTTGGTTATCGTGCTGTGGGGAAATCACAGCTATCTAAACTATCTTTCTAAAGTCAGGAGACTCTGACTTTGGTCTAATAAAAGTTTGGAGTAACTGTATTGTTTTTCTACTTTTGCACAGATGAAATTAGGATGAGAATAGGGCTTAGAATTCCAAAACTGCCATCCCATCACAGTTATGGCTGAGAGCAGAAATGAATGAGGTCAGACACTCCATTAAATCCTTAAAAACAGCTGTCATAGCAATCATGGTTGCTGTAAAATTTCACAACCCTCTTCACAAACTGTATCTTCACAGTTCTACATTTAAAAAAGGATGAAGTGTTCAGTAGCATGATAGTATATAACAAACAACATACATCCTGAGAACAAACAATACCTGACCAAACTATAGAGGGGAAACAACATGGAAATAAACGTCAAGCCTTTGATTTCTCAAAGGATAATACTAAATGATCAGAACATCACTGTGTTAATGTAAGATGCATGTTACTCACAGTGGGCACAAGACGCAAGGGAAGCTACTAACAAGCACAGCCAGATGCATGTTAATTTAAAAGCCACATTGTGAGAGTTTCATACCTGCATCACCCAAACCAGGACAGAGAGGAGACAGCTACCTTCATGCTCTCACCACTGGGCTCCTGTCAGCAACAGATGCTAACATATAAAGTGAACAAAATAGCTACTGAGTGTCATTGGGAAAGCTTAAGGTGCAAAGAACAGCGCAGTTTGAACTTGCCTTTCCTGCTGTGGAGATACAGTTGCTGCTTCAGTTCTTTGCCCTTGAGAACTGCATTCTCATCAGTGCTTCAGCTGGTTTTATATACAAAGCTACTATCAGTCTCGGGCTCAGCAGTCACTCTGCCTTCCCAGGCTACACGGTTGTACCCTACATGTCTTCAGGCTTAGGCATTTAAACTATGTTTTTCTGTTGCACCCAGGAACTGCCTGCTCAGAATTATTTTCTCCTGCGACCACTCCTGGGGCCAATTGTCTTTTTCACTTCTGTTTGTAGGAAATTAAACATGAGTTTGATGGGCAGATTGCGGTGCAGTGCCAAACCAGTTATTTCCTCTGACTCTGTCCTGGGCTGTCTGAATTGCTACCTTTGCGTGGCTAAGTAGACAGTGCTGTGACAGAAGACAGGAGAGAGGATGGAGAAAGCAGAACAGCACAGACTCGGGATGTGAAGACTCTATAAACTCAGTTTCCAGACAGCATTTACATAGTGACATACCAACCAGGACAGCACAGAACACGGCCAGTTCTGCACAGTTCCCCGCCAAATCCCAATACATACACAGAAGTTTAGCCTATGGTGAGGTGTATGGCACCAGATCCAGCCTGGTAGTGACACCTACACCAAAGCTGATGAGGATCAGCTGTATGGATACACTGGTAGAGTGACAGGGATGAAGTGGTTTGTGCCACCTGAATTTTGTCCTGCCACCATTTGGGCATTTTGATAGTGTCTTCAACTGCGTGGCAGTAATCTACCAACTGACAGATTAGAAACAAAGAAGTCATGTTTAAGAGTCTCCTTTGGGTTACAAAGTCATAAACTGAAATGTTAGAAAATGGCAGATACACGGGTCTCTGCTTCATAATTCTGCACCTTTTTGCAGTCTTCCTGTTCACTGAATCAGGCAGAGATCCTCTGTTGCATAAATGTGGGCATATGAGGTAGAATTAAGGTTGCATAAACCATCTGTATACACTTCTAATTTTCAAGTCTTGTCTCTTCAGTTTAAATTTCTTTCTTTTAAAATAGATATTGAAATTTATTTGGGAGGTTGGTATATAATGTATATGTATTTGGATTCGGGGGGGGAGGGAGGGGGGTGAGAATAAACACCTCCTGCAGCACTTTAAACAATCCCTTACAGTGCAGAACACAAGACTGGCTCTCACTTCACTTATCAGATTAACTATATCAGTCAGGTGCAAGGAACAGCTGTTACCCCAGTGAGAGGGAGGAATATGGGTGGATTTTCAGTTCAACCTGTTCCCTAAGAAGCTAGAAGACCTCATGCTTCATGGGAGAAAAGGGACGAAACATCTCAAAGCTGTTTCTCTCCTCAAAAGCTGCTAGCAGCTCCTACCCATTACAGCACTGTGCACAAAGCTACTACTATTGTGGCAGGATGATCCCAACTTTCAAACATCTCTACTGAGTTAGTATTTTGACATAGAGGAGGATTGGAAAACAGATTTTCTTCTTAATTAAAAAAAAATACTAGTTTAAGGAAAAAAAAAACCCACAAGCTAGTGCTTGTTTTAATGTTACCAAAAGCTGGAAGATATTTCATAGGACAAAGATAAAGCCTTGCCTTACTGTCAGGCATTGACACAGGTAATAGAAAGAGGCATTAGCGCTTCCTAAAACAAACAGAAGAGAGTCGTTTGGCAATCTCTTTTCTAGGGAAAATAGTACAGAACTGAAATAGACTTCACCCTAGAACAGATGCTTCGGAAAAATACACCTTTTTTTTTTTTTAATTACTGTTGTTAGTATTATACCTCTGAGACAGTGTTTCTTTCTTACCATCAGTGTGCTTCTTTATCTAGGGAGTATTAAAATGCCATTAATACCAACCTTGGTTAATAGAAGCTGAAATGAAAGCAATAAGGAAAATAATATATTTCTTTGCTTGTCACTCAGTTGTTTGCCAGCATCGGTACTCTGAAAAAAATGAAATTGCTTTACTCTTCAGAAGTGAGAGAACAGTGTTACGCTTTTAGCAATTCCCTGAGGCCATCTGTCAATGAGTAAAATATATTGTATGTGTAGTACATTATATCCCTAAGTGCTTTATAAACAAATTATTTCTTAACATGTAGTTCTTTTAAGAAGTAACAGTCTTAATTTGCAGACAGTGGATGCTGAGGCGTCTGCATAGTTTCTATACCAACTCAAGAGTAGATTTCAGGACTTGAAACTGTTGACCTAGATAATTTGCTCCGTACATGTATTACCAGTCACAGAAACTATCATGCAAAATAGGGAAGAAAAAAAGAAGTTTTTCTATTTGCTTTTTTAAGTGATCCTGGAAAGTAAAAGCTTCTTCAAGATCAAAGCTCAGCAAGTTAGTGATGATAACCTGCCTGGTACTGTCCTAGTAGAAATGCTTGGAGAGTTTTATGAAGAGGAGACTTGGGGGTCAGACCCTAATTCATGTCATTCATGTACAAGAATCTCCGTAGTAACAGGGTTGCTATTTACAATGTGGCTGTGTATTAAATGGCTTCTGGACATGTAGCATTCTGCTTTCTGCCAGTATTGAGGCTCTAGATTTGAGTGCAGTAGTACATGTCCACCAAAAGAAAAGTATTGTTCTCACTTGAGCAACCAGAATTTCTACACCGGAAACACTACTGAACCAAAAGAAGATATTAGCATCTGACAGGGAAATTGTGGGTGACTATCTCCCTATGTACAGCCAGAATTTGGGTGGCTTTTTTTTTTTTTTCCTTTTTGTATTATGCAACAGCATTTAATTTTTGTTGTTTTCTACCCCCAAAACAAATATCTCCTAAGGCAGAAAAAAGGGCAGTATCTCAACATTTCTGCATGGTTTCCAGACAGTTAGCTCAGTATGAGTGGAGAGCAGATAATTTTGGATGTGAAAAGATGTTTGTGGGAAGACAAGGATGTGATGTATAAAGGAGAAGCGTATGGGAAAGGGCTGATATTTAAAGATACTATGATTAGGACAAGGTTAGGTTCTAGTTAAACTAAGCTAAAACACATTAGCCTGCATCTGATCCAAAGGAAAAAAGTAAGAATTAAATTGAGGTTAGCAAATGCTGACCTAACCTTGGCTCTTTTGTCATAATCTATGTAATTCCCTCCTGCAGATTATGAATTGTTCTGTAGTGTTGTTTTGCCTTGTTTTGATGGAGGCGTCTCTGATAATTACTAGAAGTTCATCAAGCAGTGAAAGCTAGTGAGAGCATAAATTTTGTATTATCTAAGCAGAAACAGTGATAGATTTTTCAGATGGATCTTTTTCTCACTCATTTGAATACCTCAAGTGAAGTATCTCCAAGAAAACTATCCTCACAGTGAGCTTTCTAGAAAGTAGCAGTAGTGTAGAGCCTGCCAGGATGGAGCTGTAGAGTTAATTTATGATTACAGTAGCCACCTAATCCCACCTCCTGCTCAAAGCAGGGCTAATCTCAAAGAAAATAGCAAAACGGAAAAAGTAAATGAGTTCCTCAGTGTCTTTCACCAGTGCAAAACTATTTTTGAGTGAAAATTGCCTATAATTAAAACTGCAAAATCCACAGAACAGGATAAAATGCCAAGAGACTGCATTGACAGTGTAATAAATCAATGTCAATAGAATTTGACAAGTGTATTTTGAAACTGGATTCAGTCTTCGAAACTGCTATAGGTTTTATAAGTTCATTGGGTTCTTAAAGTAAATAAAAAAATAGAAGAAAGAGACTGTTACTTTAAATAATAGCTATTTCTGCTCATACTGTTATTTCTTCTACTGAGGCATTAGTGAGTTATATGCCATCCATGCCACATGAAATAGAGGTGGTGATTTTTTGGCTGCTTGGAAAGGGCATACCTTTAGGATGGTAGTTGGTGTCACCGGTAGGAGTGCCAGTGTATAACACAGCAAAGACATGTACCGTTGCACCAACATGCAGGCAGCAAATGACAAAACAAGGTTTACCAGAGACTTGAGCATTTGGATGGAATGCATGCGCAGACACGATTGCTCCTACGCAGATTTTTCACATAGCTTTCACACTGAATCCAGTACAAAACTAGACTTTATCCCTCTGGCATGGGGGCTTGGAAACAGAGCTCCAAAGTAACAGCCCTACCTTCAGCACGGTAGTGAACATGCTTGAGAGGACTAGAAACTGGACCTATACGTTCCAGCACTCCTACCCTGGTTGCCAAATTAATGGTCACTTAAGCAAACACACTTCTGTGCACCTGCAGCCTCATAACCACGTATCACAGCGGGCAGTGGGCAAATACATGGGAGAATCAAGAGCACAATTTTTGAATGCTTTATAAACCACCTATTGCTGATATGTAAAATGCCTACATGTAAAATCCCAGTGGAAAGTAAGACAAATTTTTGTCTGTATAATTAACTGTAACATGTTTACGACATTACGTAACTACCACATTATATTCCCAGAGGGTATTTTTAATATTTTGTAGCTTACAAACTTCTATAACTATTTCTTAAAAGTTAGCCAGCCATAAAATGCAGATGACAGTGGCATATCCTGATTATTGACATTGTCAGAGAAATAGTTTTCCTAAAATCATAAAAATGTTGGAAAATATCTTCACAAGTTCATACAAAGATGCCATTAAACTATTTAAAAGGGCAAAAAGCTTTCTTTTTAAGTGGGGTTTTTTTTGGTTTACAATGGGAGGTCTGGCTGGATCTTTCCATCTGCTGTGCTGGCTGTTACTGCAGATGGTCATAATCTGTACATATGGTAAGTGCATATATAAACTGAAATCAGTGTTTTCTTGGGGTAAAAGCAGGCACACAACAGGAGCTCAGATGTTTAACACAATATTTGTGGAGGGGTTAATTTAGAGCATTTTCTTTTTCTAGGAGAAATTAACACAGAATTAGGGAAAGAAGCATTTACTGTTTGCTGTGAAAGAAAAAAAATCACTCAGCTCTGAGAAGGTAAATTCTGGATCTGCAATTTATTTGGAATCAGGTGTTGGCTTCAGCTCAGCCCTGAATCTGTGCCAGGTTCCGATTTAAATCAAGACAACGCTGAACTCTCACAAACTTCTAAAGAGATATCCGCAGCGCTCAGAAGTAGGACAGTCATCCTAGCTTTGGAGCCCCTGCTTCTAACTCGGAAATACAACTGAAAGAGGGATTTTCTTTTTTTTTTGTTTTTGAAAGTTAGATAATGGCCCTCCAGTCATGTAAAAAAATAAAAAGTCTTCAGATATGAAATGGTCTTTAGATCTGAAGTTTTTGTTTAAGTCAATCTCACTACCATTAAATGGTTGCTGAAACTCAATGATCAAAGAAGGGGCAAAAGACCTTGTTGTTAAAAGTAGTACTTTTCAGTGAATCACATGTAAACTTACTAGATAGTAAGCTGTTCTGCCACCTATTCTAGTGCTCAGTTAGCACTGATGAAAACTTCTGCTTGCACATTGACTCATGAACCAAGGTTAAAAAAACAATATTTCCATAAAGTCTTAAACTTCTACTTATGAAGTTTGGAAAGGTAAGAAGAATACTACAATATTTGTGTGATGTGGAGAAAACTCTAAAAGCAACTCACAATTTGTACATATATCAGTACTTGCACTTACGAAACATTTAGCAACAAGCACCTGAAAAGAACAAATTATTGAAAAGCAAGACATGAAGAGTTTATCTGATATACAATCAAATGCACATTTAACATTTCTTCTGTCATTTTTAATATCTTCTGTATTACAGTTTATTGGCAACATTTGCCCATTCATCGGGCAAGCTAATTGTCAGAGCAAGTCATGACTCTGCCTTTTGTTCCTTTTTTCTCCTTTCTTAATATCTACTCTGCTACTCTCTTTGCTAACCCTTCAACCTTTCTTGTACTAGGAAAAAATTTCACATATTCAGCTACAAGGCTAGAAAAGGAACAAATAGTGATTTTAAAAGTTGTTGCCATTTTAATATGAAACTACTGTTTCTTTCTCTCTCTTGCTCCAGGTTTGTTTTGTGAACTTAGATGCAAACAGAGATGATTGCAGCGACGAGCAAGTGAAACAGGTAACAGTTTAGGTCTTAATAACGTGCACAGTGGGTCTATTCAGGTACACCAGGACTCTCCAATACAAACCCAGACCAAAATTCTGTGGACAAATCAAAGTCAGCCCTATATTTTTAACAATTACAGAGAGCAATGCATCAGGAATCTGAAATTATCTCAACACCGGGCCATATTTTATAGCTTTTCTTACCCCCATTCCAGAAATATTGAACAGATTGTTGCAGCCTGTGAATTCACAGCAGTTACCGTGCGAGTGGACTTCTTGCTCAGCCTTGGTTTTATCAGAGAAGTGAACATAGATATGTCATACATCCAATTTTTTAATTTGACAAAATGCTACATAAAAAATTATTTCTGATGTTTCTCTTTCCCACTGTCAAAAAGCCTTCGAGAATCTTCTATTCATTTAGGTCTTGTTCAGCTGACCAGTATTACTCAGTCAAACTCCAGGTAGTTTGATTATGTGGTCTTGAGGAAGGGTCTAGATAAAACAGAACTAAAGGTGTGTTTTACCTGTTTATCTGATAAACATGATTGGAGGGTAGAAAAAAGGGATTTGAGAAAAAAAGAAAAAAAAAAAAAAGCTTGGCTATATCACAAGCACTAAGACAAACTACATCATTATATACTATTTAAAATACATACTATTCCAAAAACCTCTCAACTCTGAGGAAGTCACATTTTAAAGATATGGCCTGGTGTCGGTTTTGAGTTTACACCTTCCTTTATCAGTCTATTTTCATCATCCTGGCTTAGTGCCTATGATCAACACAGCAATACAGCAGCAATATCTGGTAAGTGAACAAAGGTAGGATCTCCTGTCAATGTCCAGGGAGTTCCTTAGTAAAGCATTATGGTTAGTTTGCTGAAACCAATTTTAGCTCATGGAAGGACAATGAATGCTGGGACCCTGTTGCCTCCTGCAAGTCATTCATTAGCAGGAACTGGTTTTGTATGCTTTTTTCTGCATCCTGGATCTGTGAAAATTCAGATGTCAAAAATAAATACAGCTTGTTACAGCAAAATTATTTTTCTGTTGAATCAGCAGGTTAACTGTGCAGAACAGCTTGAGAGGTTTAACTTAACTGAATCCACAGAAGCACTGGCTGTTTTCTAATAAGCAATGGTTGTATTGTTTTTTTACAGTATTTATTAAGGAGCAAAAGGTATAACAAGTCATAAGGAAATACCAAAAGTTTCTCCCTCAATCTTGGAGCTAGATACCTGTAAAAGCCAATTTAAACTAGCTTTACGCAGCTACCCTTTACAATGCCCAGAGCTTGGATTACTCCCTCACAAGCACCAGTCACCTTTGAAAGCAGCTGTATGACTGCTACCTGTCAGCCCTACAGCAGCGGTGCATTCACCCCCCATGCCCTTGCCATAGCCCCAAGCTCGTCCTTCACAGCAGTGCCCATCGGGTCCCCAAAGTGCTGCGCCCTCACATGCCCACAGCTGGCTCTCCCCGCCTGGCACCCAGAGGGACTGTAATGGAGAGACTGCAACGTTTGGCCGCATTTTAGAAAGGTAGTTTCTGGAACAAAGTCAAGACATTTATTAGCCATGACTGTGAGATGATATTTTTCTTTTAGTTTTGAGTGTCGGTAATAAAAATTCCCTGCTAGCACAGGTGCTGTGTATTCTTCTCTAAGAGGAAACTCGCTCATCAGAACTTTTGTGTATAATATGCAGTTTGTGTAAATTAGCTTTGAGTGAGGTGGATTTCTACACAACACTGATGTTGTGAAAGCATTTCACAGAAGAATTTTAAAGATGTTAGCGTAGCTTTTTTGTTCATATGAAATATATAACTATCTACTAATAGGTACTGTTAAGATTTTGCATTACCCTTTGAACCTTGGAATGGGTTAAAATAGGGGGTTTGGATATCAAACAGTCATCTTTCCAGACTTTTCCTTTTTTCATGCTGAACAAAAGGTAAGGAACTGAAGCAAAAGATATACAAAATGCCATGATTTCCTAGCTAAGAAATCTGATAAAATGTGGCAATTTAAGCAGTAAAAAAATAGAGATACGTAGAGAAATGTGTGTGGTAACAGAAAGGTTATAATTTGAAAAAAGAAAAGGATAAGAACTTTTTTGTACTAGACTGAAACGTCAAACTGAATTAAAACACTGAATTTAGCTATGTCGAATATAAATACTTAGGCTCATCTGAAGATCAGTCTACTGAAAAGTGAATTGTTCCCCAAAATTGAATTAGATTTGCTAAGCCAGAAAATTTTATTATATCTAAGTTACTCAGAGGAAAAATAACAGTACTGCAAGCTTATTATTTTGAAGATGAAAAGGAAAAAGTGAAGTATCATTGAATTGCATAGTAACTAAAGCATACGGCTGGGTGCCTGAGATCTGCATTCCCTTAATGGCTTTGCCATTTGATGGGCTGTGTTAGTGCATAAAATGGAGGTGGTATTTACTCCCTCTGTAAGGGATCCTCCTTGATTCCCTGTTCATAAAGCAAGCACACTGAGATCCTTGGCAGAAAAGAACTGCAAGCTCTCTTAGAGTAGGTAATGTCCTTTCGGTCTGGCCTCTGTACGCGAATGAGCACAGACGTCTCCTGCCCATCACTGGGGACTCCTAGCCGTATCGCAATACAAATCTGTGTTACAGAGCATCACGGATGTTGTGACTATTACCGCTTTTGGCTCTAGCAAATATATAACAGGTAGAAAAAGGTTCTGTCATTACAAATGAAAGGTAACAAAGGCGTCCAGTGGAACAGCAAAGAAATGCATACTTCCTCTGTGTATTAAATACTTCTTTTACTCCAGATTTAGTATTGCATCAATTTGATCAGGGATTTCCAGCTAACTTTCCCTTTGGTTTCTTGCTTATCATATGCCTGGAGGAAAACTGGAAGATTTGCCCTGTTTTCATTACCAGACTTACTGAATCTTTTCTGTTTTAGACAATAAGACACAGTGTTCCCTGTCTCTTAGGAACTCACTTGTAATAGGAAGGCCAAGCACGTATATGCACAAATACAATCAAAGCTGTTTAGCACATGACAATGTAGGGGGTGACAGATTGTCCTGCTGGACAGTTGTGCAGAAGTTTATACCATAACCGTTGTCTTGCCTGGTGGCTCAAAAGAAAGAATGTGCATTTCAATGCTGCCAGCTCTATTTTTAATAGACTCAAAGTAGTAAGTTCAAGTAAGCTTTCTAAAGGGATACCTATAAGTGGTATTTCATTTTTACATTTATGAATATAACTGTGCAACTCAGACTTCATTACCTGAGAGCAAAATCTATCTTTCATACTACAGAGACTGATCAGCGTCTCTCCAAATCTCCCCAAACTCATCAGTTCGATGAACGTACAGCCACCAAAGGAAAATGAAATAGTCCTGCTGAGTGGATTAGCATCAGGAAACCTTCAGGCTGATTATGAAGTTCCCCAGGTAGGAATCAAACTCATCTTTAAGATCACATCATACCTGTGAAGGATGGAATTTGGAAAATGGAAAAAAGGAGCTGAAAGCAAAGACCTGGCACCAATTCAAGAAATGAGTGGCCATTTGCAAACATAAAACATAAATCTGTCTAACAAAAGTCTGTTAAGGGGGGGAGGGGGGTATGACAAAGATAGGAGAGAGATCCTGCTATTCCCTCTAGATTCTGTGGATGTCCGAGTTGCAGCTGATAATGCTTTAAGCCATATTAGCGGTTGATCCTTGAGGGAAGGCAAGGCATTGGTGGCAGAGGTGATTCATAAGCCCAGATTTTGAGAGTAGCAGGAGTCAGAAGGGCAGCACAGAGCAGGGGAAAGGAAAGATGTAACACTTTTTTGTGCGCATGGCTAGATTGGGGCACAGCTCCTACAGACTCCCTTTTCAAATGAAGTCTTGCTACTTCCCACTTGTGTTCCCAATCCATCTTCTCCCACACATGCATCTCGGAAAAGAGCTGACGATAGGACTTGAAGATCCTAGAGGCTACTGTAAGCCTGACCGTGACAATGGAAAATACCAAGCTACATTAAACATATCACAGCTAATACCTCACTTAGCTTCTGTCAACTTAAAAAGTAATTAATGCATTAATTAAAACTTATCATTTAAAGGAGCTAAAGGCAAAGTTATCATGGTAACTCCTTCACTCCTGTTATTGCCAATGAAATTTTCCCTATCTGTGATCTGGAGGCCAAGAATTCCTCCTACCAGCACCACACAGAGAAAAGAAGCAAATGATAACATATGCTTAAAGGCATTTCAATACACAAGTTCCAGAAGCTTAACTCCCTATTGTAATAAAAATCTTTTTTCTTCCTTTCCGTTTTTATCATACTTTATGCCTGTTCATGTCTGTGTAAAGGAAGAGAATGTCAGCCTGATTCTGATCTCATTTGGCCAAGTGTGAATTGGGAACAACTTCATTGAAACTGCAGAGTTATCCTGGAGTACAAAACTGTCTCAGCAAGCTTAAAACATGAACAGATATCTCCAGTTTTATCTGCTGCAGACAAAAAAAAAAAAAAAAAAAGCAGAAAACTTTTTTTCCCTGAAATTAACTTGCATACAAAAGTCTTCATGAAGCAGGTGCTGGAAAAGCTGTATTGCAAACATCATTGAATTTTATGTTATACTAATAAGCTGATCTTTAAAGAAAGAAACACCCTGGTCATTGAGTTTTCTTACCGCTTGTGACTAATGGCTGAATTTAGAAAGATTTAAAAAAAATAAGAACACATGCCTGTGGTGGGAGCAGTGGAGCTCTGAACCCCGCTTCCCTGGGGGAAAGCTGCTGCAATACCCACAAGACAGTTTTGAGGCCCAAATAAGACGACCCAAGCACCCAAGTCATCCCCATCTCCAACAGACTGCAGCCACTGAGACTGGCAGCCTTCTCGGAGAGACAAATGGGAAGTAACCTAAATTTCTGTCTTGTGAGATGAGTAGAGCTTTGCATTGAGACTGGGTGAAGTTTATTGGCCAGATAAGCACAATTTATGTTTATCCCTACATTTGTTTGGCTTTCCAAAGAATTTCATTTGTAAGGAGACACATAGTTTTCATACAAGGATTTTTATTCTGCTCCCCAGCAGCCCTTTTCACACGTACAACCCTGCAAACTGTGGACTGGAGAAACAGCAGGGGAATGTTTGATCTAAGGTTGCATCTGTTTTTAATAACATTTTTCACAATACAGTGTATGGTCAAGTCTGATTCAGCAACAATTTCTTAGCCGCTAGTTAAAAAAAAAAAATCTATCTTTTCTGTTTTACTTTTAACACACCAATTTATCTGTTTTTTCTTCTCAGACACATTTTTTAGGTGGAAAGGAAGAGCAGGCTAATAAAACACGCTATGTCAACATAATACTCATCCCACTCACTTCATTACTAGACACTTGCTTTGCGTTCACACTTAAAGACAAAAGATCTAGGATGGGGTTGCATTGTGCTAGATACTGTGCAAGTGCACAGGGGGCCCGGGGCGCCTTTTGCACAGCTTAAAATCTACCACCTCAATCCGGACTTGGTTCCACTCAAGCTGCCTTCTTCCTGGGGGCCTGGAGTTAAAGCTCAAGATCACAAGCTGCAAAAGCTTGGCTTTGCTTCAGAGTACATCCACACCACAAACATAGTCCCATGCAGAGATATCAACTTAGCTCTGTGCTTGTATGAATATCCAACAGTTTTAATATTGATAAAATGGGGATAACGAGTTCCTTTCTCTTGGTTTCCGTCCAACTTTCAACTTAATTGTACAGCTTCTCTGAGTAAGACAGTTTTTATATAAAGGCTCAGCACAGAGCACAGTGGAGCCCCATTTCCAGTGGGAGGTTATAATAGGCTGAAATAATGGGGCTTTGGGCAAATAAGGAATGAGAGGAAGAAGAGCAAAGAAACAAAATAAAACACTATTTTAAAACAATCTGCAGGAACATCTAAAGGTGACCCGCTTTTAACAGTCTCGCCAGCTGGTATTTACTGGGCTGCCGTCAAACAAGCGTTGCAACAGATATTATCCTGACAAGGAATTCATGCCCACAAACAATTCCTCCAAGAGATAGGTAATACCAGGTGGTGTGAGGCCATTAACAACAGTATGTCAGATGGATAACTCTGACACAGCTAAAAGCAAAGAAGTCTCTGTCATTAAAACAAGAAGTTGATTGAAAACAAACAACTTAGTAATTTCAACAGAATAAAGATGCCCCTGTGGTACAGCTGGGTGCTCTACTAAAACGCTCATGTAACAAAAGCCGTCAGTCCAAGGTCTTATTTTGGCATATATGTAACTGCACACTTTGTTACAAACATCTAAATGACAAATTGTATTGCATCTTTGCAGCAGAACATACCTGAGATATTTATAGAGAAGGAAGCTTTAAATACATTTTATTTTTTAATTAAATAACTATTTGAGATTCTTTTCCCCTCTAGTGTCCTTGGCTGGCAGATGTCTGCTTGGTTCAGTGTGCAAGGGGGGACAGGAAAAACAGCGCAAGCTGCATCATTTTTGAAATAAATAAGTTTCTGATTGGACTTGAGCTCGTTCAGGAGAAACAGCTGCAGATAGAAGCTCATGTCTTAAAGCCCGAGGATGACACAAACTGCTCAGTGTCCTCAATAGAAGAAGATTTCCTCACAGCATCTGAGCACCTCGAGGATGACAACGAGGCTGATGAATATAAAGCTGGTAAAAGCAACGGGACTGAGCATAATTCTGCTATTGTTCGTACTGCAAAAGAGCCGTGGCAATGCTCACAGAAATTGCACTTGATGTTAATTCGTGCATATATTTATTTGTAATTTAGAAAACGGACAGCCATTCATATTTTTAAATTGTTGTTCAAAGACAACGATACGTGGTTGTGCAGTAGTTTTACAGAACAGTAATGCGTTACGCAGTTGTGCAGCCATTTTCTTTTTAAAGTTACAGGGTACTCTGCAAAACAATTTCTTATTTTTCTTTTAATAGGTCATGAGAAACTAAGTGTTTCTGAAGCATCTTCAGATGTCAAAAAAAATAAAGGAAAGGGATCTGAAAATCTTCACTACAGAAAAGCCAGGTTGCCGTTTATTCTTGAAGGGAACTGCATTAATAAAGATGACGCAGCTACTAGAGTCTCTGAAGCTGTGAACGTTGTGGCTGAAGATGGCGTCTTACAACCTGAAGATAAGTCAGACCAGGAAATACCATGGCAGAAGGAATTAGCTGGAAGAGCCACTTCATCCTTTAGTACTACTAATTTAACTAGCGAGGTTGAAAATTCCTGCTCAGCGCACGCATTAGAAGATGTATCTTTAACCAAAATGGCTAAAGAGGATCTGGGGCCTCTGTATGACACAACAGTGAAACACAACAGCGAAACAGATGAGGACTGTGCAGGTATGAGGAAAACAGATCCTCCCTCTCAAAATGAGCAGGCAACTACAGGTCAGTATGCCACAAATTTAGCAGAAACTGTTCTGCAAGATGCATTCATTAGATTGTCACAGTCTCAACCCACTTTTAATGAGGAGGCTGCAGTCAGCATCTCCGTAGGAAGCTCCTGTAAGTCAGAAGATGTATCTGCTTCCCGATCATGGAATGAACTTCCAAAGATTGTCATAGTACAAAGTCCAGACAGTTCCGAGAACGTATCTGACTGGCCAGGGTCTGCCTTCCCCAACCTGTGCCACTGGACTGAATCAGAAAGTTCTGCTGAAGTTTCGGATTACTTTGAGGAAGAACATTCAAACAGCCATGGCCAGAGTGCGCTGGAAGTGGCTCTGGCTTGTGCTGCCGCTGTTATTGGAACCATTTCCAGTCCCCAGGCTGCAGAAAAATTCAAACGGGATCAAGAAACCACAGACTCTAAAAGCGGAGCGGTTGATGATAATGAAGAGCAACACAGAACATCTCCACAGATACTTGATGACTGTGCTGGCACAGAATATTCATTTCCATCTGCGCTGTGTGGCATGACTCAAGTAGCAAGTGCTGTAGCTGTCTGTGGTCTGGGGGAAACAAAGGAAGAGAAGTACCCTGCAGCTTCGAGTGGACTTCTGTCTGCTGCTGAGACTTCTGCAGCCGTTACTCTTCATTGTAGCATAGCTATAGGAAGCAGCATAGAGAAGCTAAATGAAAGCATTGCAGAGGCACTTCTCAAAGAGGCATCAATAATTTTGACAAAACCCAACACTTACAAAAATGTAGGGCATTTTATGGAATCCATGAATGGAAAAATTATTGAAACAGCAGCGAGGCCACGGATTCCACATACTGATGAAGTAATCAGGGATGAACTTGCACAAAACTTATCCAATATTATTCTACGACATTCTATTGAAGAGGTTAGGAAGAAAAGACAGCTACACCCCCATTCAGAAAATGGCTCAAGTACACAAGACATTTTCATGGAGACTGCAAACAAGTTGCTTTTTAATGTAATATATTTCACTTGCAAGAAGATGAATGACATAAGACAAGTTGAGGAGTGTTCTCCTCTCTTTTCTGAAGGCACAAAAGCAGAGAAAGTAACAAGAGCAGAAGGATGGTCAACACAGGCAACAGAACGCGAAAGTTCCCACAGTTCCTTTGATCACTCTGCTGTTAAGCCATTTGGTACAGCCTACAGCACTAGTGTTAGCAAAGATCTTGGAAACATCACAAACACTAGTCAAAGTACTATGAAAGATGTACATAGCAAGGAAAGTGCCATGCTGAATTCAGAACCAACAAGTAGAGCTACAGGGCATAATGCACTTGTTGCGAAAACTTCTCCCAAGAAAAGATACCTGAAAAGAACCACACGAGACTGTTACAAATCCCCAAATCAGAGTAACAATCATCAGAAAAAGAAAGACTACAGATCATTTTCAGACAGAGAAAATACCTTTGCAAACAATGAATGCAGGCATGGTGTTCAAGAACAGCTGTCTTCCAGTGCCACCATGAATGCAGAAAACCAGGCCAAGCATAAGTGTGATGCTGTACTAAATAATGATGTTCAGGTTAGCTTGTCTTTATTAGGAAATCATGTCTTACTTCCTTCTCAGCCTGTGCTACAGGTGAAACATTCAAGGGACAAATATTGTATAACGGATTTTGCAGAAGAATTGGCAGAAACAGTTGTTTCTATGGCAACAGAAATAGCTGCCATTTGTCTTGAAAATTCAAATGGAAAGCAACCCTGGTTCTGTGCATGGAAGAGAGGCAATGAATATCTAGTGACCCAGAGTTTATCATGCAGAACCATGAAAAGGAAAAAGGAAACCCATGCTAATGGCTCAGTTGTTCGGAAGCACAGGGCACCTAGACTTAGTGAGATCAAAAGAAAAACAGATGAGCATCCTGAGCTAAAGGAAAGATTGATGAATCGGGTAGTAGATGAATCTATAAACCTTGAGGACACACCAGATTCAGTCAATATCTTTGCAAATGAAGTGGCTGCCAAGATCATGAACCTCACGGAACTCTCCATGGTTGATAGCATCTGGCAAGGTCCAAACCACCCCAGGAACAGGCTGCACTGTGAAAGATGGAGCCGAGCCAAGGCATCAAGCTGTGAGAGCATACCGGAGGAGGATTCAGATTCCAAAGCCTCCTTCAATACCCTAGGCCTAATGAACACCTTTGGTCAGTCTCTGAGCCAGACAAGTTCTGTCTCAAAGCAGTCTAGTTGTGAAAGCATTACAGATGAGTTTTCAAGATTTATGGTGAACCAGATGGAAAATGAAGGAAGAGGTTTTGATTTATTATTAGATTATTATGCAGGAAAAAATGCAAACAACATCTTAACTTCTGCTTTGCAACAGGTAGCCAAGAAAAACGGTCATCTAAATGTAAGACCAAGTTGCCCATCCAAACAGTCCAGCACAGAAAGCATAACAGAAGAATTTTATAGGTATATGCTAAGAGAAATAGAAAAGGAAAATAAAGATAATGCATCTTCCCCTCGGAATTCAAAGGACTGGTGCGGCAGTTTGCTACCACCCTCTCTACGATCACCTTTTTGCTTTAGGCAGTCGTCAATGCCTGACAGCAGATCATCAGGCTCCAGGCTAACAGTTACTGTCCCAGTTAAGGCAAATTCGTTAGATGGATTTGCCCACCACCACCAAGATTCCTTAAGTGTTCAGCCAGTCAGTACTGTGGCTTCTTCAGGTCTTTGCAAGTCTGACTCTTGCCTGTACCAAAGATGCAAAACTGACCAGATAACAGATATGTTGATTCATGAGACATGGGCAAGTTCTATTGAATCTCTAATGCGCAAGAACAAGATCATAGCAGATGAGGCAGAGGCTGCAGAGGCAGACCAGTTTCACAGTGATTCCCCACCACATGTGGAACAATATGCAAACAGACTGGCTGCAAATATTGTTGAAAGTGGTAAAAATTTAATTGTTGTCCAGCAGGATTCCTTTGATTATACAAGCCGAGAACATGAGCCGGAAAGCAAACATCCCCAAAGCGCTACTCAGATTCAATCAAAACCCAAAAGGGATGGAGCAAATTTGGATGAGAAAAAAGAGCATATGAAGAGCCCTGGATGCCTCCCTGCAGGTCAGCACAGGGAAGTGCCTTTAATTCAGATAGAAACCGATCAACGAGATGAGCCAGATAAAGACTCAGAGTCCTTAACGCCATTTGGCCCTTCTGGAAATGAGCATCAAAGCAAAGAAAAACCTCCAGAAGCTTTTGATGGGAAACACGCAGTTTCCAGTTCCCTACTAAATAGGTAAGTGACAAACCAGCAAATCCGATTGCTTTGCTGTTTGTTTTAATTTCCCAGTAAAAATTATTTGATAAAGGAAAAACGTAAGAAGGGAAGCATTTTTAGGGAAATAAACAGGCTAAGTTCTGACTACAGGTTTCTGATGGCATAAAATCACCCAATCATACATCACAGTGATGATTTCTGGAGCAAACTTTCATTGAATATGACACTACTATGGTTCTGAGATTCAAATCTAATACTGCACTGGCAACTAAGGTTTCCCTTTACAGATATTCAAGTCTTCCATAGTCAAGACAGGAAAGATGGACAAACTTTGAACTTTCATTTAGCACTGACTGATTAAAAAAAATAAAATAAAATAAAAAAAATTTCATGGAGTTTATACCACAGTTTACCACCCTCTCCTTATAGCTGTACACCATTTGTTGAGAAATTTGCAACTTGCTTTTTTAAGGCAAAGTGTAAGCCCTATGGTATGAGAGGGCAGCGCAGAAGTAGAGGATGGCTATGAGGTTAAGAGCAAGGTTCTCTCGCAAGGCATTGCCTATTTTTAACTATACTTCTTCATCGTGTCTGTTACGTTAATGGTATCTAAACTGCTAATCACTTGGAGCATTGCAGCAACCCATTTTCTCAGAGTGATAGAAAGAGTGCAGGTGCTAGTGTTAGAACCCATTTTGTAGCTCATTTTATTCTAGGCAGTGCTCTGTTTTGCCTTTTGACAAAGCTCTGCTTGAAGTGAAAAAGCAGTGTATGGTAGTAATTAGATGGATAATTATCATAGTGTCGCTATTCTTACTAACCTTCCTCTTCCTTTGAATGCAACCTGCTTTTAACAGGATACATTTAGAAATCTGCCCGTTTAGAGTCTTGACTGTTGGAAAATGAAGTTATTTTTGTGCAGTTTATGAGCCCTTTAATAGCAACTTTTCCTCTGCCTTTGATGCAGAGCTCCCAAAGTGGCTATGGGGAGTTTAAAGAAATAGGATTAGTAGGGCAGAATTCATTCGCAGAGGCTACACCTACATGAGCATTTTGGTTCTGCGATGCAGAACAGTTTTGAATCAGCTTATCTCCGTTTCCATGTATCAGCTCTGTTTGCAGCACACAGTGCAGATTTCTTTTAAAGGAATCTCAACCAGAAGCTACACGTGTTCCAGATGTGGTCATACCCCGACTGGGAAGGCAGAGCTTCCAGTGGTTCTTCATATGGATTTAAACCACTTGTGGTGTGGCTGTCTGTACTAAGTCCAGGCTGAAGTGAAAACCCAAAAATACATATAATGTAGATATAAAAGCATCAGCGCTGATTGCTTTGATCCACTGGTCCACGCCTAATGCATGAAATTACTTGCTAGTGTAGATACAGGCACATGGGACTCCAGGGAAAATATCAAGCAATACACTCAATTAGAAAAAATAAAATACTAAAAAAAAAAAAGCCATGCAGGCCTGAGGAAGAGGTCTTCAGCAAGGAAAGAGAGTTGTTTCTTGTACGTAGGCAGTGCAACAGACCCAGTTCTGTCACAGATACACAGCAACCATTCCAACTGACTGTTCAGAAGTAGGGAACTGTCAGTTCAAAGCATCACTAGTCTGAGATATAATTGCATAATGAATGAAACAAAACCCAAAGTGCTAAGTAACAGCCCCCACAAAAATCTCTCATGTTTCGGACTGAGTATCAGGTGCCACCTGCCCTGCGTTAAAAATCTGAATAACACCACTACCCTGCAACCTGGCTGCTCAGTGCCCTCACGTTACTACAGATGATGAGTTTTGTACCTGAGGGGTCGGGGATGACAGGTGTAGTTATTTGGCAGGTGTTGACTGCCGGGTAGAGCAGAAGCCCCCAGGCAAACAACTCCCTTTCTCCCTGTACAGTAGGCTGCTTCTCTCTCTAGCATCCTGCATTAATGCAGCAACTTCTCAGTTGTCCCGAGAGCATAGCAAAAGGAGATATCCACAATGGTATTGTCTCAGTATATTCTTAAGTTAATTACTTGGGAGCAATATAATTTTGGGGGTGATCTATTGCTCTAACTGAAGCCAGGGCATGTCAGCCATAACTGTAGATAAAAGTCTGAAGGCGAGAACTTCTCTAGAGGGATCCTGCAGAGGGTTGCCAGTACACATTACATTGTTTTAATCACAAAGTTGCAGATACAGACCATCCAGGAAATATAACAAAACTACAGTTTCTATCTGCAGTTTCTATCTATTAATTCTTTCTTACCATCCAAAAAGAGGGGGGTTTGAATTATTATATACTTTTCTGCCTGCATATGAAGAGTCCCATGGTAAGTCTCACAAAGTCCAGTTTGGCTCTGAAGTTACCATAAATATAGTTTTTATTTTTTGTTTGAGTTTGCATTTGTGGGAGTCTGTGTATATATATATATGTGTGTCATATAAATACATGTGTGTGTGACATATGATCAAGTGTGCAGAATTATAAAGCATTTGTCCCTTAACCTTGTATTTATCAAACTCAGTCTGGGCTCCATATTCAGTCTGGTTTCTGACTACCTGCTGCACACCTACCGAGAAAAAGAATACTTTATCCTTCCTCAGCCTAAGCAGCAAAGGTTGTAAGAAACGCAGAAGACTAAGAGTCATTAGTGATTCACAACCCACACTACTTTCCTACTTTTACTTCTAGACCTCTTTTGGATATACAATGCTAACAGAGTAGAAAAGAAACTTATTCAACTTATTCACCCTTTCACAGGGCAGTGATTTAGTGCCAATACATATCTCCAAGAAGTGCTGTCACTCTGCACTAATATATACCACATATTTTAACCACTGATTGACTGAAGTGCATTAAGCAATAGGCCTATGCAGTGAGAAGTTCTTTTTGTATATACAAAATCTTTTTGTACAAGTTAAACCTTTTCTATGGATATTTCACTATAAGGCTTAATTTGGTTTGTGTTTATTTATAGCAGTCATAAGAAGATCGTTTTTTAAGAGCATCTCCAACCATACGTTCAACGGGACTTCGTGTATAAATTATAATCTTGTCCAATCTCTTGCATCTGTATTATCTTGCAGCTTGGTTTGCTTTAATGAGCAGTATTGCCTGAAGATCAGTAGCACCAGTTTGTTTGCCTATATTACAATATCAATGTGCCTTCCTTATCACCCTCCCAGCAACAGTCCTCAGAGCAGACCGGATGCTGAAATCACAGGCGAGACAAAAACAGCTGAAGAATTTCCAAATCATCTCAGCAGCAGCGAAGAAAGCACTGGCAGCTGGTCCCAGCTAGCTAATGATGAGGACAATCCTGATGACACAAGTAGCTACTTACAACTCAGCGAGCGATCCCTGAGGTACCCATATTGTCTGTTCTCAGTATACAATATGGTCTAATCAACCAAGTCAATGATTTGGCTATCATGCATCAGAAATGAGGGTCAACAGCTCGAAATTTATTCAGAATACTGTAACGAAAGCCTAATGACGGAGTTCACGTCTTAATTTTTAAAAAAGGGAAAAAGAATTAGCCACATCCTGGTTCTCAGCCAGGTCTTTTTATTATTGGTGAGCAGCTAGATTCAAACAAAGAAAAAAACTTCCTGGCACCACTCAAGTGCCTCACTCCTACAGCGAAAGAGCCATTGGACAAGCAAATTGCTATGGTCTTTCCTTTGATTTATTTGCTACTATTTGCATAATGTTTATTTTGGCATCTCCTTAGCTGAGATTGATGCGACTGCTATTCCCACCGGGTATCTGTGCACTGAGAGCAGAAACAGACCCCTGATGTGCTCAGATTGACACAGGGGAGCAGATCAACAGAGGATGACCGAGTTCCCCCTCAGCAGGCACAAATTCCAGAGCTCGCATTGCAATGTGCTGCTTTTTGTTCCTATTTAAGTCAGGACACGCGTTTAAAGATGTTATCTAGTCCTTAGAGATTATATAAAGTGATGTTAGCTTGACTTCAGCCCTTTCACAAATTCAAATTAAGCAAGTTTTTTTCTTCACATACTCTTAGATTAGGTTTTAAAATATTGTCAAGCAATTACATCTTTCTCTTGGGTATTAAGATGACAAGGAGGGAAGACAGTATGGCAAGGAAGCAGGGAAGTGAAAGAGGCTCTGTCAGAGCACACTGTTGGCTAGCTGAAAAAATACTGAAAACAACTTGTCTGTCAGTGAAGGTGAACATTCATCCCATTTTATGGTACCAACCTTTAACAAAGTCCTTGCTCTGAGAGCACCAGTATATTGTGCCTTTTGGCTCCGCATTGAAACAGGAATTGCTACAGCAAGGCTGAATGCATGGTCTACTGACACTGGCTCAGAAAAACCTGGCAGGGGAAGGAACTGCCTAATCAATCCTTCTAACATAAGGAAAAATACTATTAGTTGCCCTTCTAATAAAAATTATGTGGTTCAAGTTGACTCACCACAGAGATCTTGTTTGTGCTAATTGACTTGCAACCAGCAAGTTCACAACCTGTTCATCAGACTATTACGGTATCTGCATAAACATTCACTGTCAAATTTGTAATGATGTTATAAAGTGAACTGTTACTATTTTTTCCAAATATTTTCAGATGTAGTACTTCGTTCTCGTGAAGAAGCCAAAGAGAACACTTGTACATATTCCTGGTCCCAATAAGCACTGGCTTTAATTGAAATCTTAGACTTTCAGAGTAGTCAGAAACATAAGGGGCCATCGCTGTACCTGTGGGTTCCATCATATCCCTGGTAGAATTTGGGGTATGATGTAACACACTGAAACTGCTGTTGGTTACATGTATAGAGTCACCCAGCAGGTAAGTAGTATGATGGGCAACCAAATGCCCTGCTATAACTCACCATGTTCAGAGGTATCTGAATCTCTGCAGGTTTTTTCCAGGACAACTCTGTACCTGATAAACTTTCTTTTCAAGGACTCATGTAGACTTGGTTTTTGTTCGAGGCCAAATGTTCATTGCATAAGCCACTCACAAATAGATGGTCCACTTTTTTTTCCCCCCCTCCAGCTTAGAGCATCCCTTCATACATGCTCCATCTACAGCTATTTTAATAAAAGCCTCATTATTTTGAGCAGATTACTGTGCTTCATTCTGGGAACCACATGCTGAGCACAACTGATTTTGTGGAACTTTGCATAACGGGGCAGCCTCCTCACCTTGCTTTGTACATAAATAAATTTTAAAAAGATGTATGGAGACATGTTCAGTGCAGCTTGGCACTAATATTTAAACTTTTGCTTTGTCAGCAATGGCAACAGCAGTACAACTAGCAGTCTTGGCATTATGGACCTGGAAATTTATCAGGAGAACATGCCATCTTCTCCTGTGATTAAGTAAGTAGTCACTGAAGTGAGACTTGATGTTTAGTCTAATTTTAACTGCAAATCATCTACACCATATGAAATGTGCCAAGCCCTGCTCTGCACCTGCTGCTGAGCATGCCGTTAGTTTCAGAAAAAAGCACATGCAGGTGTCTGTGCAGAGTGACAGCAGTAGACAGTGAAAGATTACAGGAAAGACCACTCAGGTGTGCTTTCTGTACTCTCAAGAGCATACAGATCCACCAACCGCCCTGCCTAAAAGACAGTATTGTGCAGTATCAGTTTCCCCTTGGGTGAACTTTCTCCTCTGAATAACTTCAAATATTATCAAAACTCCACTATAATAGCAAGTAAGGTCAAGCAAATAAGGATCAATTAAAGTCTAAGGAAAAAAATATGACAGCATTCTTTCCAAGAATAAGAATAATTTGGCCCAAAGTACATCTTACCTAGTGTTTCTGAGTATGTTTCTACTGAGCATGCAATAAAATTATCAAGAGATGTGCAAGTACCTGCCTAAAGATTCTGGTACCCTGAAACCTGGTATAACCTGCCAGCTGGTGAATGTGACGATGCAGTCAGGGCACAGCCACCGCAGAAGCATATGGACTGTACATAACACATTGAACATGGGAACTTTGGGAAGTCACTGACATCTTCACAGCTCATTACCAGACCATACTACAGCTTTCTTGCTTTCAGGATGCTCTTTTTTTGTAAGAAATTTGGGTGTTCATATTTCTGTAGAGTTACGTGCATTCTATCTCAACTATCAATTCAGAGACTAATGTTGTTAAAACATTCCTATCTTCACAATAGGCAGTGATACCTCCTACACACATTCCTACAGATGACCCCTCTCCCTTATATTTCCAAGGACCAAAGGGATAAATTTCTGGTTAGCTTTCAGGGGCTATTCTGAGGTGTTAGGCAATAGGTGTGAGAAGGTATGAAATTTGTCTTCCACAAATCACAGTCAAGGCACAGAATACATCTGCTGTTCAAAGAGAAAACTGGTGGGAAGTTAAATTATTAAGCACCTATGATTCTAAGTCATGACAAAGCATACATTGCATGCAGCCATTTTATTCTTTCCTCTCACATCTTGCAGTAATGCTCACTCAAGTATATATAATCTTGATTCTTTGAAGCTTTGGGGGAGATTCTGAAATCCTGTGAACAAGAATGGTAAGAGTAGCATCCTCCAATGCTCGAAACAAAATCTTACACTTGTAGCATTCCCCCCGATTGAGGGCAGAATGGGACAGTCTGGAAATGTTTACTGTGAGTGCTGTTCCTCCAGGAGCAATGAAACGACTGCAATAGCTGTGACATCAATAATGAATTTACAGTCTCCTGCCACACATACATGAGCATGGATGTTGTGTTCAGAAACAGAAGCTCAGGCAGTGACCACATGCCAGGAGTTTGTTTCCTGCAGTTTGAGAAGAAAAAGACGGTACATAAGAAATTAAGATCTTTGGAAATTTTTGCAAGGTGTAAACAGAATTTGTTTATCCAAACAGCTAATATATTTCAAACCAGCAGTAGTTTAAGTCATTGATAATTGTAGACTGTATTTAACTACAAAAGATAAAACTAGAAAGCAAGAGTGCAAGAGATTCAGCCAGGGAGCATAGCACTGCAAAATGCAGACTTTGGAAGTTCAGTATTTCCCCCCAGGTTGAGACTTGCTGTGTCTTACCATAATGTCATTTGCTTGTCATTGTGTAACGATCTACAGATCCTGAATAAATGTAATACACAGTGCAACCAGTACAAGTACTTCACCCTATTATGTGAATAATGCTGCAATTCCCATAGCTTTTCCTGATTTACAGATTAAATAAATGAAATATATCCAGCATTTTATTATTTCATCCTATGTAACGTTTTTCTTGCAGTTTTCTAGGTCTTACGTTGAGGGAGAAGTTTATCCATCATGAAGCAATATTGTAGACTGTTGCTAAATATCACTAATAAGCTTTGTTGTTGTTTGTTTCTAAGTGAATTAGTAGAAGAAAAGGTTTTCCTTAAAGAACAGACAGAAAATACAGAGGGTAAGTTCAACCATATCAATTAAAGCATACGAATTGAAGTTAACACAAGTAATTCCACAGTAACTGCTGGGATTTTCCCCCCCCCCCCTCAGAAAGTACTTCTGGGCTTTCGGTGGGAACAGCCAATTGTCAAAAGGATCTACTGGTGATAAACTTTGATCTGGAACCAGAGTGCCCCGATGCGGAGCTGCGAGCCACCCTGCAGTGGATAGCCGCTTCTGAACTTGGAATTCCAACCATCTATTTTAAGAAATCTCAGGAAAACAGAATTGAAAAGGTAGTATTTACAGAATTGAGCATACTATTAATTCAATTTAATCACAATAGCAGATGTGATTTATTGACGTTACTGAGCTTAAAAGCAGATGCAAAAACATCTTCCTTACAGCAAGATGGCAATGCTATTGTTTATTACAGAAAGGGAGGAGAGGATTAAATTGACAGAGTTTAAGGTATGTGAAATATTTAGTAGATTGTCAATGGCAGAAGAAACACTATCGCCATGAGACCCCCTCTGAAGCCTCTATAACATGTTTTGATTAATCTGTTCACTTTTTCTTATCAATGATGCGTTGTCAATGCCCAAGGCAGAATTAACAGCGAGAGTCCTTCATGTGGCTGCATTTGAAGGGTCGCAGATGGCTTACATGGAGTTTAACCACATAGCTTAAAAAATTAAGTCACTTGTGTGTGGATGTCACACATACAAAGTCCTGCTACTCGGTGACAGTAAGAGCTGACAATGATGCAAGACATAAGTTGGACTTGAGATTTGCAGCTTTGAAATCCCTTAGTCCTTACGTAGGTTCTCTCTTGCCTGCAACACTGATTTGGGCAGCCACAGGCAGGTCTGAACTTGTGCCTGGCTGCTCATAAATTGCTTCAGCTGGGGATACAGCAGGAGACCACAGGGGCCTGACAGTTCCTCCTACATTTGTGCAAGCTCTACCATGGCCAAATGCATTGACTTTATAGTCACTTTGTGCTGGCAGAAAAAGATTGCTGCTCACCAAAGAACGGGTCCACTGCTCACTGTACAGAAAAGGGTAACTGCAAAATAAAGATAACCTCTATTAGCTCAGGTTCGGTGTCTCACATACCAAGACTACAAGGCTTCTGCACCAGAGCTGATCAAAAGTTTAGAGGATAGGCAGGATGGGCCGATCTGTGTAGGCAGACCCTTATACTATTACTGCCCTGAGAGACAGTCTTAGCCCAGGCAGCGACCAACCAGTGTTTCCAGTGGAGCCATATTTGCAATCACACATCTCTAACTTGGAAAATTAGACTGACTGATCGAAATATTTTGCATCATTGTACGGAAACTATGAAGCACCTCCCCTGGCTTAGCACTAAAAAAGTGCCATATGTGCCAGTACTCTTCTGCTCCTGCTCAGGTATAGCGTAGCTCTGCCAACCACCATTTTGAAAGCAGAAGTCTATTTCCAGAGAGACAGACAGACACAGGCTACTAGAACTGAGAAACCTGCTGAGCACCAAGAGCAACACTGAAGTCCAAACCAGCCACAAGAAGCGCAGACTGTTTTTATTCCTGAACGATTAGTTAGTGCTCCATTGTAGACACCACCAAGTGCCACCTACAACATTTCAGGAACAACCAAAACAGCCCCTTTTCCAAGAGCAGCAAGAACAGCTCAAACCTTAAGGCTCACAAAAAGTGTCACAATATTCAAATCAATTAATGAAAAAAGTGTTACAAATCAGTATTTTGGTCTTTTAAAATAATGTCTATGGGAAGATCATTTTGAGTAGTGGAGATATTGTTTGATTTTCTTGAGTACATGCATTTGGGAATCATAAACATAATTTAAAATGCATTCAGCAGCAACAGTCCAAATTGCATCTAATTAAAGAAACAGCTGTCAGCTTTACCCATGTGCTTTGGCAAACAGTTAATTCAATTGCAAAAATACACTAGAGAATAATGAAGCACATCCTGCCTACAACAGTGCTCTTGGAAATCGCGTGCCTATTAAATATCATTAAAATACATATTAAAAGTTTAGGCTTCAAGTATGTAAATAGCAAACAGCTACACTAACTAGAGACACACAATATTTTCTTGTGTGGTTTAAAACTGGAAATGTAGAACGAGCAAGCTAATTAGATATTGATTGTGAAATTCAAAGAAATGAAAAGCTTTGATTTTCATTTATGTGCTTCAGAAAAAAATGGGACCAGATGTATGACACTGTGAAGCCCATTATTAAGTACAAAGTGGACAAAAATTAGGATTTTTTACAGCTGCTTAAGAACATATATTTAACCTCTGGTTTATCTGGAAGTTTAAAAAACTAAAATCAAATATAGATCCTCTCTGTGATTCAACCACAATTGTGGCAAATGTCTTCATGTGACAAAGTTTATCCAGAATTCCCTCTCACTGGTACTATGTGAATACTTAAAATACTGCGGGATGTATATGTGGAAATACAGAAAATTAAGTGTAAGTCAAAATATAGCTAATGGTAATGAAGAGGGATTTTTTTTCTTTAAAACAGATAGTCACACTTCCATTATTTTGACAGGGAGTTGTCAATAACAAGGAGAGTTGTGATCCTTTATCAAGTCACTTTCGCTGTTCCTACTTTCATTGCAATAAATAAGAAATAACTGATGAGAGCAGCTAATTTAGAAAGTGTTACGAGATCCAACCAGAGCTGTGGAACTTCAAAAGTAAAGTTTTATATACAGAAAGAACCTTTATGTTGCTGTGCGCTGAACTGCGTCCAATCCCTCGTACAGCAGTGCATTTACAAAGGGTGGTCTTACAGCAGTTTGTGTGTATTTGTTTAACAAAAGCTTAGCAAAACGTTAACCAAATGCTAAGCATGTTTTGTATTGTTTTTATTTAGTTTTTAGATGTTGTGCAATTAGTTCAACGGAAATCCTGGAAAGTGGGGGATATCTTTCATGCCGTGGTGCAGTACTGCAAGCTCAGTGAGGAAGGCCGGGAGATGACACCAAGCCTGTTTGACTGGCTCCTTGAACTGGGTTAAGAAAGTTCACCTGTGCAGCATTTTTGTTTTATTCCAGTTTAAATAAGCAATGCTTTGTGTAACGCTCCGATTTCCGAAAATCACTGAATAAAATCAGCAAAGATATACAAATTCTACAGAAACAGCACACGTCTGTTCCACAACCAAACAAGGAGCAAAGCGAAACCAAGGTGCATTGTATGGCTCTGTATCGTGAGGGACTCTTGACATATTGTGCTATAGGATGAACTGTACTAGGAGAGAATGGATTTTTTTTAGCCTTCCGAATTAATGGACTACACAGTAAAGACTTACGTATCTAACATTCCCTTTTGATCAATTTGATTAAATCAGTCAGCTACAATGGGATAGTACCCTACATTCAGTTTTAAATCACCAAGATTTGTACAGTTTAACTATTAGAACCACAGTGTGTTCCAGAATGGAAAGAGACATCCATGTCCCCAGATAAATAATTTATTTTTTTTTTAATCCCCATAGTCTGCTAAGGGGTAAAAACTTTTGAACACTAAATACCTTTGCAGTTAGACAACACAATAAAAAGCTGCTGAAAACACATTTTAGTTTCTTGCCATGCGATTATTTCTCGTAGCTGTTCCCCATTCCTATCTGCTTCTCAAGGAAACAAGAATCTAGACTCTCAGCTATTACCCTTAAGAAAAACCTCGTTCCTTTTCCCATGGAGGCAGTGCAGTTCAGCATAGCTACCCCCGGCGTATCCATCCCCGGACACAGCTCTGCAGGTCAGGGCAGCAGGTTTCTACGCCCTGTCCCACCACAGACCTGCGCGTCACCTTGGGCAAGTCACTTCACCTCTGTGCCTCAGTGTGTCCCTACCTGGTAAGAGGGAGTAACGATAGTACAGTTGTTACCTAAAGTGCTTCTATTTAAAGCACTATGTAACATGCTACATATCAGTTAAAAGCCGTGAAAAAAATACTATTTTAATTACAGTTTAATCAAATAAATTCTTAATAAGGTGAAGAAATGCATATCTGAAAAGAGCACCGTCTCATCATAAAAATCTTAATGTTAATTTTTGTAACTTACAAGAAAGCAAAGTGATTGTTAAAATTTCAGCAGACATACTTGTTCATTTTGGATATAAATGTTTGGACTATATGTGATAGTTCACATTACTGTAACATTTATATAACTGTTTGATAAGATATATTATGGTATCTTGTTGAGATGATCTGTTAGTATCATGCATTTAATGATACATTTTCTTGACTCTGCCAAAGAGATTGGTTTTGAATTGAAAGGTAAATATAACTTATCACATCACAGCTCTTCTGGGATTTGTTTCTTTGAAAATATTTGTCTTTCATCTCTCCCTACCCCAAATAGCTTATAGAAAACATGCCTGCTTTTCCCAATAAAATACTTAAGAGATGTTTTATTTTCCATATAACAGTATATGCTTCTGTAATATTTCTTGAAAAAAAACCTATCCTTTTGCACTAAATATTTTTGAAAATTTTGAAGTAGTTTTAAATAATTTATGAAAAAGAGCCATATTGTCAATTTTATCTTTAAAACCATTCCTAAACTTGCATGATTGCATCAGTCATTTGTTACGAAATATATATTGTTAGTGAATCGAAATCTAACAAGGAACATTGAACAACATGAGTAATTCTAGATCTACTCTGCAGTATACACAAAACAGTGAAGGTCACTTTACTGTCAAGATAAAGGTCAATTTATTGTGGACGCAGAAGGTACCTGTGCAGTCGCTGGGCCTGCTCCTAAGAATTGCTGAACATCTGTAATTCCCACCCACGAGTGGCAACTCTGAATGCTCAGCATTTCTGAGGCTGAAAGTTAATAAAAAGCACCAAGTATTATAAAGTGCTTTGTTTGAGTTAATAAATGGGAAAGTGTATTTATTTTTAAACCAAATACAGTTAGTTGTCAGTATACAATTTTTTGCTGTTATAGAATAAATGTTTACTTATCCTACAAAGCACAAGTATCATGACAGAGTTGTAACAGTGTGATGCAGTTTCTCTGTACAGTAGTTCTTAATGTTGCAATTTATTCAGAAATAAATTTATGTTATGATGTATATCCTCTTTGCCTTCCTAAAAAGTTCATGAACGTGCTATGGGTTTTTTTGACCTATTAAAGAATATTTGCCTGCCATTCCTGTAGCTTCTCAAAGCTCTGCTTCTGAATGAAAACCTGACCCCTGGCCCTGAGAAAACAGGTCAGAGCAAGCTCCAGGTCCTACCTCAGTACCAAAGCTATGGCTTTACTCAGGTTCCACAATTCATTCAGGTGATACTAAGAATGTTATGATTAGCCTTGTATCACAGTAAAATAAAGAGAAATTACATGTTCATGCTGAGAATTAACCCCAGAATAACTCCCAACATACCAAATCCCTATTAGTGCTCACTCCGGGTGAACATGGGACGGACAAGTTCAGGAGTTTCTTCTGCTTGTTTAAGTTTGTGCAGATATTTACTGCCCTACTGCCTAGACATAAAGGTATTTCTTCTGACAAACAGACAAAGAAACCAACACTTAGCTGAGTAAATCAGAACAGGACTTGTCCACCATTAAAAAAGGCTGAAAAAGATTAAAGTCAACTTTAATTACACATAAATGAGAACTTCATACTACATACAATTTTAAGTAAAATATCAGAGTAAATTACGTGCAGTTCAGCCTCTCTGCATACATGAGCATAACGCAGGTTGTTAATATCACGAGGACGTGTAGGGGGTGGCTGCTCACTATCTTTCCCAATACAAACTGGGACCGAACAAACGCAACTCATACAAGCCAGATTCAATGCAAACAAAAAGAGACAACATGTTATCAAAGGAGAGGATGCAAAACTTGTACATGGGTTCAAGTGGGAGCTGGATAAGTACTTGAGAGAGATGGACCGCAATTTACTAGATAAGGCAACCTCTGTGAGCCTCAGGAGATGCCCTGGCCAGCAGAGGCCACCCATGGGAGCAGCAGACATTTGCCTCAGCACTTGCTGCAGCACTGGTCCCCACCAGGGCCGCCCCGCTCCCCTTCTTACTCTGCAAGAAGGCTTCAGAGAAAGGTGCCTTCCCCCTGGTGTTGACTCCACCACCCACCTAATGAAGAGCAGAATCTGGCCTGTAGATACATTAATTCAAAGACAGGAGAATTACCTAGTAAAAAATAAGTATTTAAAACCTTCATTTTTAGTTTGGTTTTGTTGAGGTTGCTTTTAATGCTGGGATCATTAGAAGGTGAAAAATTATAATCTTCCTCAATTTTATCATAACACTGAAGATTTTCATAGTATCTTCAAGTAAATTAAGCATTTTGCTGTGGTCTAGGATAAAAATGTTCACCTTTTATAGTTATTCTATTTAATTGAGAAGGTAAGTTTTCTGGAGAGGCCGATTTTGCTGTTCCTCTTGTCCAGTTTCATGCAGAGCTGCGTGACAGACAAGCATAGGAATGTCACCATGAATTCTACGCTCTGACTTTCAAAAAAGGGGAAAGAAAAGCCACCACTCCATTGAAATAAAGAGCCCACATGAGTGAGTGAGTTAATAAATAAAACAGATTCCAGCTGAGAAGGAAAGCACATCCATACTAGCCAATTTAAGAATTCCTAAGCCTTTGCTAAGTATGAGCAAACTCATAATGCCACCGCTTCAATTTTTCAAACCCAATCTAAAAGCAGTCATCACCAGGAACGGGCCCTCAGAAAGCAACTTGCAGCTGTACAGCATTTAGCAGGACAGACAGTTAAATTAGACAGCTGAACTATCAAACTAATTAAAACAATTTGCAGTGAAGACAGGTCTGGCTGATGGATACTGTGCCCTCCTCCCAGCTTCAGCTGAAAACTGGGCAGTAAAACGCATCAAACTGGAAAATATAACCAAGCAGGATATATTTCATACCCTTTTAACTAACTACCCAGGAAATGCAAGTGATCACGCAGAAGGAGCCAAAAAAGATATTCTCACAAAATGCCACTTTTAAAACATGAGTGGGTATGAGTATTATTATCCTCACCTATTCAGAAAAGAATTTGAATCTCAAGACATACAAAAAGCACACATCAAGAGTCCAAGGACACATTGTATGCTTACATGGAAATCCTCATCCCTGTCTTGCAAAATGTATGTTTTGTAACTGTCCTGGGGAAGTTACATGATACAAGCTAAGGGCTGCTTTGCCAGAAAAACAAACTTGTGTAGTCACAGAGGTATATACCAGAAGGATTCAGAAGTCTAAAGGACAGAAAAATACAGCAAATATGATTTCCACTGTGACAGCCCTTACTGAAGCACACTTCAGGAGTCTCCTGAGGTAATCCTTTTCAATAAGGTCACAGTGAATCAAGTGTGCCAGTGTTTCAGGATAAGGTCGAAAGCCGCATCCCACTCCAACCACCCAGTGATTAAAGTGGCAGCTTGGAGAGTATAAGGCATGTAGAAGCCAAATGTTTTTATAAGATTAAAAAGGCACCAGACAATAGAGTTAGAGCACACACATACGCTATTTTGGTTTCAGGGACTGAAGTGGAATTAGAGAAAGGGATCAAGCTGCTACCAGAGACACAGAATGGTTTTAGGATAATACATCTATACAACGCACTCTTAACGTCTATCTCTACAATTTATTAAACCTACATACGGGTAAACCAAGGTGCAGAGAGCCTAACATCAAAGCATCCATATGATGGTACCTAGAGTACTATTAAAGTTCTTATGAGGCGCCAAGTCAGCACACATTTCGGCAGTGCTGTGAATCACACCAGATGTCAACGTATTTCACATTTGAGCCGGAAACCTGGATAACTTAGCCTGAAAAGCAATTCTACTCGCTCAGTGAATCTAGGGAGAGTCAGAAATAGAGCCCACATGGCCTCCCAGTCCAATGCCTGGTCTACAAAACCTCAACTCACAATTTCACATAAAAATAGGACCATAGCTTGAAGAGAAAAGCTACAACAGATGTCTGATTCACTGTATCACTAGCGTAGTATAAGAGAAAAATCATAAAGGAAAAGGCAACAGAAAATAACCGAACTTGAAAGATTCAGGAAAAAAAATATCTAGTTCCTAATCTCAGTCCAAAGAATTTTTTTTACTTTGTAATGGTTACACAGCAAGTCAAAATTCAGTTTTTAACTATGTAGCAGTATTTGTACACATTTAATTACATTAATTTTCCTCCATTTTTGCCAGCTGAAAGTCCCCCACGTCACACCTGTTAGAACAGGTACAAATGGATCTCGGGACACTGGGCAATTCTAAAGTAACACAGAACTGCATTGCCCTTCCTGCCCCTTTCAATTCCGGATCACCAAGACACACTTTTGATATCATAAGCCTTTGCACAAGACAACAGGAAACACCACACGTGTTACAGTAACATTAATATCAGCCACTTCGCCTACTGGTAAAGTTTAATTTTAAATGATCTGCGGCACACTACTTAGTTCTCCCACAACGCAACACTACTTGAAACAACCGGGACACTTGCCAAGCGATGACAGGCACTTTTATTTCTTCATTTACACACAAGGATGCTGGCAAGCACTCAGATAGGCAGAACGCATCAGCGGTGACAACTTCCTATTAAATTTAACATTTAGAAGTCAAGTCCATAACCACCCAGAGACGTATAATATAAACAAAATACCTCCAAGTTCATTCTCTGCTGCGCACTCCCTCCCTCCCTTCTCAGTCAACACACGCACTTTATTCAATCCTACCTTCTTTGCCTCTTCATTCTTCTCCCAAGGCAGCTGGACAAGACCAGTCAGCTCTGCTCCTTCACTACTACCCTGCAAAGAGCAACTGCACTTTCAGCTGCTCTGTTAGGAAGTGGGGAGAGCTCTGCACAGGTGAAACCTGTTGGTAATTGCTGGCAAGAGGTAAGCCTGGGCTAGAGGTCATTGTACGGTGCTAAATAACTTGCAGGAGTTCCTCATCCATGTCTCAGTTTATGTCATGATCCTTGGCTCCAAATCTTTGCTGTGTAGAGTTTCTTCATGCTGGCCATAATCGTTAGGCCAGGATTCAGAGTCACCACCCATATTATTTTTTTACCTTAGGTGAAAATGGGAGAATGAGGGCCGAGCAGAAAGGAATGGAATGAATGGAAAGATGTGGGCAAGTATGAAAGAGGGTGAGTGGAAGTTTAACTACAGCATGCGTGCAATAGTCAATAGCAATGCAGTTCTCAAATGGTTGCTGGTTTTCTCCAGAAATACCAAGTGGCACCTTGTATTACAAGTAGCAAAACTGGCATTTTAATTCAATACTTTATTACACAACAAAAAAATTAATACAAAAGTACGCAGAGCAAGTGCATAACACCACCCTTTTCACACCTGAGACTATTATGATGCTGTAAATTTTCTTTATTAAAAGGGTTACAAGTTAAAAATGACACACAAAGAAATGGGGCCATCCTACTGGATTAATTTGCACTAATCATGGTTTCTCTCTGGTGACTGAGATAACAGAGTCAGGCTCTTCTTGGTGGTACCCAGCAAAGAGGCAACATGCACAGATTGAAATACAAGAAAACATTCCATTAAAACATAAGGGAAAAAAAACCTAACTTTTTTTACTGTGAGAGTGATCAAACACTAAGCAGGTTTCCCAGAGTAACTGTGGAGTCTCCATCCTTGGAGACATTCAAAACCACATCAGTCCTGGGCAGCCTGCTTGGCTGGCAGTGCTTTGTGCCAGGGTGTTGTATTAGATGAACCCCAGAGGTCCCTTCCAACTTCCACTATTCTGCAATTCCGTATCTAACCGACACCAGCAAAGTCAAACCACCAAAATCTAGATAACTCTTTCTACTTCAACAAAGCTGAAGGCGAACAGAGAGTAAAACAACAGATCTGAAAGACTGAGTTTATTGACTATGAAACTCACAAAGTAGGCATATACGAAACTGGATCTTTCCTTCTCTTCAGTCAGTGCCATATTCTACAGGTGTTGTCCTTGCTCCCTAGTAATAAACACACATTGTGAAGGAATCATTTAGCTCTACCACACAATTTATCCAATTTTGTTTACACCTACATCAACAACCTACCCAGAATGCTGAGGACCCAGAGAAATATTTTCCTGTCTGTGACTAGTAAGACACAGCAGGACCTACAGCAATATTTTTAGCTGAGATCATCCTGCATTTCATATTTTGTAGTTCAGTCAAAAGATGGAAGCAATCACAAATACTCTGTTCACACCTTTTCTCACTCCCACAACTTTTTGTCCGAAATAAAGGAAACCTGAACAGAGTTCAGTGCCAAATACACAAAAGGTGTGCTCCCATTTAAAAAGCTTTGCCTTTTGCTCATCCAGACCTCCCTCGCTGCAACGCATTGTGAGAAAACAGCTTAGTCATTGGTCAGGTGTTAGTATATGCCCATAGGAGAGATGGTAGGGTATGCCCACGCCTTTATACAAATTTGTTCATTCACTTAAACCTCAGTTCAAAAGTGAGTTTCTAGCTTTTCTTGACTATGTTTTAAGTCACTGCTGGTATCTGTATTTGGGATATGGCCCCAGGAAACTTTTCAGACTTTTTTTTTTTTACCGTAACAAGATTTCAAATATCTCTCAAAAAAAGAAAAGAAAAAAAAAGAGGAATATATTAGTTACCTGTAATGATTATATCGCCTTTGTAATTGAAAGCGCAGGAGAATATCTCATCAATATGACCCTCTAATACCTGAAGGCAGTGTCCAGTAGCAGCATCCCAGAGTCGAGCTGTTTTATCAGAGCTGGCTGTTAGTATATGATTGCCTTTAGGGTTGAAACATACCTTTAAAAAATATAGAAAAAAGTTATAGTACTTAGCAAGTCAACATGCCTAAAAAGGAAGTGTACCTAGTGATTAAAAGATTAAAACAGAAACCAGCAACTCTTGCATTCAGCTTTTGAGATAAAATTAAGGATAGTATTCCACCAGAGTCACCCTGCCAAACTTCTGCGGCTGAAAACTTTGTGTATGTAAAATAGTCTATATACAATGACCTCACTACAGGATCAAGACTTCAGAATATTATCCCCCAAAAATCACAATTGCTTTACAACTGCAACAACTTTATTTAAAAGTTATCATTATTCCAATGTAAAATTTATACATATTTTATAGAATTCTATGTTAAATAACATACGTGTCTGTAAAAACAAAACTTCCACTGAAGGCAACTTATTTTGTAGTGTGTCTTCATAATTGCTAAACATTCATTGCCAAACTTGCATGCATTTCCAGATAATCAGATATATTTTTATGGCACTAACCGGACAATACCAGGGTTATTATCTAATGCAAAATTGCTTAATTACTGAGGGCAATAATCCCTCTTCTCCAGAAATCCGATTTCCAAATAATAACCTTCCCAAGTGATCACAGCTACACAGAACATCTGCAGAAACAGATTGACTTTTCAACATGCCCCCGGATGAGCAGATTCTCACTTCCAGCAAAGAAATCATGCCAGCACTGAGGACCCTGATGGAAGCTGTCCCTAACCTACCCACATGTCAGCATGTATTTGGGCTGCATTCCTCAGTGCATCTACACTGAGTGTGAAATATTGCAGTGAGTATATTAAGTGAGGAAAGACTAACCCTTCTGAACTTAATATTCTCTCAGCAGAGTGATATAATAGCCATATCAATACAATGAAAGCATGTGAGTCTTGTTCACGAAGAACCATCCTAATTTTAAAATATTAATATTTCAGTTACAAAATACATCAAACAAAAGCAGCACAGACTTAGCATACTAGTCTGGATGCTAGTGAAAACTATCCATTTGAAAGAATAATGAAAAGTTGCAAGCATTAAATAACAAAGTTTGAAAAATATGTACAATTTTGCAAGTAACCTAATGGATTTGGAACTGAACTTTGGCTTTCAAAATTGAGCCAGACAAGACTGCCAAAGTACATGAGCACACTCTTCATGACCAAGTGATTTTTGAAACAGGCTTTATAATTCCCTTATGCACTTTTGAAAATAAGACTCTCCATGTATTTTGCCACAGAAATACGCTTTTTCTGTTCCGTTCCACAAATTGGGTGTGCAGAGAAATGACAAAGAGTAAAGAGGAGCAGATCTGGTAGAACCAAGGAATAAGGGTGATGGTAACAGCCTTAGAGGCAATAGCCTAAAGATGTCATCAAGAGACTAAAAAACTTGTGCTTATTCTGTCAGAGAATCTGGGGACTCCAAGGGCGTAATAACACAAGTACAATTTAGGACAGGTCAGACAGAAGCTGTATTAACTATGATCATAGTGAGAGGACATTTGGAGAGAGCATCTCCCTCTCTGCTCCCTGTTCTTTGCCAGGTGATTGCAGAGACCCAACCTATATACTGTTTCAGAAAAAGGAAAGATGTAAGGAAAAACAATCATTTCAGTGTTAACAAAGCCAGGTATCCCTGGGAGAGACGGACTTCTTCCATAGCTTGCTAACTGCCGCAATTCTAAGGAATCAAATAGTAAATAATATGACAACATGGAGAGATGGCTTTTGGTGGAGCCTATAGGAGTAGTACACCCACTATTATCTTAGCTCAGAAGTGGGGAGTTGGAAACAATCATCAAATGATAGCTTTTAGTCGAAAGGAATATTTTTTTTAGTAAAGATAACTTCCTAGCCAGACTTTTCAATCTTAAATATTAATGATTTTACCACCATATACTTTAACAGGATTCCTGTGTCATGGAATAACTGGTGGATTGGATGTCACACATAATCAAATAAGAAAAGGTGCAAACCACGAACAACTTACCTTTGAAATTTCACCTCCATGCCCTTCTAGCTTTGCAATGCACTTTTTGGTTTCTGCATTATAGACTCTTGCAGATCCTGTTGTAGTAGATTAGGAGCCATTTGTGACTGTTATGCTTAAGCATGCATTTCAGCAAGAACATTTTAATAAGGTCGGAAAGGCCTCATCCTCAGGTTTGATTTCAAAAAACAAAATAGAAGACAATCTTAACGCAGTTTCTCCAAGGACAAAGTATGTCAAAAAGCTTCTGTAATCTGGTTGGAAAAGGTTGACTTCTTAATGGTTTCTGCTGGAAAACTTCTAAAATGTGAATACAAATGTCTACACAGAACTTGGACCACTGAAGTCTGTAATTTCAGAATGCATGTACAATGTATTCAGAAAGCTTTCGTTATATTTCAGATATTCATTCTATTTAATAAATTATTAATTATATTTAATAATCTATTGTTTACATTTCAGGAAACTTTCTGCATTGTCTTATGTCTTAATTTAGTAACTACAGCAAATTAAATCCAAGCAGCGCCCCCCATCCAGTCTGGTATCCTGTTTCTGAAGGTGCAAATCAAAACACACAAGAATGTAAAAATAATACGGTATGTCATTATGCACTATAATATAACATGGTACAGGTGAATACAAAAAACTGTTTATTGCACTTCCTAAAAAAAGAATAAGCATGTAAAACTACTGCATAACAATAACAAAACAAAATTGCTTCTTTCACTACCTCTCTATTGCGTATTCTCTTGCTGTGCATTTGGAAAGCCTAATTGCAAATTCACTGTTAAAATTCCAACTACCTTTTTCATTTAAGCCTAAATTTGAGTGACTCAAATCAAACTTCACTCAAAAACTACTTACCTAAACATTTAAAATGCATTTCCACCCACAAGTGAAATATTTTCCTGCAAGTTTGAAGTTAAATGGGAAAGACATGTTGAGTGGATTAAAGTGTAAAAAATAAGAAAATTTTCCCTGGGGAAAACTTCTTACGTTTACTGCCAAACTTTCTATAATGCAACAAATGTTGCTGGATCTATAGTTTTGATTCATGATAATCCTCTTTCACCAAGCTACATTCAAAGCAAAACCAAAGGAAAAGGACAAAGGTGTTTTATGCTGCTACTGCAATTCTTACAGCAGTCCCGGTCTCTCCACTTACCATCAGCGGAGGCGGTTGCAATACGCTGGCCAGCATAATCAAAGCAGACATCCAGTATTTCATCACTGTGACCTGTTAAAGTTGCTATATGCGTCCCAGTCATAGCATTCCACAGCTGCATAGATAAATAAGGGTAATTTTTTTGCTTATTTTGACTAATTTACTTGATAGATATCCAGCTGATCCATAAAGCGACATGTATAGGCCCTTTCTGATGTCTGACAATGTATTAACATGAAACCTGGATATAAATCAATAAAGAGTCACTGTTTAGTCAGTTTAATGAAGTCCTATATATTTTTTATTTCAGTGTATTGATCAATCGAGCCTTAAAACATATATTGTTAATTAACTGGACTTCACTGAAATGAATAGCTTACAAGTTTTGCATTTAGTTGTAAATTCTTTAATGAATTACATGTACTAGTTTAAAATAATGCTCCTCCATTTACAAAAGACATATTTTTATATATCAAGTAGCCATATTCAGTACACACTCAACTTTCTTACCATGCATGTTTTGTCCATTGATCCAGTGACAATGAGAGAACAGTCCCAGTTGAACTGTGCACTGCTAATCTCTCCCCGGTGACCTATTAAAGTATGTAACAACCTACAAAAAAGAGAATTTACATTTTTAGTGTGTATTTTGATATATGCATATAAATTACAAGTAAGTTTATAAAATGGTATAGTTAAGGTGTCAAGTCTTCATCGTTTTATCCATTAAAGCAATTAAAAGGAGTGGTACAGCTCATTTAGGATTCTAGCACTACATCAATTCCATATTTTTTTGTCTTCGAGACAGAGAGGCAGTAAGGAATAAAATGGAAAAGCCCTCCCTGCTTCCCTGCTCTTTCAAAATTATTTTAGTGAATGTATTTCCAGTGAAATGTGATGATTTTCCAGTGCCAGAGACAGATTTCTTGTATTCATCTATATACAAGGCACACACACCAAGTTTTTCCACATTACTCTCCCATTATCCTACTTCAATGAACTGTAAACAGTACATCTTTGAAACTCCATAATATCTAAACCTTTTATAAAATGCACTGAAGACCAAATGGAACTTAATCAGGTACTTAATGTAAGCATGTTCCCAAGTAATAGGCAAACAACGGCCAAAATGAAATATGATTTCTAATCCTCATTAATCCTAAACTTCTTGCTGGCAACACTAGTTCCATTAAATTCTTCAGCTTTAGCTGAATATAGAGAGTACAATTAGCCATTATTCCTTCCTATGAGTTAATGGCCTATAAGGCAATGAACCCTAAAAATGATTAATTGAGATATAGACATATTAAAGGATTAGTAAATTAGGTTATTATCACAATGCTAATATCACTGTATCATTAATAGAAAACTGCTTGAACTAATGGATAAACTAACGACTAGAAAAACAACTAAATGACTTTAAGTGACAGAAATGCTTTTATTCATTGCATAAGATATATAAGGGTAGCTAAATTAATATATATGCTAAATGAACAGCAAAGTAAATCTGAGCAATTGAAGTTTCTATTCGTTTATGATAACAAAAACTTGATTAAACTCATGTCATTTTATAGAATTGCTCCTTTTACTTCCTAACAGTATGAGGTCTGCACCGTTGTAATTGTGTAGACCTTTTCACAGTAAAAACAAAAATGAACAAGCAGAAAACAGTGGAAAGCTTCTTAGTTTTGTGAACATATTATTTGGCCATCAAAACTGCTGTTATTGTAATACCTAATACCCAAAATACCTAATAATGAAAAATGTTTTAATTTAAAGTTTAAATGCTTTCATTTCCAAATTTCATAAAGGCAGTCCAGGCTTCAAGCTTCAACACAAATATCTGATCAATAAGCAGAATAAATAGCAACATGTGGAACACCTCACAAAAACCACTATCTACCATATAAACAATTAGAAAGAACCCAGAAAACAGGCTTGTGAAATGACATAAAAATTTTCCATTTAAATTATTTTTAAAAAAAATTAGCTTCAGTCATGATAATAATTCTTTAGCCTTCAATTTCCAGTGAGAATTGATATATAGATGCTCTAATATTTGCACCATAATTGTGAATAAGAAGAAACTGTCTCTCAGCATCCTGGTGTCCAGCATTCCTGACCCCAGTTACAGGCTCTTGATTTGTCAAATGAAGCTCTGAAGACACCTTCAACTGAACCATAGCTGACTGTATCTACTATGGAAAAATTATTGATGAAATGCAGGCCTGTGTTACAGAAGCATGTCCCGTGTCATCCCAACCCCCTTCCCTTTTGTTTTTTTAATTATTTTTTAATTCTAACATTTTATGAAGAAAATCTTGATCCTTCTTGAGATTTCTTGTTCCTACATCAACTTCCCTCAGGACAATTCTGGATACCTACCCAGAATAAAACTGAGGAACACAGTCACTCATCAGAGTCAGCCAGCAAAATTGAAAGAAACTTCAAGTTCAATTTGGAAAGCAGTGTTTCTCAGGTATTTCATATAGTGAAAGATGGGCACACACAACCTCACCTACAAGATTTTTGCACATCTGTCTGAACCTGTATACAGCAAAGTATGATTTACTCAGTCTTTCTGACAGCAACTTTTCATTACTACTAAAGGTATACATGCCCAACTGCCATCTAAAAGGCTGAATGCTGGCCCTGGCACAATTATATTAGCACAAGCTAATTACCAGAGCTGCCAGTGTTTAAACAAGAAATTTATCCTTCACATTCCACTTCCTGGTATTGACCCTGACGTAAAGTCCACATTCATTTCTTAGAAAAAAAAGAATGCAACATGAAAATCCCAAGACTTTGAATTCGCTGCAGGGTCAGACAAGAAGCTGGAAGAAGAAGCTGTTTTCAAACAAAAACATTTGCAAGAACACCAGGCTGAATGAACTTGAATCCCAAGGTTCAGTTTGCTGAGTGAGTGCCTCCTAAGTATCTCCATGCCAAACATTAAACTGCTCGTGTTGAATAAGCTCAAAGCTTACAGGATCAAGCCTTAAATGATGTACTATGTGTACATTATTTTTTTAGATCACATTATTACTTTCATTTTGCCGTGTTACACATGGTTTATCGCCCCAAGATATCACTATAGACACACTTTTCTTTTATATATACATTTCAGAGAGATTCCCCTCGCTCTCACAAAAAGAAAAAAGACATGACCTCTGAAAACATAATAGAATGGTTATCTTCATAAATTACTTTGTCAGTAATCAGGGCAATCATTTTATTATTCTACTTATACCGAGTTTCCAGTTGAAAAAAAAGTGGATTTGTCAGGATAATACAACAAGTTGATATTTAACTACTACATTATTATTTGTTGGCACCATAAGCAAGACATTTTGTGCTCTGCAGTCAGAGCGGCCAAATTTTCTCCTCTTTATAAATTTATATCGACATAAAAGATTGTGGGAAGGAAAACAGACCCTCTGTAGTTTTTAAAGACAAAGTGACCAGACTAATTTTCTATGAGATAAAATATACTTTCTTTCTGCTTAAACAGCCTGTTCCATCTAGAAATTCTAGACATCTTCCAAACAGTGAGTTTTCCATGTTGATAAAATATTTTCCTGTTTGGAAAATTCATCAGCAACAAACACAGGATCTGTCCATTTTGCCTGCTTCCTCGCTGCTCATAACATGGAAATTCAGAGCAAAAAACATATACAAAAGCATTTCATAAACAGCATTCCTTTTCAGAAGAACAAAGGGAACCGGAGTGACAAATGATAAGATGAGGCAACGCATACTCTAAACAAACCAAAAATACAAGGTCTGTAATTTGTATCTCAACATTGTCTATTCATTTGTCATTAGAACATGCGATGTAAAATGATATTTATTAATACTTTAGTACCTGCCAGTGCCAACATCCCACACTGCTACTGTATGGTCAAAGGAGCCAGTGATAATCCTATCTCCAGTGGTGTTGAAGGACAACACAATAATTTCTGCTGAGTGCCCCTGAGAGAATTTTAAAAAAGGAGTATCAAAATGCAAATTGTGACTTTTCCATTAATGTAGTTTAATATGTAGCTTTTTTTCAGCAGCATAATCCTTCTATAACACTTCAATATATTATTTACTGTCTTGTCCAGTATATCACAATTTTGACAGAAAGATCTACTGGACTGTGGAATAGTCAATATCCCAACAACCGAAAAAAAATAAAGCACTTCACTTAAGCAGTGAGCAATTGTCCAGTGATGTCATCGGTGCATATTTTCCACATTTGATTTAAACAGAATCACATTTGTTTACTAATACATACTGAAATCAGATGATTCATTTACAGTAAACTACATCATTGGTGTTGGAGGAGAGGGTTGGAAAAATGAATTTAAACATACTTATTAGCTAAAGGTTCACACATTCCACTGCTCTTTGCTCTGTGTGGGGCTCTGAGGAAGACAAAGTCAAGGAGGAGAAAATGCCTTCCTCACTCTATAGGCTACATACACCAAAGGAAGCTTGTCCACTACCTGTTATTTAGGATTTTTGTGAGAGAAATGCAATGAAACGGCACAGGCCAATCTGAATCTGTGTAATCCCAGCAGGCCACGTAGAGCAAGGACACGTCACAATCTAGAGGTAATTGGATGGCTGTCCTCTGCTGATGCTTACAGGAAGAAGGGCCATACAAATGTTGTGTCTGACATTAACGTTCTCAGAGTTACTTTATGTTAATGCAGAGGAGGTCATAATTTACAGTATAGCAACATGTTTTAATGAGCAATAGAAGGCATTCCAATCTATAGCACTATTGTCACTGAAATGAGAAAATCTATCTTTTGATAAATAGGACTTCTTATAAAATAACAGCTTTATCATTCCCTTCAAGTTTTCTTAATCTGTTTTGTAACTATAGTCACCACAGACCACCTGGTAAAAGAAACTGCAAGTTTTAGAACTGTTGTAACGGTTATACTGTTATTTATCTCAGAAAGCAAGGAACGTCTTTAAAAACATAAGGAAGGGAAACATACACTTAAAGTGACTATTTCTTCTCCTTTCTCTATATCCCATAATTTGGCAGTGGTATCCATGCTTCCAGTCGCCACCAATGTGCTCTGAAGATTAAATGATAAACATACCTGTAGCAAGAAACATTGGATGGAAAAAGTTAGAGTGTTATTTATATACATTTTCTCAAAAATGAGTCAGCTTTACTACTTTTAAACAAAAGACAAAAGTCTGACTTAATATTTTATGCAGAGTTCTTCCAGCAGCTCACTAGAAGAGCAACAAATCCTTATCACATAGCTCTGGATGACTAAAATCAAATGAACTAATTGGCTGCTTTGCTAATGGCAATGCATTAAAAAGACTTACTGGAAGATTTCCTGCATTGTTTTCTGAGCCTAGACTAAAACTCCCTATTTAGGTGCTTCATTTTGGGTCACAGGCAGAAATTATTTAGTTTAACAAGTTTTAATGAAAATCAAGACTGAAGCAGTTTCTTAATTTATTAACAGCACATAGTTAACTGGCAGAGAACTATGTATTCACTATCAGTATCTTTAATATAATAAAACTCATGCAATCTTAATAAACAGCTACAAATATTCAAACCTCCTCCTCTAACTCCACGAAGTTTTCGTCACACACACTTTCACACTCTTGCATGCACACTCCCTCATCCTCTCGCACAGGATGAGTGGGTTACAAGTGCACCCCCCTTTCCTAGGACTAGGTGTTCCCCTACCTGCACACACCTCCCCTAGGAGACACAAGTGCTCTGGCTTTAGTTGAACACACGCCACTTCCTACCATCTGCTGATCCACGTACCAGAGAGAAGGCACACAAATTCACATATGTACATCTCCTGGGGGGGAAGATGGGGCCTTTTTGTTGAACCCCATACTGACAATCCACTAGCCAGATGCAGATCCCTCGTGGTGTCTCCAAAAGGAAGGCTACGCTCCCCGGCCTAGGCACAGATTGTGATACCCTCAGTGACTTCTGGAAGCACCAGAGCAGGTTTTGACAACTGTTGCTTCCGGACTAATGTCTCCCCCACCCTGTTATAAATTGCCTTGATTCTTTCATCTTTTTCTACTTCTTTCTTTTTCTTTACTTCAAAATTCTACTTCTTTATTTCAAAATTCTCTTTGAGATTCTCCAGTTACTGTTCAATCCAACTGACAGTTCTCCGTAACACTATTATTTGGTACCCTTCCTCTTTAAGTTGACCGGTTTGGGGCACAGACCCTCCAGACAGTTTTGCGTACCCACAAACACACTCTGTACACTCACACTCGTATCTTAACAGCTGTCATTATCCAGGCCATTTGCCAAGGGCGTCCCCACAACACCGTATTTATTTACAAAAAACAAGAACAAAAGCTCAACAACTTCCTTAATTCATTTTTCACATTAAAATATCATGTACTCATCTTCCCATTGTCTGTAATTATTCAGTGTGATTGTTTTGCTAATAAAGAATAGGAGGTGCCATTTAAAAAGAAAAACAGTAGCTGAGGTCACTGGTGCATTTTCATTATGTCCATTTCTTTTTTTTCTGTTTTTTTAAACTGAATAACTATGAACATGCCCTTGCCAAGAATGTATCATACACAATAATGGCCTTTCCAGGTGCCATTCAGAGAAACACATCATTTTCTGCTGGCTATTATCTTCTACTAATTACTTGCTCGCGCAACTCATAACACTTTGGGTGTAATCTAACGCCTACAGAAGTCAGAAGAAATTGAGAGGCTTTTAAATACTTAGCTAACTGATTTGTGGAAGCAAAATCACTGCAGCCTGTCTCAATAGGCAAACATGTTCTCCATTGTAAGGGATAACTGTTCTGAATTATCCAGAGAAACAAAAACCCACCAAAACCAGTCTCACCTTCCACCAAGGGAAACTGCCATTTTCTCAAACTAGTTATAGTAATCTACAAATTAAATTCCAATTGTTTCCAGAAACAATTTCCAGAAATGCTTTATTGAATAATGATTGTATAGCTATTTTTGTTGAAAAAATATATTCTGCATTGAAATTAACAGTTTCAGTGGATTTGCCCTGATCTTTTAAATCAGAATGCTGTGCATCAAGATATTTGCTAATGCTGATAGGGATCTGAGTGCATTGGAAAGAAAACCAACCATTTTTAAGCTTAAACTATTTTCATTTCATATGTCTTTAACATTTCATCATCCCTCATATTCCCAGTTAATACACTTAAAATTTCAGAAATTCATTCTTCTATGGCTCCATTTGGTCCCGTACGTGAAGTACAGATCTCAGTGTGAAAGAAAGCAATACAAGCAATGTTGTTCTTCTGTATTTAGTTCTGCAAATGAAAGGCAACGCAGGACATATAGAAAAAAATAAGATATGTAAACAAACCAAGGAATAAATATGCGCAATAAATTGAAAATTCCAATCATTATGGTATTTTTCAAAAATGTTTTAACATTTAGCAAACAACTGAATTTGGAACAAAATAAAAATATTTCAAACTGTATAAAATGTTTTATTCTATTTCTTAACAACTGTCAGACTATCTTTTCTTGCAGTGCAGAAATGTTCAAAATATCCGAATGCATGAATAAATGCAGTAGAATAGCTGCCCCTTCCAATTTCAGCTCACAGGGACTTGGAACGCACAGCCATCAATGATGGTGTGAGGAAACATAAAGGAACAAGAAGCATCCATCAGTACTCACTATTTCTGCACTATGTCCTCTGAAAGTATGATAACATTTTCCTGTTTCTGTACTCCACAGTTTGCAGGTTTTATCAAAAGATCCAGTGGCAATCTTGTCACTAAGTGGAAAAAATCCTGTCATTTTTATTTAGAAAAAAAACTCTGACCTCAAAGACGGTAGAACTCACAGAAACAATACCCAGTTGTTGAATTTTGCATGCATTTTGGTGTATTCTGCCGCGCTGTAAGATCCTGGAGCAGGATTTCACAAACAGAAGTTACGTTAATGGAAAAAACTAGCAGACATAATTAGTTTCTGAAAGAGTTGCTGTGCCTATCTATTAGCACAGAAGTATTCATAACTGATGACTAATCTACATTAGGGATGAGGTTATCTGCTGTACTTCCAGATGTATTTAAAAATTATGTCATTTAATCAAATAGCATCTGTTTATCAACACTTATAAACTCTTTTTACAAGCAGTTTACCCACATTTCAGAGGTCAAACTCCACTCCCCCCAAAGTCGGTGGAAGTGTTGTGATCAACTGCAGTCAGAGCAAGACTGAACTGAAGTGAGGTACCCAGAAAATGTAGCATGGGACACTGTATCAAAACCTAAAGATTAGCAGAAAAAAAAAGTTCTTTTTTTACTGAACTTTATTTAGTGGCTCAGGGTTCTCATCTGGTTTTCACTTGCTATATATTGCTTCTCCGCTTTTATGTTACAGTCTAGTTATTGATCTTTGCACAGATTTTTGTCATACATTAGTTTCTTCAAGGTACATAAAAGAATATCACTAACTGCTTTTATAAAATAATGAATAATATCAGAATAAAAGACATTGACATAGTGGGTTCTAGGTTAGCTAAAGTTTTTCATTTAGAAGGAAATGACAATGCTCCAAATAGCATAAGAACAAGTCTTTAACAATTATTTCCTGATGCTAATTGTGTATTGCTTAAATTACAAATAGGACATCTGACAGTGAAAGCAGTAATGTGATTCAATATAGAAATAGGAATTAATTTCTCTTATTTTGCAGAGAAGCAAAACGATTTACTTACACACGACAGCTTCCTCAGGAAGCAAATGACAATGAAGCTTCGGGAGCTAACATGTAATTCCCTTCACCTAACATGTGGCAATTCTAACCTAGGGCAAACAGATAATGCAGAACACAAAAGATGCACAGATTCATATTTGACATTCTTACAGCGGCACCCTGTGGATTTTATAAAAATTACTCAAGAGCTGTGATACCTCTAAATCCTGTTCTAAATAATAACGTGTCATACCAAATGGAGAAATCCACTTTTGTTATGACAGAAACCTTCTTTCTCCTTAACTGAAGCAACATCATACACAAATTATAGCAGAAAAGATGCTTGAATACATATCTTATACAAATAAAATAGTGTCGTCCCGTGATGATTAGCTAGAGTTGAACTTTGAAAGAGTTCAAATCCTGAATTTGTAACTTGAGAGATAGTCTGTTTTCTGTATTTGCAAAATAACATGATTAGCAATTATGATGTATCTCAGAGAAAATGTATTTACCCATAGGGATTATTGAAAGCTATTGCATAGACAACATTTCCATGTCCCTCCAGCGTACGTAGCTCTTCTCCTGATGCAGTATCCCATACTTTGCAGGTTCTGTCATAGCTTCCAGTGATAAAGCTAAAGCAAAGAGAAATTACTTTCTGAATACAGTAAATATCTTACTGGTCCTGGTGCGTAGGCAAATGAGTTATTTCCACAGATTTCAGTTAGCACTGTTTCAGACCCTAAATATCTTCTTTCTTTCAAAAAAATAGATTAATGACCATAGAGGTACCTTTTCTTTTTTTTTTTTTTTTTTTTTTTTAAGTATTACTCATAAAATACCCTCGTTTCTAATCTTTAATGTATTTAAACTAGAAAGCAAGCTGCTGCTTTCAAGACATGAAGGAAAAAATGATTAGGCATGCGCCCACAGTGAAATCAACTAACATGAAATTCCACTACAGCGAAAGTCCCAAATGCATTTCTTTCAAAGATGCTTATAAGCAGCACAACTGAATTCTTTTTGCAGCAAGATAAAAGCACGGAAATTCCCTTACAATTTAATTTACAAATTCAAAACTTCAACTAGTGATTATGTATTTTGACTTTGAAAACAACTTACCGGGAACCAGATTTGTTAAATGCTACGTTAGTCAGTGGCAATATATGTGCTCTAAGTACCTGAAATAGAAGGGGGGGGGGGAGGGGGGAAGAATAAAACAACAGTTGATGCAAATAAAAAAAAAAAAACCACAATATCTCAAATTATTCGATAGGTTAATATTTTCTCACCCTCCTGTCAGAATAGTAGATACAGGTGTAATACATTAATAGCTAACTACAAAATCTCCCTGGCCTCATCAGGTTATCACTGCAGATATTATATAGTATTGATTTCAAATTTATATTTTAGTTGAATCAACTGCCTTTTCCCCCATGTTTGCTTTTTCTCCACCTTCTCTGAGACCAGCAAGGTAACCCTAGATCAGAGCTGAAAGGGCAAAAACAAATGAGGAGATCACGTCTGGTGAGATCGCTGATGAAAGAAATCCCAAGTAATATTAACCCTTACATAGTCAATCAAGAGACGCAGCTGAATTGAGTATTTTGAGTCTTTTAGGTTATGGGATGCTTTTAGCTAGTATGTTATTTTGTTTTAAAAACCATAAAGAATAGAAATAAGATAAATCTACATCCTATGAGGTCATGAAAAAAAAGGTATGCAGAACCATAACAAAGATACTTATCAAGACAAAATCCAAAGAGGGAATTTCAAATTTTATGTCGGCCTGTATTGTGTAGGTTATGGAGGTGACTGGTTTTGTAAGATTGGTTCTAAGGTCCCTTAATCAGACCGTATATATGTTTCATGTAAACTACTTCATAGCCATAATAATACATATTAAGGTTTATTAAACATAGGCGAAAATGTTTGCAAATACTGCCAATGAAAGTCTGTGTGCTGTGATACTTTGAAAATGTCAAAATCTGGTTTGTGTTTGTATAAGGTGGCTACTATATAACAGGGTTTGCATTTGAACAACTTTCACCTATTACAAGCTGGCTTCTACTTGAGTCTAAAGCATAATAAAATCATATCCTGGAAAATCACAGCAATTACTGACAGTGAAGTAAAGGGATGTTAAAAATACAGCAGTGGCCTTCTCTGTAGTGTAAGAATGAAGAAGAAATTATTTATGAGCAACGCCATTTAATCACTGACATATTACCAGAGCTTCAACTTTTTGTTCTTATTTCTAGCTCTCTCAGCTGCCTGTCTCCAAAAGGAAAATGAACAGAGCTCAGACATCTTCTACTCAAAGAGTAAGGACTGATAAAATGGAAATAACAATGGTCAAGTGAAGGACTGAGAGAGAGAGAAAAAGAAAACATGTTTTATGTTAGAGAAACAGCAATTTCCATTCTCTACAGAAAGAAAGAGAAGTTTTACTTTCAGATACAGCAGTAGGAATGGGCAATCAAGATGTGGAAATGACAAAAATATTTTGCTTTTTTTTTAAAACAGCCACAGTACACAAATATCTGCATCTGAGAATCATAGAATCATAGAATGGCTTAGGTTGGAAAGGACCTTGAAGATCATCGAAATGGACAATTATGGAAATTTATGGAAATTTGATCCATGACATTTTTAGGGCTCCATGCAGGCAGCTCTGAACAACAAACATATTTAACAATTATGAAAAAAAAGGGAGGAAACCGAGATGGGTTTACGGTCAATTTCAGATCACAGAATTAATTCTGTTCTTCCAATGCCCAGTGCTGCAGTTGGTTCATCCACAGAACTCTAAGCCAGTAAGAACTGCTTGTGCAAATGATAATCAAACCCTAAAGCAATATTTTAAAAATGTACCTTGGTTCTGCAAAATCTGCTAAAGTAGTCCCTAAGATAAAAATCTGCAAATCGCTACAGCATACCATCGCTATGTAATAGTTTAAAACCTGAGAAATTATTACAAAAGCTTGTTTCTCTGCAGGGCGCCTAACACAACACCATCACCACAATTACTGGAAAAAACAAAAAGATGGGTTTATGCACTTCTTTAAGATTATGCTCCAGTGCAACAGGAAAAAATATTCATTTCCAAACAACGCAAACACATGCAACATTTTTTGGAAAAAAAAAAAAAAAATACTCTCTCTCCCACCCACCTCTTGTACTTTATTAGTATCTCAGAAGCACCTGATACTCATATTTCTTTTGCAAGCCTTAAATGGAACTGAAACATAAAACAAGTTCATTTCACACACTTCTAACCACACACCAAAGAAGGAAATAAGCCAGCACTGATTGGATTTGCCTGCCCCTAGTAGTTCCAAATTCAGAAGCTCAAATTTGGCACTTTACACGCCATTTACACTGAAATTTGAACACACATTTGATGATTTGTCAGTCTCTGTGATGAACAAACAATTTTAAAAGCTTGTGAAAAGCAAGGCATTACCTCAGTTGAGAGCATACCTTAAAACAGAACAGAAACTTTTTAAATTTAAGATGCCTTATTACATAGCTCTGTTTTCAAGGTTAAATACACAGATCTTTGCAGAATTCACCCAGACGTGTACTGTTGGTCAAAAGAATTCCATTGATATCTAGCAACATGTAAGGGGTTTTTTTAGCCAAACAAGCCAGCACAAAATTTCTCCCTTTTCTCCCTAAATTTAAGGTAACAATCAATAACATAGTACTGACCAGCAATTTTTACTGGCTACACATTGCCATCTGCTGACACAGTAAAGATACAACACTTAATTATTTCAGATTGCAACATGCAATCGCTGAAGTAATTTTATTTTTATTTCCACAATGAAATCCAATTAAACCTATTCTCTTCTGACAGACTGAATCCTGGATTTAAAGTCCTGAAAGATCTCTCTAATCATCATTCTTAAAAAGCTTACTCATTTAAAATAAATTTTTAAAGTACTGTCTGTAAGCCGAAGATGAGCCTTTCCCAGCAGCTTATTTACTTGGGATCTATTTGCAGGTTTTGTTTAAACGTAACTATGGGTGTTGCTGGTCCCCAGAGCCTTCCTTGACAAACAAGAGAATTATTTCTCTCCCTCCAAATCCCCCTTGTACATAAGCCTGTGTTAACAGTGCCTAGGAACAGTTATACCTCCCAGCCTTTTCCGGGTATTCCTGGCACACATAACCAGGCCAGACTCAGTTGCTCAAAACAGTGCAGAGGTGATTGAAAAGGGCTGAGAAACTGGCCATAAAGTCTAAATTTTGCTCTCTTGTACAATATGTAGCAGTAAAACATACTCACAACATCACAAATGAAAACCCCAAAAATGCCCCCAATTACTTTAAAGAAGTCTCTGACCTTAAAAAGATAGAATTTGTGATCCTCTTTTTCCCCTAGCTTCTCTTGCAATCTTCGTACTAAATGTATGACGTGTTCCTTGCATGAAGCTGTGATGAGAGGTTCTCCTTTTCGAATCTCTTCTACTAAGGCTACGGCATCTGTGCTAATTAGGAGGGGAAAAAAACACCACCAACAACAAAAAAAATAAAACGACCAAAACCAAAAAGCCAAACCCACCAGATTTCAGCCTCCAGCAATAATTATGAATATAAACCCAAGAATATTATTTACTTGCAGAGAAACTGAAGTAATTAAATGATATGCATTTATCTCATTCTGTAATGGCTTAAAGAGATATGGATAAATCTTTTTTGGTTTCTATACTTCCTTCCCCCTCTTACTAATGTTGTTCAGTAAGATTTAACTTTTAAAAAAATTAGCTTGGCAAGAAACTTACCTTTTAAAAGGATTTCCACAGAGGGTCAGACATGGGAGATGCGTATCCAAAACTGATAGTTTTGGAATAAATATTTACATTAAAGTGGAATTTCATAAATTCCAAATGAATTGCCCAGGATGATGCAACAAGACAAATTATATATGGAAAGTGTTAGACTTATCTCTGTCTGTGGCTTCACAAATCTATGCCTGTTCCTATAACTCTTAGTTATGACAATAACTTCCAAAACGTAGTCTGCAGCCTATTGGTGTCCATGGAGCCCCCAGGAAGTGGTTCACAGCTAGTCTGTGGAATTGGATCATCTTGCTATATTATCCAATAAACTGCTGATTCCTGGCCATCCATGAGAAACTGTGGGTTGACAATACCCGGCAGTCAAAGCACCAACATACACTTAAAACTAGTCAGAGCAAGAAAGCCTAGCATTTCCGTTAATATTTAAATTATTGCCGTCTAAAGGGGATTTTATCAGTCCTCTAAATGGGCTCCACTAACATCCCCATAAATTAGTTACCTCTTGGTGTTTATACTCTTGTTTAGTAATACCAGACATTTCTTTTACAAAGTGACTTGGTAGGTTTTATCCAGAGCACTAAGATGGACGGTTCCAGGTAGACAAAAATTAGTAATTTTTAAATTTGGATTTTTCATCTCGCATGTGCAGCCTACAAATAGCTGATGGGAGAGAATGAAGTAGAGGGAGACAGACTTTTCCCAGTACTGCCCACTGAGAGGACAAGAGCCAATGAGCACAAATGAGGAAAAAAACCCAAACTTGTTCTTTCAAAGAAGCCAACTTCAATTAGGTTTACAACAAAAGAAACCAGAAAACTTCCATTACTTGCATACTTAGTTTCTCCATACAAATGTATGAGAGGGAATCACTTGCCTGTCTTGCACCCTTACCATGGTTGTTATGAGGATTAATTAATTAACAGGAGAGATCTGAACTGATGTCTAGTTGTTATTTTTAGTGATTTCCACAGAGCTTAAAACAACATAACTGGGGGCTGACACACTTTTTGAAAACATTCTGAAGACCAGAAATGCTATATCAGAACCTAAGAAGAACTAACTGTCATTTATCACAACATTACAAATGTTAAGCGCTGTGTATTTCTGCTGGCTTTGTACAGGCATCTTGATAATCACAACTCTGTAAACAAAAAGAGGCTTCTCCTCTGAACAGAAAAGCATAATGGTAATATCAGCTGGAATGCAAAATTCTGTATTTAAAATAGTAAGAGAATGATTTGACTATATTATTTCCTTTTCTCTGTGTGTGCTTTAGTGAACAAAGACAGAGCTGACCTCAAGTATGTTTAAAACAATCAGAGAGTTGCATATGAGCATGCTATAAAACAGCAGAGAGCTGTTACCTAAAACAATATCGTACTTACTCAGGTCTCAGATCAAGTAAATCTATAGATCTGGTCTTTGGCTCATCCCCTTGTACATATTCCAGAATAATTCCTTAAAAAAAAAAACCAACAACAAAAAAGGTAATAAAAAGGTCTTAATTAGATGTCTGGGGATTTATAACATGCACCATAGAGAGCAACGCTTCCACTTTTATTCCTTCACGGACTTCAGCAGACCTACTTCCAGTTCTGGGAACTAGACGGAGGTTGGCTGCTCTTGCTGAGAGTTAGCAGGGTGGTGAACAACTATGATGTGTTTATATGATAAAAGATATTAAACATTATTATTTATAAGCCATTTGCTGTCCTGGAAATTAACAAGCTCTTTTTTCCCCAATAACTTTTTGCATTATTTCATCAGCTCTATTTTCAAAGAAGTTGTCCTGAAGATAGTTTGGTGTTCCAAGAAGCCTGGAAAACACATTTTACAAAACCTGTTCTGTGTTCACAAAGGCCTGTGTACAGTAATGTATAGAAAATCATAACACACTTTCCATTTCTAGGTATGCTCTGGCATCTCTGCACCTTCTACTGAGCTGAAGCATTAAAAAGTTTAACCACATTGCTTCCTGTTTTGAAATGGTTGTTAAAAGAGTTCTGCTGCTCCTTGGTTTTCTGTGGGAAAGGATAATTTAGATGATCTTCTAATGTCATTTTGCATTTTACCAAGTCCATAAGAAAAGTATTTAATTTGAAAGAAAGATGTTATTAAAATACACGTCCTAAGCTAGCCATCTCCATCATGTTTCACTTCTGAAAAATCATTAAGCCTCCTGAATTCATGATAAATGCTGAAGTCAGCTTAGCAGCACAGCTCTTCAAAGCGGGGTTCTGCTCGGAAAATTCACAGAAGAAAGAAGTAAGAAACGTGGCAACTTTCTGCTAAACAGACCCTTTGATGACACACAGACGTTCTTTGGTGCCGACTACCGTTCCTTTTGACCGTTTAAACTCATTACTGCAATGCAAACAAGACCACTTTGATTTCGCAATGATAAGTCATTAATTACAGCCCCGATGGGCAGTGAGCTGCTCCCGGCTGGAAGTCTCCCTACCGACCTCAGTGCCAAAACACCCGCACCTGAAGCCAATCCAGCGCGACCCACCCACTCACTCCTGCCCTCGCCCATGACAGAGGTGAGGAAAACCTCCATTACAGGAGACACCCCCCACACACACGCTCCGCACCTCCCTGAGA
>NW_009646736.1:4543571-4590610 GCF_000708025.1 Charadrius vociferus | reverse complement strand
GCCCCGCCTGCGCAGCCGAGGCCTCCTGTGAGGGAGCAGGTCGCTATGTGCTTGTATGGCACCGTTTTACTTACTACTCCCAATTTTCTATGAATTCATAACGCTCAGGGTGCTTTGCTGTTCTTTTATTTCAGCAGAACTGTCCGTTGTAACTGCAAGATGTTCCCAGAGTAGTAATAGCCAGCTAGAAGCTGGCCGCTGTTTATACAAACTTCGGTTTGCTTTCTCCCAGGTGGGGACATTTATCCTTGTCCCCGCTGAATTTTATCCACCTTTTATGGTCCTTTCGCTTAGTATCGCAAGGCTTTGCTGCAGTTTTCACGGTCAGCTCATCCTGACTACCCTGAACGCCATCAGCTAGAACCGCTCACACTGTTTAATTCGTAGAGAGCTGCGAGGGCTTCTAATCTATGCCATAGAAAGGGAAGTATCAGATCTTCAAAGGCTGGAGTGCACTAAAAAATTATAAAATTTGGGGTGCTAAAGAGCCACAAGTAACGGCATAACAAATATATAAAAGCTGTTCAAAAAGCAAATAGTTGCTTAACAACTAAGGAAAACAGGCAAAGATTTAAAACAAGAATGGAAAATACCTAATCAGCTTAATTTTTTCATAAAGAAACTCAGGAAAGAGACATGAGCATGGAAATACTGTTTCATCAAAGACAGTAGAAAAAATACATTTGAAAAGAGATAACCAACACGGAATCATTAGAAGATAATGTATTAATAGAACTGAAAATTTGAGTCAAGCTTCATGCAGAAATGACTGTAGACCATCAATAGGGGGAAGCAGTGAACACATTTTCATTTAGCCAATTTCCTCATAGCCCACATTGTTGACAACAGGTCAACAGAAGACAGTCCCGGTCAGTGTTTAACAATACGTGACTTGTCCAAAAACACCCATATGGCTCCCTACAGCTTCACTTTGAAGATACTTCTTTGGTTTTTGAAAGCCAGGAAGTAAAATACAATGGCCAATTCCAGATTTACTCTGGGGCATGACTGGGGGACAAAGTGGTCTCTGGGTTTTTCATTCCTATTTGTTTGTTTTAATCTTTTGTCTTATTTGTATGTGGAAAGTCTTGAGGCAGATAAGAAATATTTTTAATGAAAACAAATAATCTGAACAGGTTTCCAACTGAATTGACTTATGTGGAACAACCCTATTCAAAAATAACTTTTTGAACAACCTCTTGTCTTGGTGGTCTCCAGTTTCTTAACAGATTTTTGTATTTGTTTAGCATAATATGTATCCATCCAAATTATAACTTCTGAATAGAAATATTTTTCTGTTTGTTTAACTGAAGTGATGTTACCAATGAATATGGCATGGGTACTGCTTCCTACATTAACGCCTTCTTTGTTCTTCATAAACACACATTCATCCAGCCTTTCTGGTGCCTTCAGTGTTACTTAACATCAACTGGAAGCATTACATTTAAATTTTTTAGCCAAATTTAAAGGTTTGATACTTCTCTGCAGCATAAATGAGTACCTGCAGTTCCATTATAACTTACATAGTAAACATCTCTTCTGTACTTCAGGATTGTATTTGTGTAATTGAATCAATTATTGTGATATACTCGAGCAATCATTTTTTCAAGGTTTTGCATACCATGTGCCAACAACCCATTTTTTGTGTTTGCTTTCCATGAGACACAGAAAGGGCAAATGCAGCCCAGTCTACGCAGGGCAGAGGGAAGTGGGAAGGCTGTAGAGCTCCATGACGTCAGTACTCGGTGGTTCGGCATGTTCTCTCCTCACTTTCTTGCTGTAAATCTCCATCTGAACAGGCACGCCTCACAGCTTGTCATCACCCGCGATTAAGAGGCAACAACGACACTGGAAGATGATAAGTCATAATCGGGCCTCAACTCTCGCCTCCTTTCCTTGCTTCTGTAAGCAGAAGATTCAGGAGCAGTGGAGTGACGACAGAAATCAGTCCCTCTTAGCTGTGGGCCTGCTGTCAGACTGTCCCAAGGAGGCACTGGTGTAATGGCATTGTTTGCTCTGTTCCTACATAGTAACTAGAAAAAATTGCTGACTGCCTGAGCGGGGGACAAAGAACTAACACTACGCTGAGATGCAGTTTTTCCCAGAGTGCAGCCCAGGACAGGCGCTGAGATGGAGTTTTTCCCAGAGTGCAGCCCAGGACAGGCCTGTCTGCAAAATAAATATATGGTAACTAACCATATGTCTTTCTGACAAAACAGAACCAGAGTTGTAGCACAGGTGGGATTACCTGGGGGGGACTTGAGGCAGCAAAGGTAAAAACTGTAGTGAGGGAGTGAAGGGAAGGACTTAAACACAGCTAAATACTTGAGAACTAGTGAAACAGGGACCCTGATGATACAGCAGACTGAGCTGAAGTCCGTACTGCTAAACCTTGACTGTGAAGCAGAAATTTACCACTTTTTCAAGTTCAGGGAAATGGACAACTCCTGTATATTTTTAAGAGGAAAATGTTTAGACTGCTGGGGCAAAATTGTTGCCCTGATATTTTTTAGTGTCCAAAAACTACACACAGCACTCTGGTCATATGAAAGGCCAGCTTCAAAGAATCTGCATACACACTGTAGGGAGTTCAAAAATATCTACATTGGAAATAAAAATTAAATACTGAGACATAAGGCCAGGATCTCCAGCAGTTTTTATCTCTGGATGAGAATATTAGTTTTTATATACAGATGTATATAAAGTATTGATGTTACCAGCCTGGAAAGATAATTTATACATCAGTTGCCCCCTGTGCATTTTGGCTTATGTCATCAGTTTGCAGGAGTGGCCAAAAGTTAAGATACTATAAACCTCACTATCAGTCAGTATTCAAAAGCCTTTGAAGGGTTGCCATATACACTTATCTGGAGTGCTGGAGACAACTGTGTTGGACACTATGATGCAAAACTAATACATTTACAATGAAAAGCTTCCTTTTGAGAACTCTGGGTTCTTCCTGCCAACACAGGTCTGAAATCTCTCTTTTCTTGAGCCAAAGTACTAGTCTAAGAAGAATAACAAGAAGAAAGTGTTTCTGACTCAAACACACTCTTGCTTGCAGAGAAGAGTGGGTTTTAGGCTTCCTGATTTAAAGTTGTATCATGACCCATTTGTTCTGAAGTAGGTCAGTCTGTGGTATGCTGAACAAAATCAGAAAGGCCAGCCTAAGAGTTGTCTGAGTTAAGGGAAAGATGTAGAAAGCCACTTCCTATTTCTGTTCTGTTAGTAACGGGTGCAGCAAATTTTTACTGAGGGGAGTTTTTGCATGCTGTCCTTTCTCGCGTGTTGTCCTTTCTTATATTGGTAGGTCTGTCAGATGCAGAAGGACTGTGCTTGGATAGTTCCTTGTTTCTGCTTGGTGAATCAAATGCGTGTAGGTAATGTTTTTCAACATTGTTTTATTCTGGTGTAGATAACCTGCTTCCTCTTGCCTGAAGACACCGCTATATGCATACACTTCTCTGTGCATTGTTAGAGCTCCTTCTTACTTCTGCTCTGTTATTTCCAATGCTAATCATGAGACCACAGCCACCAAAGATGTTAAAACTGTATTACTTGTATAAGGAACATGATCTTCTGGGGGTTTGCTCTTTGCTAGGTAAGAGCTGGGATAAAGGGATAAAGAGCTGACAGTGTGTTATAGAACAGAAAAAGTGCTCTCTTTCCCAAAGATTGTTTTTCATCTGTGCATGGCTGTTTTCATCAATTTAAAGTTATCGCAAATAAGGGGAAAAAAATTACTAGTTGCTATTTGCCAACAAATTGTGCCACATAGAAGTTTCTGTTCACGTGAAGAGATGCATGTGTTGTTTACCTACAGTGAGACAATAACAAGTACCGGAAAGGAACAGTAGTTCTCTTCTTTGCTCTTTTCTTCCATCTTCCATTTCTAACACACTGCTTACATATCCCATGCAGTCAGGCAAAATCAGTACATTTTTACTTGTTTCAGTCCAATTTTCACTTAGCTGAAAAAAGTTTTTCCTTGCTGTCCACTTTCCTCTCAGCCTTGCCAAGCTGATGGGTAGACCTGACAACAAAAAAAAACCCTCAAAGCAAAAAAAAAAACCCAATAAAATATATTTATCTTACCCTCTCTGAAAAGAACTCAGAAATGCCTTTGATCTTTCTTTCCATGGTCTAGACTGTAGGGGGCTGAAGACCTTTTGGTTAGGGAGAGCTCTGTCATCCAGTCAAGACGGCAAAGCTGACAGTATCGGGTAATTACACAAGTATTCTGCAGTCACATTGTCTGAGCTGCAAGATGAAAGCCAGTGAGTTATCCAGATGCACCTAATGAGGAAAATAGAGGAGCACTTCTCCTACATATCCCTAACACATGAATTGAGTCAAACCACTTTGAGTCAGGAGGAAGCAAAAAGCTCCTGACGAATAACAGGATTTCTAGTAAGTCTACAATAGAATTGAAAAAGATAAGTAGTGAAAGCCACTTTGTTTTAGAAAACACAGCTTCATTAAAGTGAAAGTATGTTCATCTCACCATTGTTTTTAATTTAAAAAAAAAAAGTCAAACTAACTCATTTGGGCTTCTATATTTCATTTTTATAATGCCAAAATTCATTAAGCATTTCACATAAACCATCGTGTTTCCTACATATCTATATGCCCTCACTAAGTGTGGTAGTCGTATTGCATTGTCTCTGTGTTTCTCATTTTCTAAGTTTCTTTACCATCATTTTGATGTACTTCATATGGATATGCAAAACAGTATATATGTATGTCAGCTATGATGATTAGCATTAATACAACACTAATGTTAATATTAATACAACACTACCCACTTGCAAATTCATAAAACATTTTTGCCTACTCTTGTGCCAATTTGGAGGATGCTATAGAGTGAGCAACTTTGAGATTTTCAGTAGCTCAGAGATCTTTGAGATTTGCATTATCTCTGAAAGAAATTTTGACCATTTATTCCCAGTTATAACAATATGAAACCTTCAGATGCCCACTGGAACAAATAATCATATTTTTCAACCAGCTCTAGTAAAAGTACATTTGAAAAAAGAAATCATCATGGTGAGGCATAGAGCTACAATATTATTATTTTTCAGGTATGCATGACAAACTCTTACATGAACATTTTTATTTGTATTCCTTAAGTACAGCTATATAATAAAGCTTATTCACATGTGAGATGCTGCCACATTTGAGTGAACAGTTGAAGTCACCACACCGACCACCCTACACCTCTGATTTATCTGCCACATTAAGTCAATCATTCTCAAATTCCCATTTGCCTACTTTGTAAGTTTATAGTGTTCTCACTAGCTTTGTAGCTGACCAATGATGCTGTAAGGATATTAAACTACTAGTTTAATCTTGACACTGTAATTGACAGTTTCACTGCAAATTGGACCACTTGCTTGAACCCATCTCCACTGACAGAAGTCTGATTAGATGGCTTGACCAGTTGGTGCATAGCACCTGGCTGTCCCCTCACCCACGTATGAGTCTGTAGTTTCTTACAGATTTGTAATATTACTGTGCCCTTGGTACCTAATGATGCTATCTACTGTCACCTCAATATTTGTTATATGAATTCTTGGTACAGAGTTTATCCCCTTGCAAGCCATGCTTCTTCAAGAACAATCTATGTTTTCATTAAATTTTATCATCCAGAAGATATAGGATGAGTGTAGTACAATTTTGTTGAACCAGACCCTCCTACATATAAATCACGGAATTTCCAGAGTTGGAAGGGACCTCTAGAGATCATCTAGTCCAACTCCCCCGCTAAAGCAGGATTGCCCAGAGCACATTACTCAGGACTGCATCCAGGCGGGTCTTGAAAATCTCCAGAGAAGGGGACTCCACAACCTCCCCGGGCAGCCTGTGCCAGTGCTCTGTCACCCTAATCGTAAAGAAGTTTTTCCATGTATTTAAACAGAACTTCCTATGTTCCAACTTGTGCCCATTGCCCCTCGTCCTGTCACTGGGAAACACTGAAAAGAGTCTGGCTCCATCCTCCATCAACCCACCCTTTAGATACTTGTATGCCATAATAAGGTCTCCCCTCAGCCTTCTCTTCTCCAGGCTAAAGAGTCCCAGCTCTCTCAGCCTTTCCTCATAAGGGAGATGCTCCAATCCCTCAGTCATCTTAGTTAGCCACACTGTTCCCATTCCCAGAAGCTGGTTTGTCTCTCTCTCCCTCCCTTACCATGAGCATGACTTTCCAAGTGAGGTATTCTTCACAGGCTGAGAAACCCCCAACTAACAAAAAAGCGTATCTGATATCTTATTACAGCTATCTATGTTTGTCTTCTCATTCACCGTGGCATGGGAAACAGTTAACGTTAGCCCTCGAGCAAGGTAAATCTTCTCTGAAGCCTGTGGGCCAATACATCCATCTCCAGCAGTAAAGTGAAGAAAAAAACCTAGAAACCAAACAGATAGAGAGAACATACACATCTTCAGCCTCAGCTGGAACTGCATTTTTTTTTTCCACTGAAAAAGTGGCTCAAGATCATAACTTCTGATAACTGAAAGTAATGTTCATTGCAGGAAACATGACAGTAACCTTCACTTTAAATTTCACTACTACAGCTGCTACTCAAAAACATGAGTCAGATACCAAAACATCATACAACTAGCTTAGGTGTGAAAAGCTGTTGAGATGTTCTTCTTCATCTTTTGTTTTCCAAGGCTTTCTCCACAACTTTGAGGGCAAGAGAAAAAAATCACAGTGAAGCTCCGATTTTTAGGTAAATCAAGATCCTCCAGGAGAGGGAGTATTGTGAAAACCTACTACACTGGAATGCACTGGATCCAAAGGTCATACAAACAGATTTAACCAAGAGGTTAGGTTTGTAAATTAATACATGTAGGAATTAATAGTATATTAATTATAAAACCTTAGTGATTGCATCTCACATATTCCTTGGACACTTCTCCAATAATAAGAATATTAACAATTGGGAAGGAACCAAATTTAACAAAACCTGAGATAGAGACTTTTTATCCACAGAACAGATATACACAACATAACATACACAATCAACTCCCACTTACATCAGTCCTCTTCTGAGAGTCGGGTGTCTCTTTCTCCTTAGTTTTTCATATCCGTTTGCCAGCACTGTTAGTCTAGGAAAATCTGCTGTGTGCAATCCTTCTTTTCCTCACTCTTGTATGTGCAGCTGTGTGGCTGTGATGGTAGATAAAACCCCTCTAATATAGGACATGCATTCTAAGTATGTCCAGCACAATTCCGTGTATGGACACTATATAGAGCACATCTGTTTTTTCAGGGGATCTCAACCCAGGCTATTGATTGTCTCCTTGATACAAAGAGAGTGTAAAAAAAAAAATATATTAGTAGACTTTTAAATTTAACGTTAGGGAGTATCAAAACTTCAGGAACATGGGAATGTAGATGCAGATGCATAAAATAAAATTGTTCCTTCATTTTGGGGGTATAACTGAAGTCGCATAAGCAAAACTATAGAAATGTCATTGCAAATGTAATAATAACAATTAACAATAATAGTTTAGTCTCTGCTGCTCCTGTGACATATTTGCTTTTTATGCATGTAGTATTCTGAATTTCACCTGATGCTTTTATATTAAATATGTATTTGTGATTGCATAATCTTTGAATAATGCTATAAATTCAAGGAAGCTAAAAGACTATTAAACAAGTGCCTGGTTTTATTTATGGTAGTAGCTACATGAGCAATACACTATGCTTAATACGTAGTAGCAGCCACAACACCATATCTATTGTATACCGTATTTAAATGTTCCAACACCAGCAGCTCTTGGTGAGCTTTGACTGGAAGCTGTCTGCAATTGATAATGCAGAAGGAACAAAGGCAGCAATTTAAAAAAAAAAACCTTTAACAGAGTTAGGTCTGCAACACCAGACAGTTAAGGCTGGCACCTCCCAGAACGGAGCAACCACAAGATCATAGGAACACAGATCATAATTTTCCATTTATGTACAGTCATACAACTATAATCGCTTAGTAAACATAGCACACACAATGCACTGGGTTTAGTCTGAAGACCAAAACTTATTTTATGATTCATATTTTGGCAAAGGATGTTGCCTGTAGCCTGGTATTTGCACTAAGACTGCCAGGGCATAACACAGCTGAGCTCAGCATACAGAAGGCTCTTTATAATTGATCATCTGTATTGTTATGGTGTTTATCCAGCTAGGTGTATGCCACTAAAATGAAGTGCCAGTGTCATAAGCCTAAAGCTCTTCTTGGTTCACAAGTTCCCCGATTCACTTCTCAACAAAATTACAGCTGAACCATGCATTCCAGTTCATCAGGAGCAGAGTTCAGTTACATGTGGGCTTGTTGGTATTGGTTATTGAAAACAACTGACCAATTATCAACACCCATATGAAAGACCTAAAAGTGTCATTGTCACTAAGCGCACCCAGTAATGCTTGGTTTTCAGATATACTTGAAGACATGCGTACTGCAGGCTTAGAAGGGCCTTCACCCATTTGTCTCTTGGATTTGCACATGCCTTACAACCCCCCTTTGTGTGGAAGGTGGAAAAAGAAAAGAGCTGAGGAACAAAAAAGTCTTCAACTGTTAGGAGCTACCATCAACTGAACAGTAATCCAACAAATAACTTGTTAGTACTTGCCCGGCAGATGAGATGTGGCAGGTTTTATATTTTAACAGCAAAAGGTCTGCTATTCCTTACAAAAAAATCACTGTCCATGCCATGCTAAGTTATTTTTATTATCAACATCTCTCCTACCTCTCATTAACACCTACTGATTTTTAAACACATAATGTGCAGTGGCAGATAAAAATGCGTACTAAGAGCCATTCCTCATTGTATGCCTTTTTCTATGTAGATAATTCCACAGGACTGTACACAGATATAAGAAAGTATAGTATGTAAACACATTTTCCCCATAGCCAAGAACAGATCCAAATCCAGAAGTGGAGCAGATCCAGATCCATGCATCAGGCAATACTAACCAAAATTGGTCATACTACTGAATGTCTTTAAACTGGCAACTTACACAATAGATTATTTTCACAGACTTCTACTGACAGCTGCTCCATGTAACCCATGAGAGCCCTACGAGGCACTTTTTTCTGTGTAAGAAAGGCAGCAGTCATGGTTGCTTTGTGCTGGAGTGGGAGAAAAAAAACATTAAGAAATAAGCTAATACAGTTATGAGTCCATAAAGAAAAAAGAAAAAATTTTCTGACAAAGATCCCAAGGTAATGGAATGCTGCAGTGTCCTGACTGGGAATGGTGTGAGATTGCTTTAGGGAAACAAAAAAAAAAAAAAAAAAGAAAGAAAAAGAATTAAAAAAGAAGCAAAAATTAAAAAAAAAAACCAACCAAAAACAACAACAAAAAAACCACCCCAAAAACCACCCCAGAAAGGACACACACAAATAGGATTCCAGCAGGCACAGGAATCACTGAGGACTGGTCAATACAGCAAGAGCAGGAAACTTTGGAAGTGAAGTATGAAGTTGTACTGAGACTGAAGGGAATGCTCTCCCACTTCTTATCCAAATGATATCCAAGCTGTAATAAAAAGCCTCATTTGCATTTTGCAAGAAAAAAATTATTTTTTCTTTTTAAAACTCCATTAAGGGAAAGAAAGTCCCCAAATGACCATCTAATACTGCATATTAAATTATTCAACAACATTGCACATGCTGAATTAGAAGCTGAGGGAAAAAGATACAGAAGAAAACAAAACTTACTTGCACAAATGCAGAACAGCCCCACCAAAGTAATCAGGACTAAGGTTTTCCTAGAAATGGTCATGATTTTCAGAGCTGTCAGAACTCTGAACTGGCCTCTTCGGGTTACTCACAAGAATGGGCCTCAAATCTGCTGATTTTGGAGATACAGCACTCGCTTATAATACCTGCTTTTATCCTCAGGAATGCATGGAGGGACATTATTGTTACATGGAATTTCCTACCAGTAACATAACAACCTTGTCAATCTATGCTATTGAGCATAGAAACCAATTTTCAAATTATTATTTTTAACTACAGTGAGGTTGGTTATAAAAAAATATTCAACCAGGACAAGAGGAACTAAAACAAAAACCCACAAGTGGATGAAGCATCTAGGGTTTTGTGGCATTGGAGCTATGGCTGACAAGGGGAAGGACGAGTTGCAGAAGCAATACAAAATTTTTAACAGGCCCGACCTGGGAATACAAAGAGCCACCCACAGAATTTCACATGGATCTTCACTTTCGTATTTTACTCGCTTGCTTCGCGTTTGCTAGCTTGGACTCCAGGCTTTTCTGCAGCAAGTTCATACATATCTCTGTTTCCTAACATCTCCACCAATGCCTACTTATTCCCAGTTAGGCTTGGGGAACCTCACCTTCTGATGCTTTTAGCATGAATCCATTCATTGTGTCCGTATGATTTTGTGGGTGTGTGATTTAGCCTGTGAGCTCTTTGACCCCAAACGGAAGCCCGGACCAGTGCTGGCAGGTATGAGGCAGAGCCCTGCAGTTAGCCCAGAAGCTATGGGAATCCCCAGAGAACATGCTGGGTAATTACTCCTCCCTAGGCGGCCGATAGCTTCTTACATGATAGCCTCAATATCAGGGACATGGAATCCACCTGATGGAAATCAAAGCCAATTAATCGTGTTCCTTCAGAGCCTTACCCACTGAGAATTGTCGATTCCCAGAGCCACAAGGAGATTGCTTAAGTTCTAGCAAGTTTTGAATCCAGAAGATAACAGCCTTACACACATGAACGCCATTTAGAAAAGCCAACACCTCTCAGCTCCACTGTCAAGCACACCAAAATTCCTTTACATTTAAGTTTAAATTAAATTAAAACTAATGCTTCTATTTCTATGACTAAAAGGTACCAAAAGCCAAGGCATAGATTTATCTGCAAGACTCTGGTGTGGACAATGAGAGGACTACCCCTAAGCAGCCAACTTGGTCACGTCCTTGAAGGCCATGTGGGCCATGTGATAGTACCTTAAAAGCTAAGCAACCTTTCCTGTTTAACCTGCACCCATGTCCTCCCTACTCCATGATGTCCCATTACTTTTATCAGGCATCATTTGTACTGCAGTAGTGTTGGCAGACCTCCATCAACAGATGGACGAAAATCTCGTTACGCTAAAAGTCATTGGGTACTATAGGAAGCACATTCAGGGGAAGAAAGCACTGCAAATTTCTCCTCTAGAGAGAGCCCTTTAAGTTGAGAGCAAACTGTGTTACCATAATCATAATCCTTCTCAGTGGATGAGCTGGAAGCTTGCCCTGTAACAATATTTATAAGGTTTCTCTTGAACAAATGGAGAAACTGGTAAGAGAAATTCCCTCAAGTCCAATTAAGATGCAATTTGGCAAAGAACAGGTCTTCATGTTAAGCAAAAGCTTCATATATAGCTGCTGTCTGAGGGAGGCAAAGGAATTCTATCCTATGGAGTTCTTAGCTACCCATAGGGCAAACAAAGTGAGCAAGATGGAAAGTGGCTTTAATAGGTGCAAATACACTTGTGTAATTGTTTCAGCTGGAGCTGAAGCAAAGGAATTCATTTCAAGGGGAAGTCACCTTTTCCAACTGAAAAAAAATAAATATATCACACAGAGAGTGCAGATTTGAACATTTATTTTTTTAAATTCGAATTTCCATTTTTTCTACAAGCAGATGTTGTTTAACAATAGTTCAAGAAGTATTATAATGCTAATTAGTTAAAAGGAAACATTTTGGCACAAGACAGGCCAAAGAAGTAACAAAATAAACAGAATAAATAACCCGCTTTACACTTGCTGAACAAAACAAAAATAACATGCAATAAACTTAATAAAATTCATAGTCTGTACAATAGCTTAAGGTAGTCCTTATTAGTAACATACACATATTAGTAAAAATAGAAATGTTAACAAAATGCTTAATTCAAGCAAAACAGCGATGCAATATGAATCAACTCAAGAAGTTCAACGGTTCCAAAGAAGCCAGAGATAGTGATGAGTAAGCACACAACAGTGTACAAGACGACGATCTCCACTGAGGTTGAACCTTGTGGTTCTTCAGCCACGTCTGTGTTTAGTTCCCTGCTGGAAACCGTATCACATTGACATCTTCTTGAGCTTATGGCTGTTAAAAGAATGAGAGAACACACATAAATAATGACCTCAGCCATAGGCAAATTATAGGTTTCTCTCTCCAAGATGTAGTGCCTCCTGAGAGAATAGCTCAGGTAGAAAAAGGGACATGTGACATGACTGTCCCTGAAAGACTCTAAAAAGGAGTAGCCATCTCTGACAGGAGATGGAAAGACAAGTGTGTTTGGCATTCCTGTCAGAAGTGGTGTTCATGACATGTAAGAAATGGGCTTTCATACATTCTCTGTTTTCATCAGCCCAGTAGTATTTAGATTTTTAGATCCCTACCTCAGGAAAAGAAGATGCTTCTTCACCCAGCCTTCCTTAGGATTTACACAGGCGTTCAGTCCACCGTAGGTGTGGAAACTGGAAAAGAAATAATGATAAAGAGATCTGTAAATCATCAGAAATCCCTGCTAGTGAATACGATGAAGATGCATTTGGTCAAAAACAGGCATCGTAGTTGCTCTATATAATAAACAATAGCAACTGCTTTTGTAAATGCCACTTAAATAGGGGATGCTCCACAATCCCTCCGATACTATATGAACAAAAAGAAATCCCTAGTGAAATCACACCGTAATAGCTGCTTCAGTCTCAGGGATTATTTTGTTCACTGTAAAGTTGTGTTCAATTTATTGGAACTATTGAGACAAAGAACTTCGCTGGATACCAGAAATAATTTGTGAGACTAAGGAGAATAGTTGCTGTCAAGCTAAGGTGACAGATCAACATTTAGGAGGGCTTAAACCTTATGGAAAAAACATTCCAATCTCTGTGAATTACGAGAAGTCTTGTCTCTTATGTGTCTGTTAACAGGTTTTGGCAAGGGAAGACCCTGTGTTGGCCTGAGTGGCCCTCAGCTGGAGACGAAGCATGTCTTTGCACAGCTGATTCCTAAACAGTCAGATTTATTATTTACTTTGTATGATTGCCCTATGAGAGTTAGTAGCCTGCATCAACTACAGGTGGTGTATTTTGTTTACAGGTATTATATACAATTTATTCAGTTAATTTAACATTTTGAAAAAGCAAGAAAAATCACGGTTATAATGTTCAAATCATTGTTTCTGCCCAAACAGATATTCTAAGGTTAATACATGTCAGAAAAAAAAAAACCAGAGTATCTTCTGAAAAGTGACTTACATGATTGCATGGATATCGCAGACTTCACTGGAGAGTTGTTCAGTATAACCCTTTAGGGCCCATCGAGGCAGACGCCCTTTGGTGTAAGACAGGCAGCAGTCCTGGTTGCTTTGTGCTGGAATGAAGGCAAACGACCAAGTTAAAACCCATTTGGACCCCACTGCCATGCTGCCTGGGGTAATCACTGGTCAGCCTCCGGCTATCCAGCTCCCCATCAACAGAAGTGGAGAATTAGGCAGCGTACTGTGCTGAAATAATTCCCTTCCACCTCTCCCTCGTCCTGCTGCCAGCACACGCACCCCGGCATGGCAGGCGCACTGCAGAGCAGCACCGAGAACCGCTTCCCGGGGCCGGATGCCCACGCTCACTCACCGTCGGAGGTGCCGCACAGGAGCAGCGCCAGGAGCCCCAACAGGGAAACCAGTACCAAGCTCTTGCTGATAACGCTGGCCATTTCCACCTCTTACAGCAGCTGTGCTCTGTGGAGTGCTCGGCTGCTGCCTGCTTGTCCTGCCAGCCCTGCCGCACCTCCACCTGCTTATAAAGGGGTGTCGGGAGCCACGGGAATTCACACGCGGGCGGGTTCCACTGTCATCAGCGGGTTTCCCCATGGCAAATTCCATCATGCCCAATGCGGCCCCAGCACACCTTCCTGGTGCTATAACCGGAGATAACAGCGTGCTGGGGATTTTTTTTTATTTTTTTTTTTTAAAGTAGGTTAGAAGACTCAGCCAAAAAGAAGAGGAAATAAAAGGCTGTGAGGTAATGGTTCTGTGGGTGAAGCATGTGTATTTTTAGGGGTAGGAGTGTGGGTTGTGAAATGAGGAGAGTCAAATGTAGGTAATTCTTGGTTACCTACAGAAACTGCATATCTGCTGTGCTCTAGTTTAATAAGCCACACTTGGGGGTAGAGGGAGGTGGGCCTAACCCAGACATTCATTTCAGTATGGCATGCTCACAGGACCTGGGTAACCATCTTCAATGATACCAAAGCACTACATTAATATTTACTGGTTGGCCAACACAGTAACATCAGACTTTCCCGATTACTGCTTTCTGAGCACTAGACTGTAGTCTAGGGCCATGTGGGCAACACTGAGTATTCATGGAAATGGGTTTCTTTTACCATATTCACTGCCATCACTTTCATAGAATCATGGAATGGTTAGAGCTGGAAGGGACCTTAAAGATCATCTAGTTCCAACCCCCTGCCATGGGCAGGGACACCTCCCACCAGACCAGGTTGTTCAAAGCCCCATCCAACCTGGCCTTGAACACCTCCAGGGATGGGGCATCCACAACTTCCCTGGGCGACCTGTTCCATTGTCTCACCAGTTTGTTATGCATCTGAACTATTTCATCTGAAACAGAGGTAGCATAAAAGCAACTTGAAATAGAACTATATTTTTCTACTGAATCTGTCCTGTCCAGAATGCATTAGTGCTGCTCCATAAGCAATAGCTATACCCTGTTACTTTCCCATGCCAAACCGTACCCAAGTATTGCGACTCCTGAACGTGCAGCTAAAACACACGCAATCTTAAAACTGCCTCGCATGGCTTGAGAGAAACGCCCAGACAGAGGCTCTGTCATTGCTGCAAGTACACTGTTGGAACTGCTACTTTCCAATGCCATTTAGTGACCTGTGTGAAATGAATGTGATGGCTGCAGGCCATATCCTGGTCAGTTGGTGTACACAGGAGCTGCTGCCAGTTCCAGGTGGTTATAGAGTAACCTGAGCTTTAAGTAGCTTCTCTTAAGGTAGAGCTCAGGGACACAGTCATAGTCCCTTCATAATTACATACCTTCTGTTCTTCACAGACTGCCAGTACCTCTCATGAAGGGTGCGTTCCTATTATTTCTTCCTGGAAATGTAAAAACTTTGAACTCTAGAACAGTTGTTATTCAGAGAAATTAATTTCTCTAGATAATAGCGAGAATTTAGGGAAGCTCGTATGGCTGGGGTACACATGAGCAGCCTTGCGGCGTGCATGGTGGTGCTTCTCCTCAGGTCTGCTGCCATTGGCCAAGGGACAGAAGAAGAGGCAATAAAGATCCCGTGCCCTGATGTATGCTGCTTTTCGTAACTGTTTTATGGATCGTAGTGAAATGCCATAAAAATACATAAAGATCGATGCTCTCAGTATGCAGCAGTTTCTGAACTGTTTTACGGACTGTCTGTCAGCATTAGGCAATAGTACAAAATAGATAACTAGAATGACAACACCTGAAATGACGGAAGTTCGGCTTGATAGCTTTTTCCTTTCCATAAAGACAGGAGTGCTTAAACATGAATCACTTATAACTATTTCTAGATTGACAGGTATCAAGAAGCATCAGGCTGACAACAAGCAATTCTCCATTTTCCCTCTGAACACCACCTTTTTTTTTTTTTTTTAAACTGGCTGTCCGGTACGAACCTGGGATTTTTTATTTATTTATTGTTTTTTAAGCAAGAGTTCACCTGATCCAGTGTCTATCAAGCAACTGCCTTTAAGAAGATATGAAAATTAGGCATTGGGTTATCAACACACACTCCTCCACTTCCACCCTCCCGTTTCACTGTAGTGTCGATACTAGGAAAGTCTCCAGCTACTTTGGAAAGAGAACTTTCTGAGATTGTCAAGATAGTAACCGTATCTTCTTATCCGTGGATTAGTATCAAAAGCATCAGGCAAATAATATTTTTAAAAATTGCTAACAAAGCCTTCTGAAAAAAGAGATCAGTTTGTCTCCTGTCTTGCTACTGTACTTGTTATCCCTAAGTTCACCTCTCCCTGTTAGTTTGGAGGCTTGAGACATAGATGGTTAGGGTGATTATAATGTTTATTGATTAGGCAGCACATCTTTAAAAAAAAAACCAACCTAATACTTTAATTGGCTAATAAAAACACCACTATTATTAGAAATATTACTTCACAATTATATCACTTCAAAGTAATACCGAGTTACAATTCCATTGCTTACTATTAGTATTGATACAGTAGTTAAGTTAATATATTGGTTAAATTATTATAAAGAAAACTGAAAAATCACTAGTAAGTGCTAGTAAATTGCAATTCTGCTGCCTTGCCTCCTGCACTGAGTATTAAGGTACAAGTCTATCCTTCCTTACGAGTTTATCTCTTCTTACTCCCCCTCCTGCACTTTATTTCAGACATAGACTTGGTGGAGAGTGTGGTGGGTTGTCCATAGAGGTTGCCCCCAGCATCCCGGGGAGCTTGGGCCCACAGGACAGCCTCACCAGTGCCTGGAGGCAGCCGCACTCCTCCTCTCACAAGATGCTCCCATTTCTTGCCCTCGTTCATTTTATATCTTACTCCCCATTTTTTCCTTTTCTTGAACCCACCTTTTCACCACCCTGGCATCTCCTTTCCTCTGCCCAAACTCCCCCCAAATAACTAACTCACCCCTAATTCCTTTTCCTCATTGATCCCAAATCTATTACATCCACACCCAACTTTGGCGTTTCTTATGCCATTTCCTAGACAATTACAGCTTAACCTGTGATTACTGATACTTGTTATCTAGATGGAGGTGGCCTTGCATCTCAAATCTCCCTTCTGACTCTACAGTTCTGTTTCTTCTCCATCCAGTGCTTTTTGGACAGAATCTTCCCACCTGAGTTTTGGCACTCCTACCTGCTCCTGATTAAACACAAGCAGCTTTGATAGCAGAGCCGTGACATCACCCCGTTAGTGCTCACCCCATACTTCTGCCCTCAGGCAGTTTTCATCGCACCTCTGGTTCCCACCAAAGGCAGTGGCTGGTGTGCCTTGTGTCGCAATGGGACTCTTGTTCATGGGACTCCTTTTATCTCATGGTTTGTTTGATTTAGGAAATAAAGTTAAGATTTAGAACAGAAGTCACGAGGAGGCCCTCAACTTCAGGAGCGCTGTCCTTTTATTTGTACTTAGCATGTACAAAGTACCTTCAGTTTGTTTGCACAAAGTAGTTTTTTTAAAAAAAAAAACAAACAGAAAAGGTTTAATGCAAATGGCTGAAGAAAGTTGCCTCCTAAGTCCTGATATGACTCATAACCGTATCTTATCAGTCTACATTTACAAGTCCATAACACAAACAGAAGGCAAAAAAATATAAAAACAGAGAGGTGCTTATATGTTCAAGAGAAGTGATTATTCCCTGCGGACAAGGGGACGGCAACTGTTATCCACCCTGACCCAATGACACTTTCATCCCATTTTCCCTTAGCACCTGCATGAACAAATGGGTCCGTACAGGCTGGCTGATGAACTGCAACGTGGGTGAAAGCCTGGGCTGCCGGGCTACGGGGCAGCAACCAGTACCTTATGGGCCAGTTGGGGGTGGTCATTGCTGGGCCAATACATTGTGTTTATTGTCCTAATACTGATGCGATTAGGAGGCTGCACATGGAGTGGGAGTCAGCAAGGGGGCTGCCCAGTCGAGCGAGGCCATTACTGCCCCGTGCTGGGGCCCGCGAGGCTGCACGGGGAGGGCTGGGCCCAGAGTCTCCTCAGAGGAGTACAACTGAAGCCCAAGAGGCAGCAGCTGCAAGTTGTGAGAAGGGAAATTCTCATCAGACATAGAGAAAAACCCTCTTCCTAGCAAGGCGGGGGGTGAAGCACTGGGACAGGTTGCCCAGGAGGGGATGTGAAAGCCCAGTTTGAATACCCTTGGAGATGCTCAAACCTCAACTGGATGCGGCCCTGCCCTGAGCATGATCTTACACTTGGGTTCCTTCCCAAGCCGTGGTCAAGCCCACTTTTTTTTTTCTGGTTTTGTCATGTCTAACTTTCCTTTTCTTCTTTTAGTTTCTTAACTTATTTGTCTCTTTGCAACTTTCCTTTGCTGTAAGTTTTTCAACGTCCCTCCTCAGGTCCCCTCACAAACCCTGCTCTCCCTCCCTGTTGCTGCACTCGCAGTAAGACAAAGCACTAAAACACAGATCGACAAAGTTTTCAGCCTCTCCTACACCTCCCCTTCTGTTGTTCCAGGGGCCGGAAAGAACAGGCCAAACCCCTCCTGTATGCCACTTTCCATCATCTTTGAAAGGTCATGGAAAACAGGAGAGGTGCCTGAGGACTGGAGGAAAGCTAATGTCCCGCCAGTCTTCAAAAGGGCAAGAAGGAGGACTCCAGAAACTACAAGCCAGTCAGCCTCACCTCCGTCCCTGGAAAGCTGATGGAACAGCTCGTCCTGGAGGTTATCTCTAAGCATGTAGAGGAAAAGAAGGTTATAGGAGTGGTCAACATGGATTCACCGAGGGTAAATCATGCTTGGCCAATCTGATAACCTTCTATGATGGCATGACTGGATGGGTGGATGTGGGGAGAGCAGTGGACGTTGTCTACCTCAACTTTAGCAAGGCTTTTGATACTGTCTCCGGTAACATCCTCATAGGTAAGCTTAGGAAGTGTGGGATAGATGAGTGGACAGTGAGGTGGATTGAGAACTGGCTGAATAGCAGAGCTCAGAGGATTGTGAGTCCAGTCGAAGGCCTGTAACTAGCAGTGTTCCCCAGGGGCCAGTACTGTGTCCAGTCTTATTTAATGTATTCATCAATGACCTGATGAGGGAACAGAGTGTACCCTCAGCAAATTTTCTGATGACACAAAACTGGGAGGAGTGGCTGACACACCAGAAGGCTGTGCTGCCATACAGCAAGACCTGGACAGGCTAGAGAGTTGGGTGGAGAGAAACCTAATGAAGTTCAACACAGGCAAGTGTAGAGTCCTGCACCTAACAAGGAATAACCCTGTGTACTGGTACAGGTTAGGGGTTGACCTACTGGAAAGCAGCTCTGCAGAGAGCGACCTAGGAATCCTGGTGGATAACAAGTTGACCATGAGCCAGCAATGTGCCCTTGTGGCTAAGGCGGCCAATGGTATCCTGGGGTGCGTTAAAAAGAGCGTGGCCAGCAGGTCAAGGGAGGTCATGCTCCACCCTGGTGAGGCTGCATCTGGAGTACTGTGTCCAGTTCCGGGCTCCCCAGTTCAAGAAAGACAGGGAACTACTGGATAGAGTCCAGCAGAGGGCTACAAAGATGATCAAGGGAACGAAGCACCTCTCTTATAAGGAAAGGCTGAGAGACCTGGGTCTGTTTAACCTGGAGAAGAGAAGACTGAGAAATATTTTTTATGCTTATAAATATCTTAAAGGGCGAGTGTAAAGAAGATGGGGCCAGACTCTTTTCAGTGGGGCCCAGCAACAGAACAAGGGGCAATGGGCACAAACTGGAACACAGGAAATTCCATCCAAACTTACAGAAAAACTTTTTTACTTTGAGGGTGCTAGAGCACTGGCACAGGCTGCCCAGAGACATTATGGAGCCTTCTTCTCTGGAGATATTCAAGACCTACCTGCATGTGTTCCTGTGCAACCTGCTCTTGTGAACCTGCCTTTTGCAGGGGAGTTGGACTAGATGATCTCTAAAGGTCCCTTCCAACCCCTACCATTCTGTGATTCTGTGAAACTGTAGCGCCACAGTGGTAATCTATTTGACTATGCAACTCTGCTATGAGATCCTAAAACAGTCATACAGATGCAGGGCTTAAAATACTCCATTAACTTCTGAAGAGAGACACAGAGAAGGAATTTTATAATCATTGACTGTTTGATTGATAGACTACAGCTTATAGTCACTTCTTTATGGGTTTAGGTCTAATATTAAACATGAAAGATTTAAAAAAACAAACAAACAAACAAACACAAAACAACCATCTCTTACCTACCATGGTGTTAGACGCTATCTGTAATATACTTACCTGTCCCTTACAATAAGATGAGAAACATGACAGTTTTTAATTGGCTGGCAGCAGTTTACCAAAATTTCCATTTTTATTCATCCTTGTAAAGAGATGTTGTTTTATTACATATTCCTGTCCTTGTTTGAACTGCTGAAAATAAAGCATTATAGCAATACAGCTAATCAACCAGGAAGAACAGAACCAAACGGGAAATTCCCTTACGTACTTTCCAATGGTTTAGGAAACCTTTGACAGAGCAAAGGGCAGGAGAAGGCACTAGTTCAAAGGAACAGGGGCAAATGCGGGGATTTAAGCATTGCATAATCCCCGATGACAAAATACATAACAAATCCCAAACACAGAAGCTCCACAGATAAATTGCTCAACATCTCTTGAGCTGTAGAGGCTGTGATGCAATACAATGATTACATGCAGTTCAACACTTGCATGACTGACAAAAATCTTTATCTGAAGGAAGAAACCAATTTTCACTAATTGTATGTTGCACTCCATAAGGAACAGATCTAGAAATGCTATTGAATGACATTAATTTGATGCAATTATTGACAAATTTTATGCTCTCTGGGAGAACTGAACCTATTTTCTATTGAAACTGCAGGTTCTGAGGAGACTGTTCAACTGCCATGAACATCTCAGCGTCCATCCTAGCACTGCTAGTTGCTTGCTGCTACAAACGTACAGGAGCTGAATATCTGGTGTTCTGAGGGCAGATTTCTCTTTCAAAATTAACCCTACTCTGCCTATAGACTCTCGTGATAGCCATCCACCTTTTCACAGAAATGGACCTCTCAAAGTTGAAGGCAAAACCTATAGCTGGAAAGAAGGATGAAAAAAAGTGGTCAATAGAAGAAACAATTGAAAGCTACCTACCAAGCTAAGCTCTAGGTTGCATTAGGTTTGCTTTATTACAACTCTGTCTTCCTTCCAACCTAAATTTGTGTATGCCTTTAGGCATAACAAAAGAAACATTTTGAGTAATAAGTTTCTGACCATTAAAGAAATCAAGAAGCACCAATTTTATGCATAACTTCTACAAAGGTGGGGAAGAAGGGAAGGAATCACTTGAGAGGATAAAATGTGTATCTCCTGCAAGGGACTGAGACCACCAAGTGTCATTTGCAGACAAAAAAAGGAACCTGGTTGCAAAAAGAATGTGATTTACTATGATCTAACATCTTGGAATCTTCACGAAAAAAAGAAAGCTGTCAGCAACCTTTTAGCACCAGAGTCATCATAAAACCCCATTGAAACTAAGCCTGAAGTTTCTGGTTTTGTATAGCCCCCACCTCACTACCTCTCCGCGTGTCAGTTGGTGCTTCTCCACTGCTGTGGCATGGCTTTTTCTCAGATGTACAGTTCCCAAAGAAGATCTGGAAAAGGAGAGTGGGTGGGGCCAAAATCCACAGCCTGAACATCAGTGCGCCTTCCAGTACTAACAAATGAGGGTCTGCACTTCAAAACTATTTAATTCACAAAGAGGAGAAAAAGATATTATTCCTTGGCAATTATGAAAGATATGTGACATTTTCCAGATTTTGACAATTAGACAACAATAAAGGTGGGGAAAAAAAATCTGGCACTTAAAAATCTCATTAGAAATGCAGTTTTAGGTGGGCTGAAGCTATTCATGACTTCAGTTGAAACACCTTGAATAGTTTTGTCTATAACTTAGAAGAGTATAATTTGGAAAATGTGAAGCTGCCTTTTTTTCCTGTGTTCTAGGTTTGCTTCCTCAAGTTGACCTAAAACAAATAAAACAAACCCTAAAAAGAAAATAGAAGAACTAAGTAAAGTAAAGTTTTAAGTTGACCAAGAGAACTCATTGACTGAAGGTTTTTACCAAGTCACACTTGACATATAGAGTACTTGATCACTCTGGACTACTTAGTACGTGATTAATACAGCTGGTGTTTTGTCATGTGTTATTGGAAGACTAGCTTAAAAATATCCAGTAACGCCTGTTTATTTGGGATTGCCAACAAAACCCAAACATGTTTGGTTTTAATAGATATTAGTTAACACTCTGGAGTGGCTGTGTCATGAACATTGGTAGAGTAGCCATGGACGCAGGCCTTCTCAAAGCAAGTGCTGTAATCACTGTAGCTTTTCAGCACTATGCAGTTACATTATAGGGACTTTCCTGTGGGGAGACTTAAACCATGGTTGCCCAAAACAGCCAGCTCGGACTTCCCTCTGCCCAAGAGTCCTACTCTTTTTCCAAGGAAACCACAGCCCTGAGTCCTTCCATCCCGACTCTTACAGGTTCTTTTGCATAACACAGCAGAGATACTGCCTTCCTTATCCTCTTATACCCTTAAAACTCCTTTCTTGGACCTTGGTCCTCACTTCTTGATTTCCACAAGAGACATTTGGGGGCCCTAATAAGGGCAGTCTTGCCGTAGCTCCCGTTAAGGAAATGTCTGCCAGGGTCATTTTTCCTCTCTTTCCACAAGGTTCCCCTTAGCTGCTTCTAGCATATCTTCCTCGTCCTCATTTTCAAAGTCTAAGTCTTTCTCACCTTATTGATGGCCTGGACAACTCCAGCCAGACACAGTAGTGCCCTATTGGTTCTGCCCTTGGTCAGGTCTTTAAGGAAGATGCTGTTCCCAACACCACTCACAAGCTTCAGGTGCTCCTGTAAACAACACGGGCTTGTTCTGCAAGAAGCAGAGCCGGAAAAGCTGCTCAAACACAAGATGTTTTAAGCCAAGCAATTTGGGCTTGACAGAAATCTGCTATTCTGAAGTAAACTGTGTTTTACAAGAAAATCCTCACCTCAAGTAACTAGACTTAGCCTTCCTCATATCAGAGGATGGTCCTTTTTTTCGTTCATGTTTGTACACAACCTAGTGCACTGAGGGACCTGGGAACCAGGGCCAGATCTTCAGGATATGATCCATACACTGTAACTGCTGCCTTTGAAAGGACTAACAGGAAGATGAAGGCATGTGGAGAAAATCTTGGACCACATTAAAAAAAAATATATATATATATGTATTCTCCATGAAAGGGACCAACACACTGTTGGGGAAAAAAACAAACCAACCAAAAAACCTGCAAGTGTTTGGTGACTCTATTATCCAAACTCTTCTGAGCTGGCAAGAAATCAAGGTATGAAAAGAATCCAGGCATTTTGAGTAGAAATATTCTTACTTTCAAGCAAACACTAGCAGCATGATGCATTTATTTTAAGCCTCTCTCAAATGTCATTAGAGATTTAGCATTAAATGAAGCATCCAGCTAGTTATGTGCACTTGTCAAAATGTGACAAACGTTCTCCCAGCAGGACTATACCTGGGCTGTTGCAATGATTCAGAGTCTCCCATAGTGTCTGTAATGAGATGGACCTTGGCGGGGAGGGGGGAAGGTAGAGTGGAGGTGCTGAGCTGAAACTCCCTACACACACAAGTTGTGCAAACGCAAATTTGCATCTCTGAAACGAGACGTCCATCCATGACGACAGGGCAAAATCTGCCACTAGTGGGAGGAGTGTAAGATAAGTGTACAATGGAACACGCCTCAGAAAGTGATCTTTCAACACAGAAAGTTACTTAGAAATCCTTTCAGGTTTTTCCTCTCATCTCTCTTTGGCAATCCATGGTAAGTCACCATTAGTCACTGGAAGTATTAACTAATTTAAATGAGATTTCTTTGACCTATATATCATTTCCTTTTTTTTTACTTCACTAGAGATGAAGAAAGTATGCAATCAAAGAAAAGCTAAAGCACAAGCTAAGAGTGCATGTTGAATTAGATAGTATAGCATCGTTACAAAAAATACAAATAGGATGGCAAAGTCACCAGGTCCAGTCATCAAGTAGCAAACTTGGAGATATGGGGGGTTTGTGGCTGGGATGTGTACCACACGCATCCGTCCATGACTGAAGTACCCTTCAAATTCTAAAGGTGAAGCTTAACAGATTCTTTTATTCTCTTCCTCTTCTCCTAAAAGCATGATTTTTACTCGGTTTTTGTTACAGCGTTGAACAATGATTGCATTGAATTAAAAAGATTAATTTTTTCATCTCTACCAAAAAAAAAATCAGCAAGATTTACCCAAGCTCTATGTCCAGAGACTACTTGGCTCATTGGTCATGTGGAGCTCATAGCTGTCATGGGAGTGATCTGTGGTTGGCACTGATGAGAAAACAGGCCACAACTTTTAGAGCATTTGGTACTTGATGAAAACGATTGTTTCATTCTTACATGTAACATGTAGTTCATACCAAGGAAGTATTAACAAAATGTTCTTATTAGCCACAGAAAATAGACGTGTTTCAGCCACATTGCAGAAGTGAAGAGCTCAAAGCCAACTTGTGAACCACACTGACAATCTTAAAGCGATGGTGAAAGATAGCTTTGCAGTCATAACAAAAATACAACCACTTCTTTCTCACCAGAATCATTTATCTTCCGCTTCATCCAGAAATACCATCAAACTGCTGTTCTTCCTTTAAACACTGATGGCTTCTATACCAGTAGAAGAGCTGACAGACATACTGTGTGTGGGGCAGAGGGAAACCAGAGCCCAGTACACCCACCCACAGCCAGCACAAAAGTCAGCTGAGGACTTTTTAGATAAAAGGAAAATCCCCAGAGCATCCCACTGACATAGTAGTTCCTGTCCTCTGCTGATGATCTGGGAAGGAAAATGTAAGGAAAGCAAAAAGAACTACTTCAGGTATAATCTATTCATCTCTAAGTCTTTCTGCCCTCCTATAACATTCACTGAATGCAATAGGAAGACTTTCTCCAACTTCCAGTAAATTTTGGATCACACTATTTTTGGATTTCAGTTCTCTGTTTTAACATTTTCAAGACAGTATTTTGCTATTGGTACAATTGCAACAGACATAAATTTGGCTGTTAGAGCTAAAATATACCCTGGTGCCAAGAGGGAGACCATACAGAAGATAGCGTTTTTCTGCTCAAACCTGAAAGGTTTATAATCTATTCAACTTACGTGCTTGATATTTTGTTGTTGTTCAAAAGTAGTTTTGAACTATAAAAACCAAGGTTGAAAATATTAAAAATTAATTTTCCAGCGTTCTCAGACCTATAAATCAAAGGGGAAAATATAGCAAAGCTCACAAACAACTTCAGTTTGAACAATAAATTTTGTAGCTGAGCAGTATCAGGAGATACCTTCACATGCCGGACCATTTTATGGCTCAGCCCTGTGGCTCCTCCAAACCACACTGCTTTGCACCCCTCAACTGGGAGAGCAGTGTGTTTTGTGCCAGTTAGAGCAAGAAAGTAAAAGGGGATCTTGCTCAACTAACAAACCCAGTCCTCAGACGATGTGAAACACCTTTATTTGGAAACCTACCAAAGTCTCTGACGGGTTTTCACAAGAGAGATAAATCAAATGAGAGCGCTACAATGCAGGTTACTGTGATGCAAATAAGCATGCCATACATCTGTGTAAAGTCTTGGCAATGCTCCCAAGGGGACACCCAGAGTAAATTGGATGCTACTTCCCGGCCTCTCACAACTATGGAGGTGTTGACCTGTCACCTACATTTAAGTCAACAATGAAACCATAAGCAAAAGAGGAGAAAATCTGGCTAGTGACTTATATTGTAGAAAGCTAAAGATATTGAAGTTAACTTTCCCTGGCCAATGACAGGAGATTAAGAGGGTAAAGCACTCCTTTCAACCCAGCACTGGCCCAAAGTCAGTGGTGCACAAAAGGGGACATAAAGCATGGCTCTGCAAGCAAAGGAGGTTCAACCAGTCCATATAAACTCATCACAAAACCTCTGTGTGCTCCATGCTATGTTGGCAGCACATCACAGCAAGAGCTCCAGGCCTTGCTTATGCAAACATCCAAGTGTGCCACCACCAAAATGTTACCTGTAAGAAAAAAAAGAATTAACTCCCCCAAAATGTCCCAGAGTGGTGATTAATGACACAGCTGTTAGTTCCAGATCCTGCACTGCCACCAGCAGCCACTACCCTGCACGGTGCAAATGGCAACGCGTGCTCTAGTGACATGAATAAGAAGATTGACTGGATAAAAAGGAAGGGCATTAGTCTTATGTATGTAGCAGTGTAGTGAAAAATAAGGTTATGTCATTACTTTTAGTAAGGAAGTCCTTGTAAGTCTACATTTAGACTAATACGTGAAACATTAGTTTGGTTTAACATATTCTTTAACTTACCCCTTGAAGTAATGCACTTAGTACTTTCTAGCTAAATATTCTAAACTAGACTTTGCATCAGCATTTAAGTGTCTCGGATGAAAGCATTATAGCCCAGCATGCGAAAGTCTCCCCGCCTTGAGAACCCTGCGTGAGATTCAGCTGAGAGGCGAGTTATGGAAACCCTCACCCACACACCACAGGGCTCAGGCTCAGGCTGCAAAGAGCAGCTCCTTCCCCAAACAGGCATGCAGAGCATGAGAAAAGATAAAGGTCTGCTCCTCCATAAATCAAAAAGTGAACTTGCCCTGTGAATACTCCTGGGTCTGAGGAATCATACAAAAAGGCAGTTTCATCTTCATAACTGCCATTGCAACCTTTCTGTGCGTGGGCTGTGTTTGGCCACCAATTGAGAAAAATCTTCAGTATTCGCCACAGTAAATTCTCTTTGCTATCACTCTTTCTTTAAGAGAGTATAGCACACATTCTTCAAAAAGTATAACCCTTCAGTTTGATTTGCAAAGTCTCTTCTGAGTTAAGCAGGTGTCAAGAAAGAGACGTGATTTGGGAGCTGAAGAAAGCAGAGCCTAAGTCAGCACCCAACTGGACAGAGGTTTACAGTTCTGTTCTCTTACTGCTTTTCCTTCCCCTTCTCTTGGAATTTTCCTGTCTCCTTGATACATTAGAGACCACATTGCATTAACTTTAGGATGCACTACTACTACAAAAATCCCCTTTTCTGCAGGTCTTACAGAGTGTTCCCTTTCACAACTGAACAGAATTGGATGCCAGCTGTAAAAGAGATCTCCCAGCCCACCCTGCAAGCAGAGGAACACTTCTGCTTCGACCAGAGTACATTCAAACTCAGTGTAAAGAGCACAGTCCCCTTCAAACCCAGCAACCAAGCTCTGCTGCAGGCGACTTACAACATAGCTCTCAAGTTCACCAAAAACTTGCATAAGCTCATCTTAGTTTTACTGTCTTGCATTTGGGATTCAGATGTGAATCAGTGAAAAAGGATGAAATTTTAAGTACAAATGAGATAGACTAAAGAGTATGGAAAGAACAGCTAATAGAGGGTAAAAGAGGATCTGAAAGCAGAAAAAAAAACAGTCAATCACTGGAAGTTACTTAAATCGTTCTTTCTCATTATTACACTACAGGAAAAACAGAATTTTTGGTTTTTTTTTTCATTGCCGAGAAATTTGAGTTGAATTTTTACCTCAGTAAGTCAATGCAAACCCAGAGTAACGCTATTCACTTCAAGAGCTCTCTGCATTTTAGCAAAAGCCCCGGAGAATAAAATTTCAGAAGAAATGCAGGTACACACAGTCTCCTCTCAGATGGGCTGTCACCTCCTATAGTTCCAGGTTTAGTTAAACATGCAGACCCAAAATAGTGCTCTGGGATCAGTGTCAGACAGTGACTGATGGCTGGAAAGTGCCAAAAGGAGTTATTACATCCCTTTCGCACATTAGTTTCACATACGTGACAAGAGCTCACACAAGTATACAGCAGTGTACCAGGCAGGATTAGATGGATTCACGGACAATAGGTCAACAAACAAATGAGGTAAAGGCAATAGGCAGGGACAGCCCCTCTAACATCACTAATCCCCAAGCTCTGGCTGCCGAGGAGTAGGAGGCAGAAGGGCTGCAAAATGTAACACAAGCTGAAGGCAAAGGACTGGCCTAGCTGGGAACTCATCTCACCCAGCAGGGAATTTCATGTGGGTTTCATATTCATGTATAACTCCCTAAAGTTACTCTACCATTTTACTGTGTATGAACTAAGAAGCTGCCTTCCTCTGAAATGATTGGATAATTCACTGTTATTTACAAATTTATCATTTTTCTACTCTATTGGTTGCATTTCTAAGTAATTATTATATCCCCCGTTCCAGACCCACATGTTTAGGACCAGTGCAGGAGTGGATCTAGATTTGTAGGTACATACTTTTTGTGCAAACCTGTACATTTCAGATAGTATCCCTTGCTGTTATGAGTCCCACAGGATCTTCTGAAGATGACTGTAGGACCATCTCTACCTTCACTGGAGAACCTGTGAGAACCTGCCTAAGCAAAAGATGTGAGAAATTCGCTAAGAGAAAATGGTCAAAGGGAAGCAGAGTGGTTTTTTAAACCTGCCAGAATAGAATGAAACCCCATGTATTTAGCGGGGAAAACATTTAAATCTTATAACACCGGTATTTGTTCTCCATCATCTCTGTCATTACCCATGCATAGCTAGTGCTCCATCTTTAATATAGACCAGTTTGAGGCACAGGTGGGTCCCAAGCCACATACCCTGTAAAATAGATCCAGAATTCTTTGGGAACAGGATTAGCTCTATTACTTTTGTGCCAGTCAAGCACCAAACTGCAGTTTCGGTCTCAATTTACTGCTGCCTTTGGGCAAGGACAGGCCAGGATTGTCTGGCTGTTCCTTTAAGGGTGCTGAAAGCAAGCCAACTGGAAAGGTTTTCAAAGGAGGTGTCATCAGAGCAAGCTGAAATACCAGAAGAACAGGAAAAGCACAAAAACTAAATAGGGTCCAGTCGATGCAATACACGAAGGACAGCCAGAAGAAAGACTGGAAATACTAAAAGAGGACTTTTCCCTTGGAAGTACGAAAGGAAGAGCTCCAGCAGACCAGGTATGATTATATATGAACTTTGGAAATCAGAATTCCTGCAGTGACAAGGGAAAAAGGGAGGAAAGGAGAGCAGTCCGGTGGGGAACTGGGGGGGCTGGGTCAGGCTGTGTGAAAGAAGAGCTGACAGCTCCAGCACTAACTGAGAATTGATGGGGGAAACAAGAAACAGAGGATGGTTTAGCTGCAGAACGACACCAAAGCATACCACCGTCTCTCCAAAAGTTAAGAAAAACCTAGATTCATGAAAGACAAATTGACCATAAGGGGTGACTGAACGGGAGCAAGTTGGATCCCTCCCCCGTAAGCACCAAGGCAGAGATCTCATTGTCAGAGGTTTGTGTTTATGAATACAGAAAGGAGCAATTATACCAGGAGCCGGCAGAGCTGAGCTGGGGCTGCAGCAGAGCCCTTCACCGGCAGCGAAGGGCTGGGGTATGAGGCGGGTGCCCACCCTGCTGCGGACAGAGCAGCGCCCACCTCCCTCTCCCCACAGGCAGAGCCACCTGCCCCAACAACCCCCACAGCCTTTCCCCACTCAGCACCAGTGGCAGGTTTTTCCTGTACAGCTGCTTAAATCAGGTGGGAAACTTCTTGTCCGACTTATCTGCCAGCTTAACCCAGATGCCTCAAAGAGTATATCTATGGAATAGAGGTACGTGTGTAGCAGAAAACCCCAAACAGTCCATGTGCTGGGACTGGAGGGATGCAGTGACCAGGGCACACCTAAAGTTTTTCTGCATATATCTTAAAACAGAAATTACTGTTCATGATGGCACAGCCCTGCCACAGATGAGCAGCATCAGAGGTGCAGCACACAGCACCCTGCGAGCGCTGGCAATGCAGCAGTTTGCCCCACTCGCCTCCCAGGGAGGAGGACATTCTGAAAGGATCCATGAGACATGCTGCCTTTGTGTCACACAGCCTGCCGGGGGGAGAGCAGACATAGAATTATTTTGGTTGGAAGAGACCATTAAGATCATCAAGTCCCACCGTTAACCCAGCACTGCCAAGTTACCTCTAAACATGGCAAGACCTGAAGCAGACTGGAGTAGAGAATCTAGGCTGGGACAGGAAAAATATAGCCTGGCTAACTTGTACAAACGTTCTTCATTACAGTGCTAGAGATGCTCTTCATCCCCCCTCTTCTTGATGCCTTTCTCAGAACATCTTGGTACCACATGAAGTGTTCATGGGGCATTAGAGTGCTGTAACCCTTTAATGATTGTCATGTGAAAGGAGAACGAGGGGATGGTATGGCAACCGAGTGAGTGTGATCCTGGGCAGAGCCAAAACCGGTCCTGCCCAAGCCCTGATTGCAGCAGAAGCTATTATAACAAGTGGGGAGGAAGGAGGGTCAGAAATGCTTCTTTCCTTGAGCACTGGAATGTGTCTCACATTCCTCCCATACACATTTTTCCTTTGCTAGGGTCATCTTGCCCTCTAGTGGTTCACAGTACAGAGCATTTCTGCTGTACATCCTGTAACATCAATGGTTTCAGCTGTTATTCATAAAATGAAATAATTCAAATTCCCGTTATCTGCACCCATTTCTTAGTGCATCAGGTCATCAGTAAAATGTGCTATCATGGCGCGAAGTTAGAAAAGAAGATGCATAATGCCTGCTGCCTTGTGCATTAGGTATCACACCCTTTGAGAGGATCCTCTGCCCACCCGATCTGGAGCGATACAGTCAACAGGCACACGAATATTTTTGGCTGTTTTGGAAGAGATCTTTCTTCAGCTTTTACAAAAAAAGTTTGAGGAAAAACACTGCCTGCAAAATACTTTATTTTTAAGATTAAAACTTTTGCCTGAAAACAAAAGTTCTCAGGAGGTAAAGAGGTAAAAGTCAAAAGCAGAGGGATGGAAATCCCAGCTGGTAATGAGCACCTTCCAGACGGCTCCAAAAGATAAATTGTGCACGTTTAGATTCCTGACATTGCCTATACCAACATGAATATGGAGTATAGCTTACTGTCTTTTTCCATTGTGTGCCCCCCATTACACCCATTTTGACTTCTCTTTGGGCTCTGTTCAGAGTTGCAAAGTTTAATTTATTCTGTAAGTCTCTGCTGGAGACAAGAACAAAAATATCTGCTTCATTTCATTTTAGTGTGAACTATTATCCTCAGTGACTACTAATTTTTTTGTGTGGATTGAAAATAGGATTTCTGTATCCTAACTGGACTTCTAACGCAGTTAATTCCAGTTGAGGATGTGGCTTGACATCCTTTCTGTATTTACTAGCAACTCTCATCTACTAGGCTCTGGAGTTACCAGCTGTATGTAACAGGAAAGCCATACACATGTAGGAGGTGAAGGAGGAAAACAACCCAGCAATAGTGAACTAGTTAGTTGTCATTCGACATGGCGCTTGGCTGTGATCAGTCATGGTGTTGAGTGGAATCTCAGAACTCAGCTGTCTTCAGTGCCTTTTGTCTAGAAAGGCTTTTCCTGTGGTTAGCTTGATCAGTGCAGACTGAATGCCAGTATAATTTGTTTCCCCATTAAAGATCTTCCAAGTCATTCTTTATACACTATCTACAAAGACACAGAAACAGCAGACAAATGTAAGGAAAAGCTGTTCACTTTAAAGTTATGAAGAAAAATGTTTTCCAACTGCCGCCTCTAAAGAGCACTCCTTAGCATTAGAAACCACAAAATAAAAATCAATTACAAGACATCTTTGCACTTGTGTGGGCAGTGTCATCCTTCTAACAAACTTCCTCCTCAGCTTTGCTGCAGAGGCCATGGACTGCTGGAAGCAAGAAAGAAGCAACACCTGGACTTTTCCCACCTTGATTCTCTGCCTCTATGGATTCTTCTTCATGATGAAACCATCAGAACCTTTCCTAACCCCGTATCTAACAGGACCAGATAAAAACCTGACCATATTAAAGGTATGGTTTACTCTGACTTTTTTTTTTTTATATGGAGCAACAGAAAAAAAAAAAAAAGTAAAAGTTTAAAGACATTTTTAAACAAAGATCAAAACCAAAAAGCACACTGTAACCAGCTTTGGCAGGTTACAATTCGCAGCAGATAGCATAAATAAAAGATCCATTTAATGGATTTAAGATCCATTTGCCTGCAAAAATATTTTCTCTTTTGTTCTCTTCCAGGTTACCAACCAGATTTTCCCAGTTTGGACATACTCCTACCTCGCACTCCTTTTCCCAGTCTTCCTGATTACAGACTACATGCGCTACAAGCCCATCCTCCTCCTCCAGGGCATCAGCTTCATCATCACGTGGCTCCTGCTCCTCTTCGCACAGGGAGTGCTGGCCATGCAGATGGTGGAGTTCTTCTACGGGATGGCGACAGCCACCGAGGTCGCCTATTATGCCTACATCTACAGCGTCATCAGCACCGATCACTATCAGAGAGTGACGAGCTATTGCCGAAGTATCACTCTGGTTGCAGCCACTGTTGCCGCCGTGCTGGGACAGCTGCTGGTTTCCTTAGCAGATGTATCCTACTTTCACCTTAACGCCATTACTTTGGCTTCTGTGTCCCTGGCATTCGTGTGTTCCCTTTTCCTCCCAATGCCTCAAAAGAGTATGTTCTTCCACAGGAAAGGGGTCTCGCAAACTCTCCCAGGACCAGACAAAGCCGTGGCCGCAGTTGGCGCCGACGGGCCATCGAACTGCCGAGAGGACGAGGGCTCTGTATCTGCTGAGAGGGCACCGACCCCCACCCAGCAGGCTGACGATGCCAAGCCCCAGAATCACGCTTTCGGAGTACTGGTGCAGCTGAGCAAGGACCTGAGGGACTGCTACAGCTCTAGGAAGCTCCTGTACTGGTCCCTGTGGTGGGCTCTGGCTACGGCAGGGTTTAACCAGGTTCTGAATTATGTCCAAGTGCTGTGGGACTTCAGAGCCCCCTCTCACAGCTCTGCGGTGTACAATGGAGCTGTTGAAGCAATAGCAACTTTTCTGAGTAAGTTAGTGTCTAGGCATCCATCACAAAGGTGATCTGAAGTTTTATTTCAGAACATTTTTAAAGCGCCAGTCCATTGCAGATGCTCCAGGAAGTCAGTGTATGCATTGTGCATTCAAAATCTAATTCTTTGATGTACAAAACAGTTCAAATATGAGCTATGCTATTTTTCTTTATGACAGGGACACCCAGCTTTAGCCCACCAGTACGCAGAGAGCATACAAGTCATATGGACCTTGCATCCAACTGCTAAATCCATTCAGAGGCACCCATGTTTCTTTTGATGAGGTTGTTGGGGGGTGGTGCGTTTCCCCCCAAACAAATGTCGCGCAGTTCCCATAACAACTGTATCGACTTACACAGATGAAAAGTTTTTCATAAATATTTTACACTAAAAGAACATAATCCTCTTATTAAGATCTCTCTCTAGTGAAATACTCTTGCGGAGCAGGAGGGAAAGAAGAATTTTAGTCATTTCAAGATATGGAGATTTGCAGAAAAGACCTGATTGAATTCATTACGCTACTGACGTTAACCATTACTTTTTTGCACTGGAAGCAGATGCCCACACCGCATAAGCAAAGTAATGTTATCAAAAAGTAACATCAGAGGATACCACCCTGACGTTGGCAGTGTTTCACATATTCATATTGTGCTGCTGTAGAGAACTTGCACAAGACACTGGGGTGTGACCCACCAGGGAAAATAAGCATGTCTACGTCATACCTGGTCATTCAGGTTACCCTTACAGTCATTAAGGAGAAACAGATACTTCTAAGATTAAAAATTACTCTCATCTTGAGGTAGGCAACTCAACAGACCAAATGAACTACGAATTAGAAGGATTTAACTCCTGCAGTGTCTACTCCTTGATGAATTCCTCTTTCTCGTGGAATTGCCTATTTCTAAATGTAGAGATGCAGAACTTTTAAAATTGTATGAGTCCCCTAAGACAGACAGTCAGGTGGCTTACCTTCACAACAGATGTGTCTTGGTAGCAGGCCCATCAAAAGCAAGCATTGCCTATCCTTTCTCATTTCCCCAAATATATTCACTTGATGCCTCACAAAACTCCTTTTTTTGACAGATTAGCCCCGTTATGAGCTGCACAGAGGTAAACTGTTAAGCTAGAAGGTAATTGTTTACTAGCTTAGCTATACAGTAAGCTAGTAGAAGCTGGAAGAATTGTTCTTGAGCTCCAAACCATGTTCCTTATTCTCTCCCTGGAGATACATGCTGGGTACAGACAGCTAAATAATGAATCCTTTCATATAACGGTTTATCCTGTGAAGTGGAATAGAACATTAAGAAAGGAATGGCAGAGACTTGATTTTTGCAGTTGTCTAAAAATGACCAGTCATCTGCACGACTTCAGAAGCGATTAGAAATGCTTTCAAAACACTTCAGAACTACTCTGCTTCATTATTCAGCATTGCCTTTCAGCATGCGAGGGTGGCAAGACTTGGTGATGTAGGCTATAGAACAGATACAACCTTTAAATATTTTTTTCCTCTTTTTCTAGGTTCGGTAACATCTTTCATAGTACAATATATGAAAATTAACTGGGACCTTTTTGGAGAACTGGCTTTAGGGATCTTCTCTGCAATAGATGCTGGTTCTCTGTTTCTCATGCATTTCACTACCAACATCTGGGCATGTTACGCCGGCTATCTCATTTTCAAAGCATGCTATATGCTCCTCATAACAATAGCAACGTAAGTATAAAACCTGAAAGTGCTACTATTATGCAGAAAATACCAACAATTCTTTAAGTTTGGGCATCCCTCCTTCTATTTGGAGGTAGCTGGTCTAATGCTAGACATAACTGTTCAGATAAAGACAAGGACACTTAAAAGTCTAGTTATGCTGTTTTCATTCTTCTAAACAACCATAAAATTATTAGAAGGACACTGAACATATACCTAGGCAGAAGTTAAACAAAGTGCAAGGCATCTTTATTACTAAAGGCAACAATTACAGCAAAACATAAAAGCTATTTTCCTCCTTTCTGGCATAGAAGATGCCAAGTGAACAAGAGGGAGGAGCGTGCCTAGACAACCATCCTTTGAGATCCCCTTATTTCTAGACCACCTTGCTGATACACTTGTTAGCAAGCTATAAATTGCATGAATGCAAAAAAAGATTTGGCATAGAATATTGCCCAACATAACTTTATACATATAACCCTTAATGATACCATGATATAAACAAGGAATAAAAGAAAACATTGGACATATAAACTCAGGCAAGATCTCCTAGGAAACCAAGCTATTCTGTTGTCAGAAATAGAAAAATATATATTATTTTTTATTTATTTTAAAACTGTGTAATAAACATAAAACTTGTTTATTACCCTAGTTATTTTATTGAGCAGAATGTCGTTAGACATACCACATGATTTCATGAACAGAAATGTCCAATTAATTTTTATGTCAAACCCCAAAATTATTCAGATACCATTTCAAAAAAACTGCTAGAACTATAATGCATGACAAAAATTGTGCCTATCTTGAACAAAGTCAAACGAATCCTCTATTTTCATTTTGGTGGATTGTTATACATTATAGTGGATCACACCTGGACTACTTCAGCGTATTCTACAGAAAAGAAAAAAAAAAGTAAAAGCTTGCACAAAAAAAGCTCTGATAGAAAACAATTAAAAGAGAGCTGCAGGACTAGCACACATTTGTTCAGATAGAAACTTTGGATGTAAATATTGCAAGGAAAAATGATCCAATTATTGTCAAAAAAGAAATTGCAAGGCAAATCTACAGGCTCTTGGTAGAAATAAATGGTATGCTATCTCAGCTGTCAAGCCACAAAGCAAGAAGTGATTCATATCATCATTGAAAAGTTGGTTAGAGGATACCCGTGGTGACCTTCCAGTCTAACATCCCACCCAGGGCAGACCTCCTGCCAATGCCAGATCAGCTCATGGTTTTGTCTGGCCATGTCTTTCAAAGCCTCCATGGAGACTTTACAGCATGCCCGGCACAGTTTGCGAAGGTAGAGAAGAAACAAAGGGGATGATTAAAGAGCTCTGATTCCTAACGAGATAAAGCAGATCACCTGATAACATGGTTTGGAAAAGAAACACAGGCAAGTAAAAAAACCCATCAAGATACACTGTAGTAGTCAAGACATTTAGAGCAAACAAGAAAGCAAACAAACGAATGAAGCATTATTTGCTCCATCCTTCCTATATCATCTGCATGAATTGTTTCTCTTCATCAACTAAGTTGAGAGGAACAACCTTCCACCCAGTGTGAAGTAACTGACCTGCCAGTCTCACATTAGGTTCCAGATTGCGGCCAATCTGAGCATGGAGCGCTATGCCTTGATGTTTGGATTCAACAACTTTGTTGCACTGGCGATTCAGACAATTCTTACAGTAGTCGTCGTGGATTCAAAAGGCCTGGGACTGAACATAGTGACTCAGGTGAGTGCTATTAACTTACTCCATTCTGGCAAGACCCCAGCTGGCGTACTGTGTCCAGCTCTGAAGCCCTCAGCACAGTAAAGACATGCACCTGTTGGAGAGGGTCCAGAGGAGGGCCACAGAAAGGATCAGACAGATGGAACACCCCCCCTATGAGGACAGGCTGAGAGAGTTGGGGTGGTTCAGGCTGGAGAAGAGAAGGCTCCAGGGGCACCTTATTGTGACCTTTTAGTACTTAAAGGGGGGCTTATAAGAAAGATGGGGAGAAACTTTTTAACCTGGGCCTGTTGCGATAGGGCAAGGAGTAATAGTTTTAAACTAAAAGAGGGAAGGTTTAGACTAGATATAAGGAAGAAATTTTTTTACAGCGAGGATGGCGGAACACACTGGCCCAGGTGGCCCAGAGAGGTGGTAGATGCCCCATCCCTGGAAACATTCATGGCCAGGTTGGATGGGGCTCTGAGCAACCTGATCTAGTTGAAGATGTGCCTGCTCATGGCAGGGGGGCTGGACTAGATGACCTTTAAAGGTCCCTTCCAACCCAAACCATTCTGATTCTACTTCCCATTTATTGCCTATCCAGTTCATCTTCAAAAGTTTACCAAGAGAGAAATAGCTATGCCAAAGGATAATTTCACTCCCTCTTTCATTTGTAGAAGCCTAGACAACTTGCTCTTCCCTTGTGTCAGCCATCATTCTTCCCTTTTGCCTTTTAGTGCAGCATTTAGAATTACAGGTGCTGGTCTCCGACTTTTTAAAGGCAGATACACCAGAACATAATCAGGCCTTGCTATCTGACCAGTTTTACTAATTAATAGGACGCTGAATAACATCCTTTCTGCCCAAAAATTCAGGCTGGTTTTCTGAGATGCAGAATCAGCATGACCAGATGTTGTTAGGGGAGTTCAAGACCATGAGACACAGCCTGGATTATTGGAGTTATTTCAGCTCAAGTGACAAGGACGCCTGTCACCTAATTCCGGCCCAGGAACAAACCTGATCTATATCTCAATGTGAATAACAGTTTTCTGCCCATAGTTTGGGCACTTAATTTGGGGTGGGATATCCTATCTCACAACAGCGTCCCTAACTTCAGTCAGCCCAGTTCCTCTTATGTTGGAGTCAACTGAAATGTACTGACCTCTGCATTTTCTCAGATGGGATCTGGGCAGCTTCCTACTCCCATGGATTTGAAGACAACTAAAGCTATTCCAATATTCTGCACAGAGAAGGAAAAAGTTACCTTAAAAGATTAAAGATTGAATTAAACACTAAAAATTAAAACTTTAAAATGAAGGACGGGAATATGTAGGACTTCATAAATAGGTGTGCCACTGTTGTTGGAAATACTGATACAAAGTCATGGTATATTTACACAAGCTAGTGTGGTGACAGCACTGAAACGTGCAAGTAAGAGCAAAACCGTACCAACTCAGACTCTTCACTTACATTATTCATGTATATGTGGGTAACGAGGCCACTTCTACATGTTGCATTAATCCCTTCCCCTCTCTGATGTTTATCAAGAGACATAAGGACTGGAAGCAAGGGGCAGTTCTTCATTCCTCAAAGATCTGCTGTTTGCTGGAAAAGCTAAGGTTTTGCTTAATCGCAAAGCAAAAACTTGAACATAGAGAAACTGTGCCAGAACACAGGTAAACAAAGTAATAGTGTCTGTCATCCCCCGAGGCAGCAGTGTTTTCCTAATGTGTTTTTCATTAATTCTGCCTTTTTCTCTCCCCCTCCCAGTTTTTAATTTATGGCAGCTACTTCGCAGTCATAGCTGGGATTTTCTTGATCAGAAGCATTTGCATGCTTGTCTCAAGCAAATGCGAAAGGAAAATAGCGAGATCTTGCAAAGAGCACCTGAACCGTGCTGAACACGAATCAAAGGAGCAGATTGTAACTGGCTCTATGACACGGCTGTAGGAGTCAGGCAGACGGGCCCATGTGGCCAGCCCAGAAGAGCTCCTACTGCAGCACACAGGGAACAGCAGTGCAAGATGAACGTGCAACACAGCCCTGAAAAGCTACGCTGAATCATTACAGCCCTTCGTTACAACATATCCTAGCTAAGAGATCACCATAACGGCACTGTGCCAAGAGGAGAACATAAATTGCTTTAGATTCTTATTTACTCGCCTATAAATAGCTTAAGCAGCAGTAATTTGTAAACGAGAACAGAGCAACCACCTTGGCATCCCACCACGCACGCTGGCAAAGATCGGAGATCACCTTGCCTTGCTTGTTCTAGCTCTTCTATACGGTGTTGGCAAGCTGCTTCCACGCACATTTGCTCATGTATGTGGGTGAAGGGTCAAGCTCCCCTTTGCACGTACCTTGTTCCACACCAAGGAAAAAGGGATCATGCTTGCATCTTGATATTCTTTCCTACTTACCTACAGGCAATTTGGTGACAGACTTCTCCCATCTAATTTAAAAGCCTACATCAGAAGCAGGCCTTTTGCACACAACGGTGCGGAAAAGCAGGTTTACCCAACATATCTGAGAAGGTTCACTAAAACACCGCTAAGCCACAGTTGTTGCTTGGCTGCGTTTGAAAGCTGCAACCTAAACGCTGTACTGAGCCTGCAGCAATCTCAGCCCAGAAGGGAAAAACATCAAAGTCCAGACAAAATGAAAGAGCCCTACTCCTTTCCTTGTGCTTCCAGTAAAATTAAATTCAGGACTGAGTGTCCTGTCTCAACAGGAAAAATAAAAAAAAAACTTAAGGGATTGAGTAGTATGGACTAAAACCAGAGAAGTACATTCTGGAGAAATTTGGCTAATTCCTTGCAGGAAAATTCCAGATTAACATGAATATCCAAGAAAATGTATAACTGAAACAAAAAGCTAGCATCATGTGTGCTTTTGAGTGCCAAATGAGGGAGATTCATTGACCTTGGATTTGGCAGGGTCAGCATCTGAGAATTTATCGAGAAGTCTTATGGCTAATTTAGTGCAGCACAAAGGATAGTTAGTCCAGGAGAAGAAAACAGACTATAAATGAGTTTGCATAGTGAATCCCTAATTTAATATAAATTATGCCCATTTGTTAAAGCTATTTCTGTACCACTCTTTGCTTCTAGCTTCCAATACCTTCATCTAACTAATAAAAATAGAAAATACTTAACATTTACAGAATAATATTTTTCCTGTAGAGACACAAGCTATCATTTGTACTGACATATGTGCTTTTCATACGATTGTCACATACCACAACTAGGCAAACTGCCCAGTGGTGAGAGCAGGTAAGAGAGAAACAATTTGTTTCAAGTCACAAGAAGAATCGGGAGGATTTGACCAAAAGAACCCACCTAATTTTCTAGGCTTTTTTGCTTAGTGTTGTGCATTGTGTGGACATTCTCTGCTGTAAACTGGCTCGAAGCAGAACAGCTTAACCAATGTAGTTGTAAAAGTGGGAGATGTACCGAGTCTCCACTAAACAGTAAGTATTTATTACAGCAGAACTGAGGGCATGATACTCCTGTCTGAAGAAACGTGGACAAAGTCCAGTAGAGCAAGGACTATTTTGTTTTGCTTTTCCTTGTGAGTAGGAATCTTTTTTTGAGGCATTTCATTAAAGAACTAGGTGCCAGAAGCTGGACTAGAAGCTAACTAGAGATCGCATTTAAGTGAAGAAGAGGAACTTTGTATGTCCAGCTCCCCAGTCTCAAACAGAAAGTTAACAAATATTTCTCTCTATGTAGCATCTGACAAAAGGAAAGGAGTCAGCAAGATAGGGAACTTCTGCTGTTATTAAAAAAATAATGACATTAGCAAGCTTCAGGAAAGGAGCTAGAAAAACTGGTAGAGATAACCATAAAAATTCTTCTGTTCTGAACTGGTCAGAGCTCATTGCCTCTGTGTATATGAGATGCCACTAAGGAGCAAAGGAACCAAGCAGACAAAGCGGTTTTGGTTTGCAGCTATAGAGAATATTATCCTCAGAAAAAAGATAAGATTTTAAAAATATATATATTTTTTTTCTTATTATTTCAAATTTTGGAAAGAAAGATTCTGACATTGGGAGTTTGGGGAAGCATGGGGAGGGGGTGATACAGGGAAGGAAGAGGGCAGCCCTTAGGAGTGTTAGGAAGGACACGACACATTGGAGGTGGAAACAAGAGCAAGGGAAAGGGAAGCCCTTACACTACCCTGGGGTTTCACCTGCAGATCAGTATTAACCTGACAATTGGAGTTAGAGATTTCATCCAAAACAGTGCAATGCACACATCTACCTGTGTGCTCATGGACATACACACACACTGGAGAGGAGGTGGTTGAGGCAGGTTATGAGCAGGGCTGGAACCACAGGCTCTCTAGTTTGGCAGAAAAAAGACAAGTCCACCCTTCCTTGCAGCTTTTAGTATTAAGTACTTATCTTTCTCCCAGCATGCTAAAGGGTTCCACGTAAATATGAAAATCCAGAGCTGAGCACATCACTCCCCACAGCTACAACCCCCTCTAAATACAACACTAACTACCTTTGAATCATTAGTGGTTTTGGGCAGGAGTCTTCCATGAAGGTACAGTCCGGCAAGGTGATAAGGCCAGCTCTGGCCAACAAGGCAGCAAACAAATTGTATCTTTGAATTCAAAGCAAGCAGGTGTTAACCAAGCGCTGCGTGGGTTCCCCCAGAAATGCCAGTCCACAGCCAACTTTCAGCAGGCCAGGAGATATACCCAGCAGCCTCTCCCCCACCCTTCTCAGAAGCCGTTGGTAAAGAAAAAGAAAACGCAGAGGCAAGCCTGGCTTCTTGGAACACTCACCTGCCTGGTTGTACTACATGCTCAAAGCGCTGTGAGAAGTTTCCGTACCCGTAGAACAAGAGCGGGCTCCAACCAGCTCACCGAGCTGCCCTGGGCAGCACACGGGGCCCCTCTGGACGGGGCCACAGCGTTCACTCCCAGTGTCAACACACATCCCACCAACAGGCCTCAGGGTCAACTCCGTCCTCTGGTGAACCTTGGAAGACATAGGGAGTCAGTCAAAAAAAAAAAAAAAACACCAAAAAAAAAAAACCCCAAACCAACCCCAAACAAACAAACAGGTGAAGGAAAGCAAAGCAGGAGCATTTCTCTGAAGCAGCTCGATTTTGATTTTTTTAAGCTTAGAAGTTAGATTTAGAAGCTTCTTGGCCATTTGCCCTTAAGCAACAGATTGGTCCTTATATAGAAATGATTCCTGGCCAACTAAAAGTATGAGTTATTCTATGTCCCACCTCCCCGCAGCCCCAGCAGAGCCAGGACGGTCCACAGGGTCCGTGAGCCCAGAGGCCACTGTGCTACATGCAAGCAAGGGTCAGCGTCAGCCCGAGCCGTAAAACAAGTGCTGTGCCTTATCCATGAATCAGAGACCAGAGCTTCTAGAGTTATTTATTGACACAAAAATGCAATCAAGTGATTGCTTTCTTGCCATGTCAGTTTTTATTGATCATTAGCTACTGCGAGTCTTAAAGCTTTATCTTGAAATTACAGCTCATTGCTGACAAAACCTGTAAAGGAGAAAGCTTCCCCTGCAATCGCCACAGACAAGTTCTGCAAGCAAGAAGAGCTGTGATCAATTTTAAATACTATTATTATTTTTTAAATTCTGGTGACATTTAGTTTAGAAAGTTTAGAAAGAACTTTTAGGAAACAAAAAGACACCGAAATTTCTTACTACCTCCAATACTAAAGGGTGGTTTCTGACTTCTCAAGACAGAAAGTCATCCTACGAAGGATGCACATGAATCCACAGCAAATACACCACAGCTTTGACAGGTAATTCATTACCTTCAGAGTTATTTGGAACTGTGCTGGCCACTCATTTGCTCAGTGCATTTGGAAGTGATGCAAAATTTACGCTGATGTTATGACCAGTCCAGGGTTTAACACATTTTTGTTTTGAAAAGATAACTGATACCAAAAGATTTCAAAGCAGAACTAGAGTTAAGGATAATACAGGCTATATTTTAGATACAATAATTTGTAAGAGAAAGAGGATAGTCAGAGGCAATCATTTAAAATCAAGTTTCAATATTAGGGCTGTTTTTTGTAATATGCCACTGAGGTCACAGAAATACTGCCTAAATAACACACTCTTTATGCTAAGTTTTAATAAATACAATCTCACAGTGCAAGTAGAAGCACTTTTTCTAAAGTGCCTGCTAATAAGCGGAATTCAACATTTTAAAAGAAATGGCTTGTAACAGCTTGGTTAAACAGCAGTCAGTGCTTTGCTTTCATTCCCTTCTGTTGCCAAACGTTCTTGTTTCACTTGTTTTCCAGGAACAGTGGAATTGACTTTCTAATGCAAAACATGTAAAATAAGCTTTAAAACCCCAAATCTCTTTAGGCTTCTTTTTGCTGCCAACTACAGTGAAGAAAGAAGACTTATTCTTTTCCTTTTGATCATCACTTTCAAAAATGAAGTCAAGATTCCTCTTTGCTAAGTCTGAGCAGGTACCACTGCATCCTTTGTTACCCACCCAAATGACTGGAGTGCAAGAAATAGGATGAGTATTAAAGTATTGTGAAGAAACCGAGCTCACAACGGGTTGTGAGCTGGCTGGTGGCTTTTATCATCTGCAAAAAGGCTTGCACTTCTATTCTTCCACTTGGCTCTCAGGCTGCCAATCCACAGAAAAAAGCCTCCCTGAGCATGCTGAGAGTGAGCTTTAATCTCTCAGTTTCCCCACTCATTTATTCGGAAATGAGACTGTAATGGAACTTTATTCTTCTGCTATGATACATCCACTCAATTCTAAGTACGTCATTAAGAACAACCTTTGATAAATGATACAGAAACTGGAGTTTACCACCACCAATGCACCTTGATCCAGGTTGTTCATTTACAAGCTCCATCTGTGATCACTGGCAGGTTTAGTGAGAGAAACATTAGCTGAAGTAGGGTTAGTTAAAAAGTAAACTTGCAAATGAATTTTTACCAACTGTGAAGAGCATCTTTATAAAATCCCTGGTGTGCTGGTTTTTTTTTTTTTATAGGTAGACTATGAATTGCTGGAAGGGAGCCGTATGCCGCAGCTGGATTTATCCCACACTGATCATCTGTGCGAATGGATTTTTCTCCACAATGAGACCATCAGAATCTTTTCTCACTCCATATCTAACTGGACCAGACAAAAACCTAACAATTGAAGAGGTATGTAACTATTGTCTTCAGTAATAATTAAAATGCTTAAAGCATTAAGTCTTACAGCAATAACTGAAGGTGATATGAAGTGTTCAATAATACAGGTATATTTTATCTAGAGACTTATATTTAAGATGCTTCTGGAAAAGAGTGAGGAGTCACCTCTTTTGCAGACAATCAAAACTTTAAAGTCCCTACACACTTAGGGCTTTGAAACCACTTTGGTGTTTGTTTAAGAAATGGCTACTTTCAGCAAAATCAGCTCAGCTAGTTCCTCTCCCCCTCCTTGAATTCCAGGGGAGACAACACTACAAATTGTTTATTATGTAATTGATTACACTGACAGTGACATAGTGAGTAGAAGTCATGAGAAAACCGAGCAGACTTCTGCTTACGAGCTGTTAGATTATTACCTACGTTACAGGGCTGTTTTATGCATTCATTAGCCTCTGGAGGTCAGATTTACATTCAAAAAAAAGTCTGTGGGTTTTTGGCTTTCCTTGATAAAAGCACTCACTGCAAGTCTCCTTGCTCTACTCCTCTGTTCAGCGCTGGCTGCTTCAGGAGTACACTTCCCAACAAAATGGGACATAGTTATAAAGTGGCTGAGTCATGGAGCTAATGGTATAATTAGAAAACACAAGCTTGGTACACCCACATACAGCTAATACGAAGAAGAATCATTCCTGATGTGCAGTAGCAAGTGGTAAGGCAGAATCTGCAAGAATAGTGTAAACCCAAGGTTTCTTCTGAATAAAGGTATTTGTGGTTTGGGTTGTTGGGTTTTTTTCCCCACGCTTTATTATTTTTTTTTAACCACAAAGGGAAATTACTTCTCTAGTACATGAAGTACACAAATAACCTGAGAGGATGCCTTAATTTGACTTCAGCAATAGTCCTTAACTCCAAAATAAGTGTAGTACATATACTAGCTCTTTTAGCCAAACTCACCTCCAGTGTGCTAATTCCAAAAATTCAGTCAAATGCTTAAAAATTCGAATTAAAGTTTGGAGAAACAAAAGAAGTCACCCAGAAAGAGATAGCGAACCTGCTGCTCACCATGCAACTCACTCCAGCACCAGTTCAGAAGTAAAAAGAACCAGCTGCTATTGTTCCTCCAGCATTTGAAATGATTCCTTTCTAGTCTGATTCCTTAAGCCGAGAACGAGCGATCGTGAATGGATAGCCTAGCAGGTCCAGCAATTACTGGCTAAGACCTCCCCAAAACAGGCAAATTGCACATCACAAAGTGAACTTTTTCTATGACTGTATCTAAAAGAGGGGGTTACCGCTGGACAAGCTGCCCGGGCAAGCACTGAGCTTTACTGGGGACAGCAAACAGCACCTTCCACCCTGAATGCAGGTCGGTTTTAGAAAAAGAGAAAGGATTTCTTTTCAGAGCATCTGTGTTTCGAAGGCCAACTGAAATACTGTTCCATCAAAGACTGACTTACTACTTACACACTGAATAGAAGATGAAGATAACATAGGAGCAGCCACACACTCAATATGTATGGCTCCAGTTCACCCATCATAAAGAGGCATATATTATTTTTCCCCAATTCTAACAAAGGAGAGAGGTAACCAAAGGTACACAATGACTTGTGTAAAAACTAAATAGGCTTTCATTTTCAGCTACTGTAAGGAATAGGATTTGATGCTAGACACTTTCCTGTGACACAATCACTGTTATAACTGCTTTAAACAGCTGCACATCAAGATCTGCCTCCTTCACAGGCCTTTACTAGAATTATTTCTTAAGCTAATCTCCTGTTTCTGCAGGAGAGCCCGGCATCACTACCTTTACCTCTTCAGGAGTACATTTACAGTTTTGTAATTTAAGGCAGTTTAAGTTTGCACAATTCACACAATTCAATGTTTGCTGTCACTGCTACTATGTTCCTTCAATACCATTGTCAAAAACCTTCAAAACCAACATTCAAATGTATCTTTCAAAAAATATTTTCTCTTTTGTTCTCTTCCAGGTTACCAACCAGATTTTCCCAGTTTGGACATACTCCTACCTCGCACTCCTTTTCCCAGTCTTCCTGATTACAGACTACATGCGCTACAAGCCCATCCTCCTCCTCCAGGGCATCAGCTTCATCATCACGTGGCTCCTGCTCCTCTTCGCACAGGGAGTGCTGGCCATGCAGATGGTGGAGTTCTTCTACGGGATGGCGACAGCCACCGAGGTCGCCTATTATGCCTACATCTACAGCGTCATCAGCACCGATCACTATCAGAGAGTGACGAGCTATTGCCGAAGTATCACTCTGGTTGCAGCCACTGTTGCCGCCGTGCTGGGACAGCTGCTGGTTTCCTTAGCAGACGTATCCTACTTTCACCTTAACGCCATTACTTTGGCTTCTGTGTCCCTGGCATTCGTGTGTTCCCTTTTCCTCCCAATGCCTCAAAAGAGTATGTTCTTCCACAGGAAAGGGGTCTCGCAAACTCTCCCAGGACCAGACAAAGCCGTGGCCGCAGTTGGCGCCGACGGGCCATCGAGCTGCCAAGAGGACGAGGGCTCTGTATCTGCTGAGAGGGCACCGACCCCCACCCAGCAGGCTGACGATGCCAAGCCCCAGAATCACGCTTTCGGAGTACTGGTGCAGCTGAGCAAGGACCTGAGGGACTGCTACAGCTCTAGGAAGCTCCTGTACTGGTCCCTGTGGTGGGCTCTGGCTACGGCAGGCTTTAACCAGGTTCTGAATTATGTCCAAGTGCTGTGGGACTTCAGAGCCCCCTCTCACAGCTCTGCAGTGTACAATGGAGCTGTTGAAGCAATAGCAACTTTTTTAGGTAAGTAAAAGATCATTAGCAACTACTTCTATCCCATCCTGTGCTGACAGCATTCTTCAGAATGTCTTTGGTGCCTTTCTGTTTATTTCCCATGAGGACCGAGGTCAACAGCAACAGCCTCCAATATGTAACACCCAAACAAATAGTGTGTGAAGCACGTTTTCACTGCACAACTTTCAGTTGGGTCCTCAAAAATAATCTTAAAAATATATATAGATATAAGCTTTTCCTTCTTAGGGGAGCCTCATTCCACCAAAGCGTTTTAAGAGTTTAAGTTCACAGCTCTGTTTAGACCATGAATTTAGCCCCAAGTAAACAGTTCCAAACCCTTTTCAATGACACCTTGCCTATTCCTCCCTCAAATACACCATGAGTTAGGTGGTTTAGACATTAAAAGAGCATATTAACAGATACCCTGCTCTAGAGTCTCTGTTTAGACAGTAAATTGAAGATCATTTGAGGATGAGTGCTCCTCACAAAACACTGTGACTGCATCTGTATCCTGACCAATGAGTTTGGCTCTGGATGCGGCATACGAGGAGAGGCTGAGAGCACTGTTATTGTTTAGCCTCGAGAAAACAAGGGATCTTATCAGCATGCATCAATACTTGAACAGAAAGAAAAAGAAGACAGAGCTAGACTCTTCCCAGTAGTGCCCACTGACAGGACAAGAGGCAAGGAGCACAAATTTAAACAAAGTTCCACTTAAACCTACAAGAACATTTTTATCATAAGGGTGATTTAACACTGGAACAGGTTGGCCAGAGGTGTAGACTCTCCATCCCTGGAGATGTTCAAAACCTGGCCACCATCCTAAGCAGCTTTTAGCAGAACTAGGTAACCTCCAGAGGCCTCTTCCAGCCTCAGCCATTCTGATTCTCATTACAGTTACTTGGTCTGCCCAAACGGCATTC
>NW_009646736.1:4507760-4543554 GCF_000708025.1 Charadrius vociferus | reverse complement strand
ATGGGTAACATGCAACTACTTCATTTAAATAGCTGAGCAGTACCAATGGAGCCTCATTTTTAAGACCACATTTACACAGCAATGTCTCCTCCTTCCTACCAGCAGCTTTATCTCCTGTTTCTACAGGGAACTCCGTTTTCTCTTCCTCCCTGCAATCAGCATGTAAACGCATTTTACTAAAGCCACTCCAAAACTTCTCAGACTAGTGGTTTGAGCAGTACTCCCAAGGGCTTTCTCGCTTTTACACCCTCTGGCTTTTGATACTATTTCAAAGTGCAGAAGGCACTCACAGTAGTAGGAACCTCTGCTTATAGCAGTGATGGACCAAAGGAGTAGGCCTGCTATGACTCTTCCCATTCTGATGAAGAGCACATGCAAGCAGCAAATGAAGTCCAATTTTGCACCAACGTGCTAGCCTGCCTGAAAACACCTGGGCAACTGATACTCTCTGCTGTATAACCCGCCTGGATCAGGCTTCTCTTTGCATTTGAGCTACTAACCTCAGCATATTGTGTTTCAAAGAGCTTTCATAAACCTACAGGAGCCTTGCTAGAGGAGCATTAAAAAAAAAAAAACCAACCCCAAACAAAAACCAAACCCATAGCTGGATAACCTTCTTACAGCAGACTCCAGAATTGAGGTGGGGAGAAAAGTAAACCTCATCGCTATTGCAGATCAAAAAAAAAATAAAATAAAGGCACTGGAGTTTGTTATACCATATTACACTCAAGTAAGGGCTTTTGGTGTACGTGATGGTCAATAAAGCATTGACAAGTGCAGTTCACTAGATTTTTCACCAGAAACTGAAAAAGATACTTTCATAAGAAAAAAAAAAACAAAGCATGAAGGAGTACAACAGATTTTAATTTCACAAAAATCTTTACATAAAGGAACTAAACTCCATTATGCATATTTTGGCAGAAAATTCTTGGTGGGATTGTTTTCTTCTCTTTGCTCACAGTTGTCAAAAACTGGAGTAACAATAGACCGTTGCCTCCAGCCTTAGGCATGAGGCACTTTGACAAAGTACTTCTGTCTGGGAAGGCTCTGTAAGCAAGGAGGAAACAAACAACCCAACTAAACAAATAGAAGACTCCCAGACCACTAATAGAAAATATAAGCCATGCCATTATCAAAGCTCATTGTGACCATAATGGTCTCAAGAGCTTCTGGCATGACCCATTTACACAGTTAGGCAATGGCTCTAGAAGGATGATAAAGTTTCAGAGTTTTAATTATTACTTTTAAATTTTTAGGTTCAGCAACATCCATGGCAGTTGGATATGTCAAAGTAAACTGGGATCTTTCTGGAGAACTGGCTTTAGGAATCTTTTCCACAATGGATGCTGGTTCTCTGTTTCTCATGTACTTTACTGACAACATCTGGGCATGTTATGCTGGTTACCTCGCATTTAAAGCATGCTATATGCTCCTTATAACGATAGCAACGTAAGTATAATACACTACTGTTCTCATTAAATTGATCTAAATCAGTGTCATGTTTTTAAATTTACTGAAATTTTACTGAAAGTTTCCCTAGAAATAAGATGTTTTAATAGGCCATGACATATTATTTCTAGGTAATATAAAACTACGCTTAAAATTATGTGACCTAACCATTACAGTAGGTTACTCCAAGTCAGAAAACTGGAACAGAAACTTATTCTGCATTTAGGTGTTCAATGACCTATGTACAAGTATTCTCTAAATGATGAAATGAACATAGACAGGTCTTTATTTAGCAAAAATGTCCACTCAAATAGGTAAAGATAAGTAGGCTGCACAAAAGTGCCTAAGCCAGAAAAACAAGGGATTTCTGCCAAAATGAGCTGTTAAAGCTTAATAGCCAAGACTGAAGAGGCTTTATCCTAAGGAGAAACCACTGTGCACATTAGATTGTTCCCAGACTTTCTGCCATAAGTAAACTGCAATCATTCATGTTCTCCACAGTTTAGTTAACCTGTACGCTCATTTTCAGGTTTCAGATTGCCGTCAGTCTAAGCATGGAACGTTACGCTTTGATGTTTGGCTTCAACAATTTTGTTGCACTGGTGATCCAGACAATTTTAACTGTTGTTGTAGTAGATTCAAAAGGTCTGGGACTAGATATCAGCACCCAGGTAAGCTCCATTATCCACACTGCTCTCAATTCCCCTACTCCTCCGAAAGAGGGTTCTACTCCAATGTCAGCTTTTGGGAAGCTATTAGGCAATGGGCTGGCTTAGAGCAGTTACTCACTTGCAACAGGTTCATTTAAAGTGAACTGGCAGTAGCTACTACAACCTACTTGTCCTCTACTCCTGCCAATTTCACATTTCTGCAATAATTTTAAGAACATTTTCATGGAGCAGAAGGGAAAGACCACTACCTATTACTCAGGGTTGTTTGTTGGTTTTTCTTATTATTATTTAAAGGCTTACTATTAATAAGTTTATTGTCAAAATAAACTGAAGCAGGAAGCAAGCTGAAAGGCAATCTATGGGTCTATTCATAGGGTAATTCTAAGTTGCGTAGTTTCATTGGAAACATCATTAAGTTACTGTAACTCTGAAAATTAACTAATCTCATGATTCCCCATTAAATTTCAAGCTTAAACTTACATATTGAATGAAGTCCACATCTAATGACTAGCTTTCATTTTTCAGAGAAGAGCCAGAAAGTGCAGGGCAGCTCTCCTCCTCCCTTAGTGAGGTGGGGAAAGGAAGCACATAACAGAGTATTCTCTTCCCCTCCTTTTACAACCGCAGACTTACTACAGTGTGAAGGCCAAGCAGCCAGACTATTTGAATCTGTTCAAGATGGGATCATTTTGGGGCATGGGTGACAGGGAAGGGAAGGTGGCAGTGGAGGAACACCCCTTAAGTTATTACTTAACAGCCAAAGCAGTTTTTGACTCTCCCTCATCCTTCTTCCCCACCTCCATTTCCCAGTTTCTGATTTATGGCAGCTACTTTACATTCATAGCCGGAATTTTCCTCATCAGAAGTATATACATCATTATCTCCATCAAATGCAGACATACAAGTGTGGTTGGTGAAAGCACTGATCATTAACAAAGGAGAGAAAAAGAATGGCTGCAAGCAACAGTGCAGAAGGCTGCATCATTTGAACAATTAATTAGGAGAAACAATGCTCAATCAAGCAAGAATGGTCAGTGGTGAAACAGGCTGCTCATAAGCCTACAGCATAAATGGCTTTGTCAACAGGATGACGCCTTTTGCCTGTTTTCTTCACCAGTAGTTCTAATACCAAACAATCCTCAATCTTCTGTTGCAACTCAAATTTAATGACCTGACATCAAAACTTCTATTAATGCTCAATAAGCACAACAAGCAACTGCATACAGATGCCCAAACCACACAACAAACGAACTAATAGAACACAACCTTTGAACCTTCACTTCTACTGAGTATTACAATTAAAGGCAATTTAGTCATAGGTGTAAGACCTTCAAACATTCCCAGGGAATCTAAAGAAGCAGTTGCCCCATAGCAGCAGGGTGATCTGTTGGAAAGTGTGCCACAGAAACCATTTGAAAACTTAAGACTTTTACAGCTGGAAGTTGTGATATGCATTTTTAAAGCAAGTTAACAAATAGCAATAAACCGTTTTTTTTCCAAAAGACACTACTTCTATATGTTCAAAGGTGGATTACTATGATGCTATATAGCATAGCCATACTGCCACTCCAGTATACAAATGGCCAAACACAGTGGATTTTGGATTCCATACAGACAATGCAATCCACAGAAATCTGAAGTTACAGGACTGTAAGGAAAACATGTCCTTATATACAGATAAACTGCTTCTGATGCAGTGACAGCTTTACCATGAATTCGTTGAAGATGTACGAATACAACACACTAGCCTTCGCTTTGAGTGTCTGTCTTGATAAGCCTATGCATTACATCCGACACCTGCTATGATCCACACACACTTATCAAAAAAGCCTCCTGAACTAACTTATTTTTAAGCAGTAGGGAGATGCTTCAATTTCTACACAAGGCAGTCTTAAACACCACCACTTAAAGTTTAGATATAACTGAAGCTAATTAGGGAATGTTCTTTCCACTGCATTCAATAATGTCCACTTTGGAGTAAACTGTATCAGACAGCAGCAAACTCCATTGTGTTCCTTTACCACAACTTACAGATCTGTCAAGAATCAGAAGTAACTAATGGTTCTTCCAGTTCAGCTCACAAGAAAGTAAAAGTCATTAATTCCTTTAAAAACATACTTTTAAAAGCTGCTTGAGCTTGCCTTGATGCCCCAGTAAGCCTTCCCTTCAAGAGAGCAGAACACTTGCAGAACACTTGCATCATATTTCTTCCCTTCAAGAGAGCAGAACACTTGCATCATATTTATAGTTCTTTTTCCAGGAATTCCAACTGAATTTCATCCTTTTCAAATTAATTTCTTGCCATTTGTTTCAACGCAGTGCTTGGGAGTTTGCAGCCATTAAATAACTGAACTGCAGAAACTGGGCATCACATCTGCCTTGTAGAACTCAGTATGTACACCTCTTACAGCATCTTCTTACACACACAAGAGCTGACATATTAGGAGTAAAAGTAATAACCTAGAAAAGTCCCCAAATTAATTTCTGTATGAGCAGGCTAAAGTTAAAGTGAAGCGCTTTAATGCTAAAGCAGAAAAGGCTACTGAAACGCTAGTGGAAGTATAGCTTTTTGGCAGCTATGCTAGTTGCATGAGGAATTGCATTAACAACTGCAGAGATTTCTAAGACAAAACGTTCATAATCATGGGTGAATAATTCATTTTGTAAATATAGCTATTTTAAAAATCTAAACAACAAAACAGGTATAGTGTCAGTTTCTGCTCAATATAAAGGAGACTCAAAACAAACTTCAGCTACTTGTCTGGAGTTTGACAAATTGGTGAATATACACTAAACAGATGTACTTATACATAGCAAAAGTTGCCAACTTTTTATCTGCATTCAAGCTAGTTACGAAAAATAAGATATTCCACTATTTCTGCAGTATAATCCAAAACTACACGCCTTGCACACTTTACTGCTAAGAGATACTGAAATGCATTTATCGACTTCGTTTGGATCAGAACAACAATTTTAAAACATGCTGATCTCATTAGCCCTTGCCCAAAGTTTAATATACATCAATTTAGGTGAAGAGAGGACAGGATTGTTCCCCTTCCACAAGGCTGCTCATCTCATTGATGAGGTATTAGGTTGATTTGGTCCTGTTCCCTGCAATAAGCATATTTAAGTATTCCACAAGGCCTCTGAACCCCTACAGTTCCCCACTCTCTACTGCATTTATGTGTTACTATCCCCAAAATAGGTAATATCAACAAGGAAGAACTACAGCTATTTATACTATGCTAAAACCAGTAGTGAGAGCAAGGGCATCACTAAGATCCTGGAAACCTTCAATTGCTGGGGATTCATTTAGTGAATTTCCCAGAGAATCCTGGGAATTAAACTATACCCCATACTCTATCCAGCCATCTTCATAAAAAAAAAAACAGACAAAATGCAGAAATTACTACCCCCCCCCGTCATAGGCAGGCAACGGAAATGAAAAGCACTGGCATAAGAGTGTTTTTACAAGCAGTGGTCAAGTCTTTCAGCTTCCCTAGAAATAAGCAGATCTAACATTCAGGCAGTCAATTATTAGTGAATGTCTTACCTTCAAGAATTTTCACATTTGTCTCAAATGGGCTTGCACATTCTTTTCTCAAAAATCAATCTGATCTTATTTATTCCTGTTATCTTGAAAGCTGTTAGAATTTTATTCTCCAGCTGGTCAGAAACCTTTTTTTAAGCTTGTAGTTTATGCATTATGATATATTTACATCATTTGCTTAGTTCCAGTATTACATTTGAACTTAAGCCAAGTTACCTCTGTGTTTAAAACACCATCACCAACTACTCTGATGCAGTTATATTTTTCTTGAACCTTCTTACTATTACAGACTAGTCAAGCCAGACATTGTCCCCCCACCCCTCCCCAAATTCCATTCTAGTATGGTAGGAAACATTCCAGTAAAAAACAAATCCATTAATTTAATATTCCACAGGAGGTCTTACCAATATATCAATTTTTAATAAAAAGAGTGCCATTACATCTGTGGTACCTTGGCCTGCTATTACACATACTGTTCTGATCACAACTAAATCTTGTTCAAAGACTGTCATTAGCTACCCCTAATTACACATCTTTTGCAGGTAACCATTTCTTAAGTAACTACCCTCCTCAGTGCTTCCAGTGTCCTTCATTACACAGCTATTCTGTCAAAATAATCCAAGTTCACTTAACATTTTCTTGTTCAATAGGTCACCTCCCTTGAGCTGAAACAGCAAGCTTAATCACAAAGACACAATGAAACATATTCAAATGAGTCATGAGAAAGTCTGAAGCTTAACTTGCCTTTAAGCATATTGCTTTTGATAACTCACCTGTTATCTCAAAACTAAGACTCAAAAACATGTACATTTTAACCAAATAAGATATTACTGCACAGAAATAATGCTACACAATTGTTTTTTCTAATATTTATTATTTTTCACCTGCAAACTGTAGCAAAACATGATCAGCTTTATTATGCAGACAGGTATCCCTCTAACATTAGAGATTTAGGCATGTATAAATAGAAGAGCTCTTAGGAAAGGAAAACATTTTGAGAAATGAACAAACCTTCAATTTAACTTCATGACTTCCAATACCAATGGTTAAAATGATGTTGCTCATTCATTCCAAGAGATACAACAGCACCTTAAAGTGGCTGATCTATTTCCCAGTAACATTTTTTTCACATAACAATGTGTTAAAGTTACAAATACTGATATGCACAAATAGCTATTTTCTAAGAAAAATATGTACAGTACTGCAGCATAATGAATGTGGTATCTGCAATAACTTATTAGCCAATTTTAATATACATGATACCGCTACTTTTTACCTGCCAGTTCACAGGTTCAAGGATGTTACCACAGCCCTCTTGTTTTGCACGTTATTACCTCGTGGGGGGGTTGGTTTTCTTGGGTTTTGTGTATTTTTTAATTTTATTTTTTTTTTAAGGTACACAATGCAGGCTTTTATTTTTACTTCTTAAAGACTTCTTTTGTGTTTAAAGCTAATATCAGTGAAACAAGACAACAGTGCAAGAGGCGCAGAGATGTTATGTGACCACATAAGAGTTCTTTTGGGTAAAGTGTCTATAAGGCTATAAGAAAGGATTGGTTGATGAGCTTCCTGTTGGAAATTGTCCTGTTGGTGCACCAGCCTGAGGGAAAATGAAAAAAGAAAACTAAGACAAATATTTAAGATTTTTTTCCATATTGTAAATCATAAATGCAGGATACTTAAAGAAAAGAACCTATTAGGAAATATTTCTGGTTTATGTTGCAGTCTTTTTTAATTTGGTGGTTCTCTGAAATTACACTACTGTAAGAGCATGGTATGCAAGTACTGCTGTTTTGACATGAACAGCCTTACAAATGTCATGCCATTGTAATAATGAATTGCATTTAGGAGAGTCACATGCTGCCTTCACTTATTTGAAGCAAAAAAAACCCCACACACCTTTGTGTCTTTAAATTAAGTGTTACAGATTATGACTCTTCAGACAGAGAAGTTATTAATATCATGCAACAACTCACTCACCATAAAAGGGTTACTAGATACTCCAACAGCTGCAACTTGTCCAAAAGGAGTTACTACAGGCTTTGCCTGTCCAAATGCAGCAAAACCTGCTCCTTGGAAAGATAAGTGAAAAGTATTAATAGTAGTAACCAACCTTCAAAGAATTCTTTACTGCAGATCCCACACAAACATAAGCGGAAGCTTCAACTGCACCATCAGGAAGATTGATCTTACTTAAATACTATCAGGAATGTAAGTGGAAAAAGAAAAAGAATATGGCTGGGCTTTTTGTTTGTTTTATTTTCAACTGTTTGGAACTAATCAGTTTCCAGTTTCTACATATGCACTTTTTTCAATGTTATTTTATCATTTAAGTTTAGAGAGAAAGTACTTTCCGATTTTTTCTTGCCTGCATTCTATGAAGTTAGAGAAAGTGTTCTAATCTGTTGCAGACAGTCCAAAAATGAAGACAAAACAATCCTTCTTGCATAAAAACCATTTAAGACTAGGAATATTTATATTTTAAGTATCTTATTATGACAAAATTTCAGTTATGTCACCGCACACAACCAAGTCAGAAAAGCTTAACTACACAGCCAAAACAGAATGTGGGAGCCCCTCATCAGTATTATCAAGTTCATATAAAAATAAATACACACCCATTATTGCTAACTTACAGAGAGATAATTTTCTCCATGTTTCCGATTTAAACAAGGTTATCTAAAACATATAGACCTACCATTTGGCTGCTGAGCAAAAGCAGTCTGTTGAGGGAAAGCTGCCTGGGTCGGGAACGTGGGCTGCTGGAAGTTGCCACTAAAACTAATAGGAAGACTGTAGGAGGCAGGAGTTCCAAATCCCGCGGGCATGCTAATGGATGCAGTACCAAATGTTGCTGCTGGTAGGCAAAAAACAACATTAAATTATTGGTAAGAAATCACTTTTTTCCATGAGACAAATTACTATAATGCCACATTAAGAAGAGTCTCCTAATGCCTCAGTGACCATACAAAAGTTAAGTTCAACTTCTACAGCCACTGAACCGATTTGTTAGCTTGGATCACCACCAACTAGATGCATAATTTACTTCTGCACTTTAAAAATGAATGGAATCATTTAAAATTTACTAGATCCAGCACATTCAGGTGTACTTTCTGAAGAAGAAATTATTTTTTATGTTCTCTATGTTACCATATACTTCCCCCAGAGTTTTTCCTGGTAAAAGTAGGTACATATCAGAAGCAAGCACTTTCAGGCAGCATAAGCCCCTCTGTTTTTCTCTTTTTAGTAAAGAATGAAAGGATCTTCCTACTTCAAGCTGCATTACAGGAAGTTACAAGTCAAAAAAAAAAAATCATAAGGGATACATGCATTCCCTCTCTCTTTATCCCATCCTTAATGTCACTTGAAAGGAAATTTTCACCATGCACATTATTTGCACACAAAGTTCCTACAGCATATGCTCTTACTGTTGAGGTAAGACTTAAAAAAACAAACAAACAAACTTTTCATCTGATTCTCTGCTGACCCTTTCAAATAAATAACATACAGCTCATACGGTACTCCGCATGCCTTCAACAAATATACAGCACATCAAGTGCAAATATGTAGTAACAAAACCATTATTCAGTCTTTTGGGAGTTATTCTTGAAAGGACAAGGGTATAGAAGGTTTTTTTTGGTACAAATACAGACACCGAGCATTTTATTCTAGTTGAACCTTAGACAGGATTTTTCTTTTGAAAAGTTACATGTTAGATTTTATGCAAGCTCAACTGTTTAAAAAAAAATAATATATTTAATGAATATAGCTTAATTACCAGTTGAAAAAAAATTACCCCAAAAGTATTCAAGGGCAAGACATTATACATACATAAAATGCTGACAAAGTACACGCAAAACTAATGTACTAACATTCTTCCCAAGTTACAGATAGCAGAGAAGCTATTCAACAGGAAAACTTGCTAAAACAGCAAACAAAAGCACAACAAAATGAGTAGTGACTTGGGATATCCCAAAAGGCATCAAGCTACTGCTGGTAGAAACTTCAAGAGTCACTCAACTTGTTAGCATTACATTGTGACCATGGAGGATATCAATAATGGTTTTGTTTTAGTTTAATAGTTTAGCTTAATAGGTTGCCTACGTATGCTCTTCTCTCCCTTTGCCCACACCCGCTCCTTTTTAAAGGCACAGAAAGTCTTCTGAAATTCTACGTGCAGAGAACCAGATAGCTATCAATAAGCTTTTACAAGCAAGAACAATTAGCCACAAGAAACTCGATACCAAATGTGGCCACCTACCAAAATGAGCCTGAGGAAATATGTGAGAGTGCATTGCTCCCGAGAGGCCTTATGGAAGCCACAAAGAGACCAGACAATGTCAGATCATTTATACACTCTTGAAAAGTCATTTCTTAGTTATATATATAAAAGTATACACAGGTATATGTACTGAACATTTTTTCCATCGCATGACCAGCAAACAGATTAAGATAAGAAAACCATTCAAAATAAATGCTACAAAACAGATCTCCCATGTAATAAATAGCAAAGTTCATGCAGAAAGCAAGCTCAGCATAAAAGGACAAGCTACAAGTTTACACCTTACACAGAAAGGGGTAGAATATTATCTTTACTTATAGTCATCATCTCTGCTATCCAGCACATAATATCAGTATAGCTGCCAAAGGGTTAGAACCTCTGCAAGCCAAGGATAGCAGTTTAGAAGGTGAAAGGACAGAGTTGCTATATTCAAAGAAATTTATCTAAAGAGGCTACAAGTTCTTAACGATGATCCAAAACAGCACCATTAGGAATGACACTAAAATAAGGAAAGATATTTTGGGCATTAAACAGCTGAATAAGTTTGACTGCATAATGTATCAAAAGGGACTGAAAACAGAATTCATTTTAGCACAGGACATGAATTTGATCAATTCAGTTTTAACTCAGCCTGATCAGTTTAATTAAATCTACCTAAAACTCAATGTTAAAATGCATACATCAGCAGATTGAAGTCTGTGGAAGTTGAGTTAATAGGTATAAGTGCCAAAGTTTAGCAGTGCCTTTGGAGAGGAAAATTAGCATAATCTAAGAGTCATCTAAATCCCAGTTCGGTGTTTTAAAGAAAAGTATAAGTTTGCTTTTTTAAAAAGTTATTAAGTTCTTGTCTATGGAATTGTGATTCTACAGAATCCTCCCCCAGAAAATTAATGTAAATCATGAATGTAAAGATTATATTTAAACATATGTTTTACTGTTACAAAGAAAAAAAGGACACCACCAATGTACTGAATAAGTGGTCTGGTGAGGATTTAACAGCCCAAAAGCCTGGTTCTAGCCCCAGCTCTTTGGTTTTGAGGGCTTTTCAGGACTTTGAAATAAAGAAATAAGGAAAAAAAAAAAAGCTTATCAGGGATCTTGAAAGCCCTGCTGCTTCCAGGGCAACCTGCAATGAAGTATGCTTGAAAGCCAAGGTTATATGGCCTTGGAAGGTACCCAACTGGTAATACACAGACTATAAATAGCTTAGGTAGGATTAGAAGATCTTAAACAGATCATTTTGAATTTTTTCATGGCCACCATTTGAAATCCTAGGATTGGGCCAGAAACAGGAGGCTAATGTCCTCAGCCCAATAAAAACCATCACTTATCTCAAAAAAGAAGTTAAAATTGATTTCCGCAGCCTATTCATAAATATTGTACTTCACATTGAACATACACACACATCAAATAGACTAGAGACAGATAATACAGAAAACTGTTAAGGAACAAATTACACATGATGAAAAAAAGAATCAATGCAAGTCTTGAAAGAAAGTTTCTCAGACGCTGAAGGTTTTTTTCCTAACCTGTTGCTCCTCGGCTATTGGTCTGGAATGGATTTGTTGAAGGTGCCACTGGGGCAACAGGGGCAGCTACAAATGGATTTGTGGAAGGTGTTGCTGAAAAATTAGAAATATTTTATTTAATAAGTCTTTTAAAAATAGCCAATCTGACTCACAATAAGTTTATATAGCTTTTATACAGATACATAAATATCTAAAATAACATGTTAAATTAAGAATTGGTAATAAAATGCTTAATTTGAAATGCATCACAACAACAGTACTTTTTTTGAATCCTTTAGTAACTTTAGTGTCAACGTATAGCACTATCAACTAAAAATGAGTAAGATGTTTGCTTTCAGTCCACAAAAGGTGTTAGTGACAGTTATATACCTCCAAAGGGAGCAGGCACACTCGAAGATGCAGGCTGTGTCTGTGCAGTAGCAGCCACGGGTACTGTTCCAAAAGCATTGCTGAAAATAATTCATACATTCAGTGAGGTCAGAGTTGCTTGTTTAACAACTAAATACAACTTACAATTATTGTTGGCATGTAAAAGAATAGAAAAGGAATGCTTACGTGCAGTTTGCAAACTGCAATATAATTCACTGATGCCAGGAATTGAGCCCCTGATGCCAGGGTCAGAGACTATAACTAGTGCTGAGCAACGAAAAGTCCTCTCCAGCAACAGCAGGAGAAAGAATATTGAACAAAGGCCATCAGCATAAAGGCTGCAAAGCAGAAGCTTTAGGGGCACTTGCAATACCAAGCAGAGCTAAAAGGCATGTGGTATTTATTACTTTAATGAGCTAAAGAAGTGGTTCGCACCAGTTATATTATAAATATCTGAATAATGTTTTTTGCCATAGATGATCCTATGGTTTTCCGTATGCATGCAATATTCTGTACAGAAAAGTGTTACCATTTAACAGGTTTCACATGTGATGACTAGAAAGGTGCAGAGAACATTCTGCTGACAGAAAGTATTTATCTTATCCTATCAGACAGTATTGCTATTATTTAAAACAAAGGATGCAGTTTCAGTAGTATCTTTAAACTCATTCAACATTTCCCCATTTAGATAAGAAAGAAAACCAGATTTGAGAAATAACTTTGAGCTACTTTTCTGCATATTGCTGATGTCAATGTAGAAAGTCAGCTACTTCTAACAAAGTACCTGCTAACATTACTGGTGGAAGTATACGCGTTACTAGAGGTCGCTGTGGAGCTGAACACGCTGTCTAATTCTGCTAGAGCCGCATACTTGTCTGAAGATGCACTTGACTGATTTGAGGCCGACAAAGCAGGACCCGCTGATGCTGACACTACTGTACTGAAGCCACTTCCTTGCTCACTACCACCTAGAAAGAAACCAGATTAAAAGTGATGAAGACAGTTTCACTTTCTGCCCTTCCAATACCAAGAACTAAATGAAAGTTCATGGACAGATGAAGTTTCCGACTTCAAAATTAAATATGCACTAGGGCATACAGGAAAAATGTTTAACAAGCCATTATCTATTAGCAAAGTGTCCTGCTTCTACAGATATTCTGCAGCTCCTGGTTTCCTGGACTCAATACTTCCATCACTTTCAACTAGAAAATTTAACAAAACACGTATCTGCAAAGTATCCATTTCAGAACACAGCTCTGCATTGCAAACCAACACAAATTTTTATACATCATTTGAGAAGAAAAAGTTACAGAATAACTTTTTTTTCTCCTTAACTTAAAATAAACAGAATCCAAGTATCACCGCTACTAGTTTGTAAAACCCAAAGCCAAATCTCTCTGTGGCAGAGAGGCAGGAAAGCTCCTCTGGCAGTTCTCTGCAACAACTGTAGCTCTCAATTCAAGAGCCTTCACTATAAGTTTTAGCACAAATATAAAAGATATATTTACATTTTTATATGTTTTCATCATCGCCGTAATAATTATTTAGATATTTCCACCTAAGAGTTATTCATCTTGATAGCAAGTAGGTTCCCAAAAAGATGTCCTTCTGGTGACATCCTTTTGGAGTGATGTTAGTCTTAAAACACATTAAAGGTACACTGATATGAAATTCTACCCGTAACTTAGAGAAAGGACATTTTGAAATACAGTTATTATTTTGACCTGCATAGTCATCCTCGTGGTAAGCTACACATGTAGAATAAGCATGTCAAAGAATAAAGTTAAATACCTTGCCCTGCACTGAAGATATTATCTAAATTAGCAAGAGCTGCATATTTGTCAGCTGACTGGAGATTCGCTTTATTCACTGCAGCTTTACCGGCTGCAGTTGCTGTTGCGTTGCTCTGAGAAGCATTGAAGGCTCCAAAATCAGCACTGGAGGATTTGGGGAAGTTATCAAAGTGAGCAAAGTTAGCATTCACTGATCCAGCACTTCCACCTGTAACAAATTAAGTTAAACATAATCAACACTCCAAAGGTAGAGAAAGTCTCTTGAGCTGCAGCTGATGGCACAATAATCCCCTTTTGTGGTTACATGAGGCAACGTGTTCCCCCTGTGCCATACCACATGTTTAAGACCCTTTCCCATTTCCTTCAAAGTTATATGGGGTCATCAGAAAAAATAATTTTTATATTTTTCAGTCTCCAGATCAGGGACAAAAAACCCCAAGCTTCAACAGCTTAAATCACAGTCAATTTGATCTTGAAAAACTTTATGCTATTTATGAGCTGTTAAAGTAATTTCAACAGTAATATTCTGCTAGAAAAATAAGTATTTGAGTCTTTAATATTCAAGATACAGAAGCCTCATTTTCCTGTCATATGTGTCTAATGAAAAGCTACTATTTGCATTTACTTAATGGTACAACTTTTAACCATTTCAGGTGTCAGTCATTGTTCTAAGCAAAAAACAGTGCCTAGAATTCCAAGAGTTCCGTGCCAAGGTTTAGAGACAGTTTCGTTCTCTGTTCTCATATTTTTAGACTACATCCAGTCAGGTAAGAGGTGAGGGGGAAGGCACAACACAGCTTTTTTCATATGAAGTCTCCACTGATGTTAGAGATACATAAATCAATTTTAAAAATCTGAGTTAGATCCACGCAACTGAACTTCAGTTCAAATATGAAACCACGAGCTTCCATCTCTTCAGAGTCCAGACAATTTAATCTAGGCAGGTCACATACTTAAGTTTAAATGACTTGTTCCATTAAGTGCATCACATTTGGTACCAGTTGGTTGAGGATTCCACTTATACTACAGAACACACAACTTTCTAGTCACATAATAAAGAAGTTAAAACATATGCAACAGTAGAAATGAAAATGCTATACTACAATGGCACAAAATGAAGCAAGCTGAGTTTTCCACTGTGTGGAACTTACTGTGTACAGCCTGGAGAGGAAAAGCTGAAGTAAATTCACCAAAACTGCAGCTAGATGAAAGCGTTCTGAACGCTGGACAGCCAGAAATTGTGTGGGGGTTAAAGTTAACATAAGAAGGGAGAAAGAAAATTTGAAAAAAAGTTTAAAACGACACGACACTCAAAAGAAAAACAAAAAAGGAAAAGAAAGTCAGTCAGCCAAAGATCTAGACAAACAGCAAGTGTAAGCTCAAGCAGAAGTTCTAAAGCATAATCAAATTAAAGGAAAGCAAAATAAATCTTAACAATAGGCTCTACACATGAAGTCAAGCATACTGAAGTGTGTGCATATGTTATACATACACATAGACACACACTTTTTTGGTACAGTTATGTGCTTTTGGGTCTACTGAAACACTTCTCTTACAAAATAAAGAGTCAATTCAATATTTATCAAAAGCAGTATGGTTTACTCTTGTCATAGTTATTTCAAGTGTAGAGCTAACGAACACATAGTGCCATAAATAAGACTTCTGAGTAGCATTAGGAAAAAAAAAAAAAAAGAAAATCAACACCAAACAGAAGGAATTCATTTTGAGTTTCCCCAGAGCTTCAGATGGCTTGATCGCATTAAAGCAGGCAGATGCAAGAAATAAACTCAACTTAAGTACCTTCCAACATAAAGGTAAGGATTATTTCAATTAAGTATTAATCAAAAGTGCTAGGAGTTCTACCTGTATTTTGGGGCTGAAAAGAAGACTGACTTGCTGTGGGGAAACCTCCAAAATTACTCGAGCCAATAGACTGTCCAAATGCATCAAAGTTTGCAAAACCTGCATTTGCAGAGTTCTGCGCTGTAAATTGCAAAGGAACAAAACATGTTAATGGATATGGGAAATAAATACAAAACAGATGTATTAACTGAATTCATGGTCATGACAGCCTTCCAGGGTTATATCCTACCTTGTCATTTCTTTCTACGCGAAAAAGTTATACATGATATTCTACAACTGAACTGAAAGTTGTCTTTGAACAAGCTTTCATGAATCACCTTCACAGAGCTGTACTAGTTAACGGTACTTCCCTCCTCCTCACAGATGCGACTACTCACAACTGCATGACCAGATGAAGTCCAGTTCAGCTTAACCCTAGAGTGTTTGCAGTGGTGCCTGGTCAAGGAAAGACAGCCAAAAAGTACAGAATACAGATGTATACTTGTAGAACCCAAACCAGGCATCATTCTAAATGCTAATTTCCAAAACTAGAATTTGTGGACTAACTGAACATTTCTTTGGGAATAAAAATTAGAAAGTATTTTGTAACATACTGATAATTTGAATTCCTCACATACAAAATACTTCTTCCTTGAGTGAACGTAGTCTGGCACTACTTGAATAGTTTTGGCTGTGTTTATAAATTCATTTCACTGGAAAATTCAGTTTTTAAAAAACTAAATCAAGAGTACAGAAATATGGAAAATCAATACCAATGTCAAGAAGATAGCATTCAGAGTGTATCCACAAAATAAAATCCAAGGAAATTTCAAATAGAATTTCAGTTTTCACCTTCCTTTCGTGCCATACTATAGGAGAAAATAAAAATTAACACCCATCTAATTTCAAAGAGCTGGACATTCAAGCATCTATAGATTCAACAGGAATTATGCACCTAACTGATAAACTCCACAAATTCTTAAACACTGTTACAAGCAAGCAGTGAGGGGAATAAAGTGTTTTCAATTAAATGCAAAATAAACCCATATATATAGGTAACTTGACTTACTATCTAAAGAAAGCTCACAAAACACCTTCTAGAATAACAGATGCAATACATTATATTTTTGGATCAGGATTTGTTTATTCTGGAGGGATTTTGCAGGTTAAGTATACACAAAACCAATAAATTATGCTGATTGTTTAAATACTGTTACTTAATAGCCAGAAAACGCTAATAAAAAGTTGCATTATTTCACTTAATTTCTATTTTAAAAGCATCTGTACTACAGATTTATAAACTAAAAGGACATTTTTATACAAACATGGTATGCCACAATGCTACTAATATAAATGAAAGTGCAAGAATTTCCCTTCACGAGGGATGCTGGGAGAGAGGGTGAGGTTTGACTCTACTTGAATACCACTTTATTAGAAGTGTGCATGCATATTGAGTTTATGTGGCATGATTTTGGTAGCAGGGGGGCTGCAGGGGTGACCCCTGTGAGAAGAGATCAGAAGCTGCCCCCATTTCTGACACCCAGTTTCAGCTGGCTCCAAAGCTGACCTGCTGCTGCCCAAAGCTGAGCCCATCAGCAATGCTGGTGGCACCTCTGTGGTAACATATTTAAGGAATGGTAAAAAGCACTGTGCAGCAGCTATGTGAGAGAGGAGTGAGAAAAACACAAGAAACAACCCTGCAGACACCAAGGTCAGTGAAGAGGAAAGGGGGGAGACAGGACACGCTCCAGGCACTGGACCAGAGATTCCCCTGCAGCAGAGAAGACCACGGTGAAGAAAGTTGTCCCCCTGCAGCCCATGGAGGACCCCAGTGGAACAGATATCCACACTGCAGCCTGTGAAAGGCCCCACACCAGAGGAGGTAGAGATGCCCTGAAGGAAGCTAGAGCCTGTGGAAAGCCCATGCTGGAGCAGGCGCCTGGCAGGAGCTGTGATCCTGGAGGGGAGGCCCACGCTGGAGCACTCCATGCCTGAAGGACTGTACCCCATGGAAAGGGCCCATGCTGGAACAGTTCTCCCTGTCCTTATCTGGACTCAAGATTTTTCATCGTATTTTCTCCCCCCATCCTGCTGAGAGAGCAGCTTGGTGGGCAACTGGCAGCCACCCAAGGTAAACCCACCACAAGAAGAGAGTCAAGAAGAGGTGGGAGGGAGGAAATCAATGAGAAAGCAAGGTCTTGAGGAAGTTCTGTCCTAAAATTTTCACCTTTAAAAGTATGCAAGGAGAAAAACAACTGAGGAAAAACAACAGTTTCTATTATTATACCACCTGTGTTGGTTCAAACAGCATTCTAGACTTCAACTCCAAATTCCACTTTTTTGTTCGTTTGTTGTTTTTAAACCAGTAGCTGTTTAAAAGGAATAGATCAAGAATTCAATTGCACCTTGCTTTAGAATGAAAGTGATGCTTTCGTCCTGATGCATCAATTGGATAGGGGCTACTCGAAGACTGATGTTTAGTTGACCAAATAGGATTAAGCACATAAGTGCCACTCCTAGAATTTTAACAAAATTTTTCATTTTAACCACTCACACAAACAGAATACTATGTCAAGAACCTTAAATGAAATATCTTTGGAGTTTAGATTAAAAGTTGGAATCTATATTACAGGCCACATAATTTTATTGCATCAGCTGACACAAAGTGTGGTTTGCAAGTGGGCCCACGTTAAAACAGTAGAGCTGTAAAGACTCTTCTGCATAGCATTCAAACATTAATTTTACCTTGTTTTATGTGGTAAAGTTTAAACCTATGTAGAAGCGGCACAAAGTTAAAGACTTGTACTTTCCTGTACCTGAACAATATGTAGATTGGCAATTCCAAAATTCAGTTCTCCACGCAGAAACCCAAGAACAACCCTAAGCAAGTTAAGGAACTGCAGTGCACTGCGGACCGGTTAAGATTTACAACTGCTGTTCCGTCTGCAGATCAATGAGGCAGTACAAAAGCTGGCTGGCTAAAGCTAGCTCAAGTATGACAGCACCAGTCATGGCAACGCAAGCTGCCCCTACAATTTTTGCATAGTTTATTCTGTGAGGTTTGCAATACCTAGTGTGGAATAAAGGCATGAAACATTGCCAAACAAAAAAAAACGCACTAAAATAAAGTTCACATGTATTCAATTACAAAATTGAAAATAATTCTCTAGAAGACAATAACTATGTCGCACTATTTTACTCCTCCTGGGTAAAGCCTCTTCTCCCTTGTTACCCTTGATAGAGTTGTGCTGTATTATGACACCTTTTTAATATCTTTTGTGCAGGTCTTCTATTCCATTAGTAAGGAAGTCTACATGCCAAGTTTTTTTTCTTTTTTGTCACTATTACCAGTCTGTACACTACAGAACAGTTATCTACCATCATCTTCAAAGTCTCATCATTTTACAGACATTATGGGAGTTTGTAAATTAAATATAGAGAATAAACATAAGGTCAGTATGTTTCCCCTTCAAGATGCAACAACATCCTGTGCCTGCTTAGTACATTGGAAAACTCAGGAAAAGGAACACATCAAAAGTTGCACTTCCTGCATAATTTTCAAGCTTTACATCTACACTTTAGAGATCACAGCACAAGTTTGTTAATATTTTCCTATCAGCTGCTGCACTCAGTTGTGCCTTAATTGCAGAAACAGTAACTTACATTGAAAGACCTTAAATTTGCTGGTGCTCTTCAGTGATTTCTTTAGTTAACCATAGTGTACGTGAGGGGAAAGAGAAAAGTCCATCCTCTGTAAGCACGGCTAAAACCAAGCTTTAAATCAAGAACACCAGACCATAAAATTCAAGAAAGCAGTGCTGGACTCAGTGCAAGTTCTTCTACCCTCTGCTGTAGTGTGCGATTACTAAGAAAAGTTACATGCTTATACAACTCCTTAAATGAGCATTTAAAACTCATTTTGCCAAACTGGCGGACTGCTCAACCGTCCTTTTATTCCAAAGGGAAGAGTCTAACATTTCATTATTAGTTTCAGTTAACACTACCCTGTGGTTACTGCACACAGAACAAACCCTACAAGTGGTTTACCCTAACAAGTCAGAAAACACCTTCAGATAAACCAGTCTGCAATACACATTCAGCTCTCACATGCTCAGAATCCAATTTGTGTCTTTTAGAAACTGATTTACCAGCCCTGAAACTGTTTTGGGTTCTAAAGCTTATGGAAAGGAGTCATGGGAATTACCACAATGGTTAATTATTGAAACAGAAAACTAGCGAGTACAGGGAAGTATTCCTCTCAATTTTGATTTTCAGCACTTATTTCAAACAGAAATTAACAGACTAAAGATTGTATTTATTCCAGAGTGTTCATACTGCTTTTTACCCTTTTAAAAATTACCCAGCAGACATGCAGTGGAATTTTACCTAGATTTGGAACACAGTATTGAAATATCACTTTAATGGAATTATCATCTGCTGAAACCCACAAAGAGTAATTAAGTGTATATAAATATAGAATCATTCAGCAACAAGTTTGGAAAGAATAAGCTATAACAAAGAATTAAGTATCTGCAGCCTCTTTAGTAACACTGTACAACATTGGCCAGTCAGCACAAGTTCTCCCAGTTAAATATACCTGCAAAAAGATGACTAACATGAAATCTTATGTTAACGATTTTACAAAATGCACTGCAACAGCAATTCTTATTCTGTATTACTGAATTCAGCCAATTATTTTACAACCTTCTTTTTTGAAAGTTAACTTTGAGAAAGCCTCGATACTTCGCTCAGTTCCTCGCCTCTCGGCTGTTAACAATTTCAGGACTGATTTGCAAGAAATATCTCTTATTCTTGTTAGCTTAGCAGCACCACAATTTCTCTCAGAAAAAAACAGATGAAAAGCTCATTCAAACAAGGCAGGCAAAGGTCCTTTCCCACAATTACAATGCAAGTTAGCAACAACATACTTCACTGACCACAGAATCAAGTTTTTCTTTAGGATAGACTTCTATGGCTCAAGATCTCTGGCTGAAAATAAACCCTGAGGGCTCAATATATTTTACTGAAGTCATTCTTTAAGAATTCAAGGCCTACCCCCATCCTTAGTCAATACATATCCTCAAAGCTTACTTATTCTTCCTGAAACTACAGAATACTACCCACATGATGGCTAGTATTCAGTTTTCAAATAGACACACACACAAAAGAGGAGATCATTCTTTAAATTGAGGAAGGCTTTGTTTTTCTTTTTAAAAAATTGACTTATTGTCAATCCATTTGAACTCCCTTGAAGTCTCTGTCTGCTTTCTTTCCATGAATGCTCTTCCTAATAATTTTCAGAAAGAAAATTAAAGGTCTAATATCAGCTAATCCCTACATTCTGTTACTCATGCTCACACTCTCCCCCAAAGAATTTAAAGTTCTAGTAGTAGGCAGAAACGGTCTAATCATACATATCATAGAAAATAGCTACAGCAACTCCCACTTCAAAAAGCAGGATTATCAGCCTTTATGCTTCAACCTTTCTTTATAAAGACCTAAAGGAAATCACGAGCGATACAATATTCAAGGCACAGAAATTACATATACCTCAAGAAGTTTAGTCTAAAGTAATCAGAAATTAAAACTACATTTTATACATTTAAAAAGGGATACACTGCTCAGAATACTTACCTGTATGACTGTTGAAGTGTGCAAAATTAGCAAAATTTGCTGTAGCAGTTGACTGAGGAGGAGCAGCAGCAAAGATATCCGAGCCAAGGTCACTGAGGAGGTCAAATTGTTTCTTTTCTTGTTGCTGCTGTCCTTGAGATCGAACGACAACAGGAGACTACAAACAACATTTCAATTAGCTAACACAAAAAAGCCGATATTTTACCAAACTGATTTTGCAAAATACTAGAAGGATAGACAAAGCATGTTTCTTTAACAAGCCATTTATTCCTGAAGTTTAAGATGCTGTATACAGCACAGACCCTCCTCCTCCAGTATGATGTAGACAATCTATTTATGCTACTATGGCAGCTTTTAAAGGAACTCTGCAGCAGATTTCCATGGATTAATAGGGCCCAGAAGAATAAGGTAGCAGCATATAAGCAACTTCAAAATTATGTACTTAAAATTGTAAATACTGTACAAATACAAGCAATAGAACTTAATTTCACAAGTTATAAAATAGTTATTCACTGCATTCTGAAGAAAAATTTACAATTCAGTAGAGGGAGAGAAAAATTGAAGACTTTCATAGCAAGGCTGAAAGCCGCAAATTTATACTGTTTGAATCTTAAGAGGTCCATTCAAGAGCTGCTGATATCCCAAAGGTAAAACACTTTTTCAAAAAACTGTCTTCCCTCCAAAATTTAAGTACATAGTGTTGTTTGACTTTACACAATAGCATACAGACACTCGCTGAAAGCCACTTGATAAGACAGTTACAGAATGCATAGCAAGTCATAATGAACATGTATGCTTTTAATCCATATGTTCACTACTATCTCATGGTTAACAGTAACAGCCACTTTATTGCTTTCAAATAAAAAAACAAACATGAAAATATATCACATTAGATTCAAACTTTAGAGATATTTAAGCAAAAACCAATCATAATTAAACTCGTCAATCACACTGGAAAATTCTGCTTACCCAAAATAACCACTAAAAGTAGTAAATAAATTTTGTTAATAGAAACAAGCTTAATTTAGAACCTGATCTGCAAACACCTGTATACTTCAAGAAAATACATAAAATAAAGTTGTCTTTAGCGATCACATTATTTGGTAACAGTTGCTACTGCAAGAATTCTCGTGCCACTGAAAGAGAAAAAGTACCACTGAACAGTTCTGCGCTCTTCAGTTCTGTCATGACTCACCTGGCTAGGTGTGCCCTTGTTTAAGTGCAGTGTGGGTGCAGCTTCTCCCAAGAGAGATTTGAGTGGCTTCACCTCTGGTGTGCTGCTTGTACTACTAGCAGAAGACCCCGATATGGATGCATGGACTGACGCCACCACCTTTGCTTGCTCTGGAGGAACATACCTACATTCAAAAAAGAGAAATGGTTTTTACAACTTTTCATGTAAAGTTCTGCTCAACATTCATAAGACTCAAGTGTGACAACTGGTAGATCTCAGCTCTCCTGTTCTAACCACTGACCCTGCAACAAATTCTATCGGTAGTTTGCAAAATAGCCATTATTTAAATATGACACATTTTTAAAAAAGGACTAGAATTCTAAGTCATCAATATTTTGTAGCACTTATTAAATAAAAGCCACACGTCTTCCACCTCCTAATGAAAGCCCACAAAACCCTTATTTTACACTATTGTTGACATCCCCTTAAGCCATTTCTGTTCCACCAATATGAACTAAACTGAGAAACTTATTTAAATAGTTTGTCTTCTCTGCTTCCTGTAGAAGCTCCGAATAAAATCCAGAAATCATTTTCCTTTACAGAGCTATGCAATCTAGTCCAAAGAGCATATAAGAAGGAAAGCATGCTCAAGAACATGAGGATAACAGTCCATCTCGACTTCTTGTCACAGAGGCAATCTTTACAATTGTAAAGCTATCTTACCATCTCTTCTTTTCATATTTTTCCTGTAGAAATTCCTTTACTTTCTGTGGATCCCTGAAGTCTGGAATTGCTGATGATCTATCATCAAATAGGCCTAGCCAAATCTGTTTGCACACCTTAAAAAAAAAACAAACAACCCACAGATTAATCTTAATTCAAAACCTATTTAAGTTTACAATTGTTAACACATCAAACCATTAAGAAGTGTGTGGCTGCACGTTTTTTTATTCCAGACTGAGCTGCTTTAACAACTGACTGGTGCACCATGTACTGGTCTAAATACTTAAAAGTTGAAAGACCATCTGTCACAGCAGGGCAAGCAAGTCCTAGCATCCCATTTCACCATCAAATACTGCTTTTACGAAATATTTGTAGTATGTACTCATGAAAGGGCAAAGCACCAAATTTCTACCTGTGATCTTTAAGACTCTCTCCTTCACCTAATTCTACACATTCCCTTACCTGTACTTCAGGGTTTGAAATGTTTCAACAGATCCCATATGCCATAACCCCCAGATGGTAGCTTTTAAAGGGTCTGAGGTTTAGTATTTATACTTATAATTACTATTTGAGTATAGGAACTTTTTTTTTAAACAGCCTTTCTTACCATGATGCAGTTTCTATGGTATCATATACATTTAATTTGAGTAAGGGTATGAGAGAAGGGGGAAAGTACTCTCGCTCTACTTTAATATTCTAATTGTAGTTTTGAGTGAGCAAAAGTTGAAGCAATTGCAAATGCTCAGTATGTTCAGCTTCAATTCCTGTTCAAAACAACAGAAAAGGTGACTGTTCTCAAAACTAAACAAGACATAGGAGTTCTCACACTTAAAACATTTTCTTTAAGCGCTTAAGACTACTCTGCAAGTAACCTGAATATGCACCCAAACGATACACCAAACATTAGCGACCCTCTAAAGACAGAGAGGTTTCTCCCAGAGAAGTTAAATCAAAAAAGCATTGTTTCTGTGATGCATACCATTTCTTCCCACACCCTTTCCAAAACGACCATCTCTTACATGCCTCCTACAAACACATCACCCTGTGTACCTGCTATAGGGTCAGGTTTTCATCATTGTCCCCATGACCTTCAGAGGAAGCCCTTGCTCTAACAAGTAAGAGCTGCACGAACCGATTACCCTGAAAGCTGATAAATCAAGGTAGAAGCTGTGATACTTCCACTACATCACCTTCCCCAGAGAGGTTTTCTTCTTTACCTGGTCAGCTAACTTCAGCAAAGTTGTAGCAACTTTGCCTCTCCGAGAGTGCTAGTTGTCAAATGTGACAAATCTTAGAGATCATTTCAAAGATTGGGCAGGATTAGAGAGATCAGACAGACAGCATAAGTATGTATTTCATACTCAATGTCTCTATTTTATACAGCCTGCTTGCATGTCCAATGCTCCACAGTCCTTATTTTCATCTACTGGATAGAGACAAACAACAACGGGAAACAGATCTAGCTGATCAAAGCATAGCTCTTAATTAGTGATTTTAATACTCATCTAAAAATATGATCAGTAGTTCCCACTTCAAATAAACTCAGCTATCCAGCATTCATTCAGCAATTGTACTCCACAAAAGGGTTAAGTTCAATGCCCTGATGTAAGTTTGCAAATTTAAAGTGTCATTATTTGCAGTATGGTAATAGATGACATGAAACTGAAGGTATTTGTTCAATACTTCTTCATACAAAGTTAGAAGATATAAACTTAGTCCAAAAAGTCACAGGTCTGTTCTAAAATAGTTAATAGCATGAAGCACTATTTTAATAGTAGCAATCTTTCACATAAGCACTATAAATTGCATCAGCAAAAAGTCAAAACATTTATGGGTATAGCTTTAGGTGGGCCAGGAGCAGCCTTTCTCTACTTAGTTTTGTCAATATAACTGTACCAACTAGCCGCCATTTGGCTAGAAGGGAGAGAAGTCCTGTTTGTGGCTAGTTACAGAATACCTGGCAGCAGGAGCTGGTGGTGTCCAAATCCACACAGTCTCCCCAGGCCCCCAACCCCAACTTCAGTATTGGGAGGAACATCAGGAAACACTGAAGAAAATAAAAATGTTATGCCTAATTTCAGACAAACTGAAAGACAAATGTTAGAACAGCCCCCACTTGATCCTGCACCTAGCAGAATAACCCTCAGGGCTTCACTGTGATGATCAGTTTGCATCCAGCCTAAGATGTTTGAGTGAATGAAAGAGGAAATCCTCTTCCGCACCCATATCAGGCCATTAAATTACTCCCCCTCCTCCTACCACCCAAAACAAGGCAGATCAAAGAAACTCACCACAATTCCCATGTCACTAGTACCACTGAAACTCACAGCAACAGTCAAACTACAATCCAGTTTTTCACCTTTCTCCCTCCCTGTTTTCTGCTTCATCTTCACCCTGAAATGCCTAAGCATTCAGAGTGAGGGGAAAAGAAAAAAAAAAAACCAAACACAAAACCAAAGCAAACTAACAAAAGCACCACCACCCACCCAACTCAGTGTCAAATATTCTCAAGCCTTCCTGGCCACTACAGACAATTTCTAGGAGAAATCAGAAAACAAGGTCCTGTGTGACTTTAGATCATTCACCAGCTATACAGCTATAGCAGATACCAGTTCTACGAATATGCAAACAGGTACGAAGGGGAACTGTGCTGTCCAAACACACTGTTGGTTTAAAATGATGCGAACTTCTTGAAGGCATCAATTCTTATATTGCATTGCCATTTTTGCAAACCTTCAGAAAACTGGCTTCCAAAAGTGTTTCCTGGAGCAACTAATTTCTTCTAAATGCCTAAACACAAAAGCAGTAACAACTGAAATATGCCTTAAGTCACTATTATAATTTATTTAAACAAACCTGCCAGGCACTCTTTATTGGTTCTCTGTTACTGGTAGCAGAGAGAACGCTATTACTTATGGGCAACACACAACCGCCAAGCAGAAGAACCTAGACTTGGTCACGCACACTTCAGCAAGAAGTTCTCATTTTAACAGAGCTTAACAGCAGTAACTATACAAACACAGGTTAAAACATTTACTTTACTAAACCAGAGATGCAAATTAAATTTCACGTAAGTTTCTTTACTCAGAGAAACTTTCTCAGAGAAAGTATGATTTCTTAGTAGTCTTAAATACAGACAAGCCCTTTAGAAAGCCAATTTTTATAAAGCTTTAATATCACACAAGAAACTATTAAAAGGCAGTTTTGTCTATTTCTGTATGAAGTACCACACAATGCTTTGAACATCAGCAGCCATTCCAAGCAAGCATTCAGAATACAATAAAAGGCCCGTTGTCTTTCCTTGTTTGCTGGTGACCTGTATGCTCTTTCTAGCTATACTTTTGTTGCTATCATCTGACTTGACAGGGATCCACAATACAGCATTGATTATGCTTCAAGTGAGCCATAATACACAATTTTCAGCTATCTACAAAAAAGCAAATGGTAATGTGCTGTGCAATACCAAATCAAAATTGGAAATTAAAATTAAAGAAAAAATATCAGAGACAGAACTCACATTGCCATACAACTGTAGTTCTTCAAAATAGTTATCTTTCCATAGTCTTAAAAATAAGTCACTAGCAGTACTCAATCTTGGGCAAAGAAAAGTTTGCTGTGAGAAATGTGAATATCTTTACTGATCAGGCCATCACATTTTTTACTTCAATGCTATTTAAAAGTTACTCATGATAAAGATCAAGGAAATTTACACCGTACAACTTGCTTTTGAGTCATGGTGGGGAATGATCACTCAGTATTTACATCTCTCTTACCCTGCCTACTCCCCACTAATCACAGCTTTTCAATCCACTATCTGGACTTGAGAGCACTTGAGATACTGAAAGTATAATTGTAACACAAAAAAAAAGAACTAGTGGAAGTATAGAAACAAAGCTTCAGAACAATATATTCTTTGAGAAATCTGAATGTGATATCCATAAGAGCATATATTTCAAAAGGCCCCTCTACTCTAACTAATCCATATATAAATCAGACCTCCAGAGCCGATTCAGAAAATGCTACTGCCCAAGTTTCATGATACATCTTAATCTCTATTTTAACAGAATTACTCATTGCTTTGCTTTTACAGATAACACATGAAGCAGAATCCCAACTCACTACAACATTACACAACATTACTATGCAGGTACCGGGCCTAAAAATTCTATGGCTTTCTGAAATCCTTCTACATCACACTATGTTCTTAGAGATATTCTGGTTTGGCCATTTAACATTAATATTGTTCTTTTTGCAACAGCGGCACAAATAAGCCTCTGCTCAAAAGCTCCGTTCATTCACCAAAAGCCTTGCTTACACTCCTCCTTTCGATAACGAAAGCTCTATTAAACAAAATGCTCTGCTTAGAGAAGAGCCTGGCAAGCTGGAGCCAAAAGTAAACGCTCAAGTTACGTGGAAGCCCCTAGGAACAGTGGAACATATCCAACAATCCATAATCATTGTCCACTGTCCCTGAAAAGTATAATTAGTCCACGTCCCACTGGTTCACCAATGCAGCAAGAAGAATAAAAACCCACAGCATTCAAGTCAGAATGATTAAGCGTATGCAGCATTTGAAACTCTACTTTTGTTGAAGGGTTGACAGAAGCAAGACTTTGAAGTTGTGCCTGCCTCTACTATATTGTGGAAGCTGCAAAGTACCAAGATAAAGCAAAGTTTTACCTTGTAAGGTAGCAATAAGAACACAAGATTCAGCAGTTATCTTCATGAAACGTAAAAGTTCGTGAGAATCCTTTTACAACTGGTTTGGGAAGATCAGTACCTGTTCTCTGCCAACAAGCTCCAATCTTGCAAGGGATGTCATTAGATATTTGGCAACTAGATACTGGGAAGTTCAGAATTAGATCAGTAAGTACAGCATGAAGCAAAGAGGGAAACAGAATCACAACCAGCTTCAACCTACTCACCCTGACCCAGATAAAAACCCAGGAGGTAGCAAGGCAGAAACTGTGAGTTGCCACAACTTAAATATATCACTGAAAGAAGAAATTGGGCCAAGTGTATATTGTATGTTATAATAAAGTCTTTACCTACATTTCTCTTCATACTATTGGTTTCCCTGAGTCTGCATTCAACAGCTATTCTATTTGAGGGATAAACTGTTTTTCCTAGAATAACTGCATTTACCTATCTTGTTTTCCATACACGATTTACATTTGTAGTCCTACAGTTTTAGTAATTACCCTTGTTTTCAGCTTTGACAGAAAGGAACAAAGAACTCGTCCCTTTCATTGCAAATCTGGTACTCCAGAAAATAAAGCTGACCAGAAAGGCTTCCAGTTTAAAACACAGCCTCCTAATAACATGTCATGCTTTCAGGAGTTCCAGGCAGGGCTCAAAAGCTAAGAAGAACATAAACATACCTGTTTTCCACAAATGTTTAGCTTTTGGGTTTGCTTCTAGGTTTGTCATCACATTTGGGGTTTTTGTGTGTGTGTGTTTTTACAAAGTTGGGAAGCTGGGGAAGGACAGACACACTAAAACACTTCTGGTAAAGAAAAAAATAAGTCAGCAGTATCCATCAAATATTGCAGAAAGCCTAAGACAATCTAAGATTTCAGTGTTCCAGTGCTACATATTTCAACTCCCAAACAACACTTTACCATGCCATAACTATTTCACTGATACAAATCTCCAGTGTGTGTGGGAAGGCGGATATGGGAGAGACAAAGGCCTTCTGCTTACACAACACATTGAGCCACCACATTTTAGAAACTCCTGTTCGCATAGTTGTGCTAGTTAGGAATAACAAAAAGTCAGATAGGCCAGCAAAATTAAGTTTTTGCTCACAAAGTCACCTTCTCTGGTATGCAGCGAAGGCAGCACGGCAAGGAAAAGCTGTAATAGGACAAGAACTTCTGCTGGTGGGAGCTGCACTTCCAACTAGGAAAAAGCACACTACTAGCCCTACAGCACTTCTTGTTAAAACCCAGACATACCATTGCATAGGAAGATTACACATATCAGTCTAGTTTAAAAAATTCTAATGAGATATTACCTTTCAGGAATCTGGTAAATGCAAAATTAGATTTCTTCTTCTCCCCCCCACCCCCCAATAAAATAACCTCAGTTACGCACCAAATGCAATGCTGACAGTGCAAAGAACTACAGATTACCACACAACAAAACTATGTTCCAAAACATAACACTCACCACAGGAAGAAAGATTTGGAAACAGTTCCCTTATGTAAGCAAGTTATAGCTTTGTTTAGTAATTCAGCACTTCTGATGTCAATATTATTCATTAATCTCTGTAGGTTAAAAGAATTTTACACTGCCAGTATACTGGTTTCAAAATCAGTTTGGGTCCAGAAGCTCCAGCTGCTTTCATAAGCACAAAGTCCAAGCTAGTAAATCCTGCTAACAAAGACATTGTTCTATACACAATCAGCTCATGTATCTCTATATCGTATTAGCAGAACCAGGGATGTACTACAAGGACACCTGACTGCACAGCTCATGCTGTCAGGATTCATCAGCTCCGGCTTAGTACTGCTCTTTCTAGTCCAGGGTTTCTAGGCCACATTCCATGGCAAAGGAGATTCTAGGAAAGCATTTTGGTCAGGCCAAACACCAGCTCTGAACCAGCCCCATACGGCTACTAGTTCTGCAAGACTGCGGGAAACTGGTACTTGCACAGATGCTATCAAGAGTCAGGAAGACTGACATCAAAACAAAATTAAGCACTGTTAAATTAACCCCAAGCAGCTAAGCATACCTGCAGAGCATCCTACTCATCAGCTCAGGTAAACATGGTCTTCGCCCCCAGAGGAACACAGATTTTCCAAATACAAGACCATCCAAATCATTTTCTTCCACCAGATGCATATTAGAATAGGCTATTTGGAAAGGTTATAAAATATCTGACACTTTTCAAAAGTGTAGTAGAAAATTTAACTATGTAACTCATTTGCCTCATAATAAATACTATTTTTCAGCTTCAGGGAAAACTTCATAGCTATAATGGCAACATGAGATTACTACCACCTTCACTTTCTGCAAACTGCGAGTTTACTTTGTACTACCATTGCACTACTAAATCAGAGGCCTAATCAATGTTAGCACCATTTGACTATGAGTTTTCAAACAGAACCATCTCCATACCACTCCTCATTATTCCTATCATGAAAATACAGTGGAAAAATACCTCACACTGCTCTTCGTGAAGAGAATGAGGAGGGAAAAAAATCCTACGCAGTGAGTCAGAATTGCCTTTATCCTTCAAAAGGACTTCAGAAGGCACTTGAACATCAGCTTGAAGATGTCTCCATTCTTGCTGCAAAATGAGCTAACCTCAACATTAGCAAAACCGGAGTCTGGACATCTGTTTATACCTGCAGATGAGTAAGCAACACCAAAATATAGATGTCTTCTAATACAGTAAAAAGTTTTAAATCTGTATTTGAAGCAGTAAAACCTCGTTAAAAAAAAAAGTTCAACTTACCTGTGCCAGAAAGACATTCCTTGGAGGTTGTGCTGGTTTTGGCTGGGATAGAGTTAATTCTTTTCATAGCAGCTAGTATGTGGCTATGTTTTGGATTTGTGCTGAAAACAGTGTTGATAACACAAGGATCTTTTAGTTACTGTTGAGCAGTGCTTACACACAGTCAAGGTCTCCTCTGCCTCTCACACCGCCCTGCCGGCAAGGAGGTTGGGGGTGCATAAGAAGTTGGGAGGGACACAGCCAGGACAGCTGACCCCAACTGTCCAAAGGGATATTCCATACCATCTGACGTCATGCTCAGTATATAAAGCCAGGGAAGAATAATGAAGGGGGGGGATGGTCAGAGTTATGATGTTTTGTCTTCCCAAGTAACCATTACCGATGATGGAGCCCTGCTTTCCTGAAGATAGCTGAACACCTGCCTGCCCATGGAAAGCAGTGAATGAATTCTTGTTTTGCTTTGCTTATGTGCACGGCTTTTGCTTTACTTAAACTGTCATTAATTCTACCCATGAGTTTTCTCATTTTTACTCTGCCAATTCTCTCCCCCATCCCACCAGGGGGAGCAAGCAAGCGGCTGTGTCATGCTTAGTTGCCAGTTGGGGTTAAACTTCGACCCACGTATATATACAGGGAAGAAGATGGTGTCTCACACCTGAAGAGAAGCTGCTCTGAATAACCTCTTGCCCAAGCAGTTGCTTTGTGGAAGCCTTTTAGTAACTGAACATTTTACCCACGTGGCACAAAAATGGCAATTTGCAACAACTGGGGAAAAGTTACTATTTCGGGTATTAGGAATTGGGGTTGTTTTGGGGTTGGTTTTTTTTTGGCAGGGGGGTGGGGGGTTTGTTTGGTTGGTTGTTTTTTGGGTTTTGGGGTTTTTTTTGTGGGTTTTGTTTGTTTGTTTGTTTTTTGGTTTGTTTTTTTTGTTTTTTTGGTTTTTTTTTTTTTACAAGACCTTCAACCTCATACAATACATTGTCCTTATAAATATTCTTTGAAGCAGAGAGGAAAACTACTTCCTCCAAGAACAACTCACCACCTTAATAACTACCTTATCTCAGGGAAGCTTTCTTTCTATTTTCTTTTCTATTCAGAACAAGCTCCCTATTGTGCACCATGATCTACTCACCTGGAAGCAGGAAAGCTTACCAAGGCCTTGGCCACATTTGAGAAAGACTGGGAGGACAAAGCGGGAATGAAGGTATTTTACAAATTACAGGAAAATGGAAGTTAAACATACTAGATCACAGAAACATGAGCTGTTTTTAATATATATACACGTATAGCTGCAGACCTAAACCAACTCAATGTTACAACATCTAAACCATTCAGTGACTGTACTTTGGTTCACATGTCCACATTCTAAAATCTTAGACAGTTCCATGTTTGACCAAGTTTATCCTAGAAAGTTTCATTTCTTAATATATACACAAGAGCCATCTATGCTGAAGAGCAAGCTAAGCAAAGAAGGGTTTTTGTGAGGTCAGATGAACTTCATCTGCCCAATACTTTATCTTATCTGCAGGCAAGTATTCCAAAGTCCAATATCAACAAGAGAAAGCAAAATGCTTACTTAACTACTGCAACATACAGCATGACAAAGTGAAAACATGTTTAGTTAGGTTTTAAACTTCTAACGGTCTTTAAAACAACATCACTTCTGTTCAGCATTTGAGCACCTGTTAGATCTACCATCTGCAATTACAAATATCTGTTCAGTGTTACATTAGAATTATGGCAAAGCGCTGCTATCCAACAATCCAAAACTAAACTCAGGACAACATCTTCATTTATCAAGTAGCTCCTTTAAAACACAAAGGCCCCTGCTTTTGAAACATAGCATACCATTGCAGAGATCGGTGGGCTGTTTTTATGGCAATAATAGATTATGTATCAACTAAAGCGTTATGATTGGCAGACTAGTCAGGTCTATAATGAGAAGGACAAATGCACTAATCAACTGAGTAGGGATCACTTACAGTCTCAGATCAGAGAGAAGTGAAACTGGTAGCATTCTCTAGCCATTGCAGATTCAGCGAAAAACAAATTAAAATGGATGGAGGGAAGGAGGGAGATACACACGTTTTCCTTTACACTTGTGAAGCTTAAAGCAAAGCTGGAGTTTACAGTCTAATCTTATGGAAAGAGACTCCAACATACTATATCTGCACCCAAGAAAGATTCTTTATTAGTCCCCCCATGCAACAAGTCAACAATACGCTATACATATACATACAGTGTTATACAGCTTTAACATGCCAAAACAACTTAAAAAAACCAAATCTGGTCAAAGCCATTAGGAGTAGCTTATAACGTCTGGAAGAGTTAAGACCTTGTTCCAACTCTGTCTAGAGGAATCATCCACCAACAGTCATTTTAACAAGTAACACCTATTTACTCTGACAGAAAACAAAATTGCTACTTCTATTTTCGTTCTTCAACCTGACAGCTTAGGAATGAGCCAAGTTTAAGAAAGTTAAGTATCAGCATTTTAGCTAATAACGGGCTTTATCCCCACATAACTTCACAAGAACACATTGATAAGACATTCTGTAACCTACAATCAATAGTTCTACTAAAAGAGAATACAGATCCAATCAAAGTAAAACAGAACTTTCTCTAATTACAAATAGAAGCAAACGCCTCCTCTAAAATCCTCAATGATATAATACAGTATTAAAATAGAAACTTCATCCTCAAATTGAAGACAATAGCCACATCCAGAGTTTACATGTTCCCATAGAACCAATCCAACATTTACCTCAGATCTACTTTTCATCTATTAAAAATAACAAAAGGGCAGTATACTAGAACTTTCTCTTCAAAGCTACCCCAAGCCACTCTAAACATACAGACACTTACCTAATAATAATCCTTAGAGGAAAAAAATTCTCCCTTTCCTTCTCCTCTCCAAGAACCTTCAACATTGATACACTTTCATTAAAGAAAGAGGCTACTGAAACTGCTAGAAGACTTTCTGACACCTACTCTGAAGATATACAGCTACAAGCAACAAATTTCTTTTTGTCACAGTACTCTGAGGAAATACTGCTACAGTCAGTTTCAAGGTCTGGGCTTGCAGGAAGGAAAAAAAAAAGAGCCAGATGCATATTGCCTTCCACAAAAGCAAAAGGAAACCCAATTCAGAAATACTGACTATGTTAATCTAGATTGTCTGGGTTGGGCAATAACACGTAACGTTATGATGATCAGCTACTTAAGTGAAATGAGCTCTTTAGAAGTATCACTTCAAATTATGTTGGCTTCAAAAGGCTTCTGTCCACTTTTTGCTACCAAAAAAAAGAAAATATCAAGTTTTCCTTAAGTAGCATTTTAGAGTTTAATATTAAAGTGTCAAAACCACTTGATATTCTCCAAATAATACTTACTTCATTCCCATGTTTCTGCAGAAATTCTATTTCCTGTTGTGTGAACGTAGTCATTGAAATTGACTTCACTCTGTGGGGTGGGTTCAAGCCCCGTCTAAAAGAAGAAGCAAGAAGTATTTAGTCAGTATTCAGGAAATCTGTCATCATACAATCACTTTTAACATTACAACCAGAAGTCAGCTGGTTTTAAACTTGGGAGCCACCTCTGTAAAACACACTCATTTTGGTACAGCCATACAACTTCAAGCTGTGTAAGCTCATCTCAAAATAACATCCAGCATGCAAAGTCAAATAATGCACTTTAGGGGACACCAATGTTTAGAACTGTACATGCAAACTCACTCTGACCCTTTCTACACAAGTTTATGAAAACATAATTAGACTTTTTTAAAAATCCTCATCTGCTTCACCAAACTTGTTCACCCTTGCCTCTATCCTTCATCTCTCAATCTTAGGTCCCTCTGTTGTAGTTTTCTTTCCCTCCAACTCCTACCTCACTTCAACCTATTCTTACTACAACTTCCACCCAATAGCTAGATTTCTTCAAGCTAAACTCCCCAGCTCAGATTCTTTTTCTCTTGCTTTAACCCATATTTCCTGTTTCCTCCCAGCATCTTTTTCTAGTTTACTTTTTGCACCTCCATCCACAGGTCTGTCATCTTCCTCCTGAATGCTACACAAGTACCAGCAACAAAAGCAAAAAGACAATGCTTTTATTGTGCTCTCAAATGAGAGATACCATTACTAATGCAATAGCTCCAAACTTCAGCAGCTCTGCCTTAAGCAAAGATTGGCACCATTCTCACATCCGTGCCACAGACTGCTGCAGCAAAACTCAAGTCACTTGTGCTGCCAAAGCATGACATTGTCAAACCCAGTTCAGTCAGAACCTGCAAGCATAGAGAAAAATCCTGCTAAGCAACAGTGCCAGTCTAAGAAGTAGCTTGCTTTCTTTTCGAGCTCTCTCTTTACATACACGCTAACTACTGCTTTTGCCCACAAATACAATTAAAAACAAGCTGTGTTTTGCTCAATGAAAACAAGAACATTACATCCCACGTATGCCAGACAGCAGAGACACTAACTCAGGCAATACGATGGGGTTAGTTTAACACTCAAGTTAATCAGGCCTGCATTTTTGTGATACCATCTTTAAAAAAAAATTAATCAATATACATTAACTATGAGATATCAAAGAACACAAAATTCTGTGGTTATGTACAAGAAGAAAGTTTCCAGAAAGGAAGGTGGGGAAAACTTTCCAGGGATGTAATATGGGACTAAAGTCAATCGATAAGAGTTAATTTTATTGCTTATATTTGTTACTTTGTTTTAATTATAAATTTGGTTCAGATTGCTTTCAGGAATAACCCACCCACCCCAACCCCCACAAAAAAAAAATCACTGATATACAATTTAAGACAATTAGCAGTTTTCTTTAGACTCCATGATTACTCCAAGAACACTAACTATAATTAAAGTTGTTATCCATCAAAACAGCATGACAAAAATCTGTTGTTCCAAATATTAACACTTTATACTCAACTTCTAAAGAAAGCTTTCAGCACTTTGAGTTTGAGTAAGCAGAATGGAAAAAAAAAATGTGCATTTAGCTTGCAAATTCACCTTGACACTTAAATTCGTATTGTACCTCTAAGACAATTCTGATCCTATGTTGAAAAAATTTCCATGTTTTTTTTAGTTAAGAGTTGGATATTTATTAGAACACTAAGCAATAGCATTTCAGCCTACGTTTCATTAAAAAACAGATTTAAGACAATGTTTGAAACACTTGGATAAAAATAAACAATTGTATTTTGCCAAGAAACGCAAAGAACTCAAGAATACCTTAAAAACAGAAGTGATACACAAATGTACTGGCATATGAGAATTAATTTTACAGAATGCTATTTGCTTAAGCAAA
>NW_009646736.1:4500683-4507707 GCF_000708025.1 Charadrius vociferus | reverse complement strand
AGGGAAAATAAGTTTTATTAAGATTAGTGAGAGAGGTTTCAAGATAGTTTATTCAACTCAACCATCAGCAAATAAATTTCTCGTCTCAAAAAATGTTTAATTTCCATGGTAAATAGAAATTAACAATTTAACATTTTTCATGTAGTTGTAAATCAAATCCACACGTACAAACAACACTTATTAAAATACTGTATTATGTCTTTTTTTTTTTAAGTAAATACTGATTTTAAGGTAACACAACTTAAAAAAAAATCTGTCAGTTCTATCTAGTTAAAATTCATCGTTTCAGAGCCGTTGCTAGTATTAGGTTTGGTTGTTCGGGATTTGTTCGTTTTTTTAAACACCTTCTTGGTCTGAGTATGTGAGTAACTACGTTTCACTAAGCAACACTGTAGAATCACATGTTAAGTGACAGCACAGAAACAAACTTGGCATCCACCTGGCATTTCACATAAATATGCTCCATCAAATACTATATGACAATCACTGGCCCTTGCGTTTACAGCAAGTATAAAAGTGGTTCTGTCTACCTTAGTCTGATCAATTTACTCTCCTGTTAAGAAAAATGCACAGTTAGATACCTGTAAACTATTTAATGACTATTTTAAAAGCTAGGGTTTTTCACTAACATTCACACGTTTTTCAGAAAAGCTAGTATATCTGAACTGCCACACTATCTTCTGCTGGAAATTAATTTTTACAATAAGTGTTTTTAAGTGCTACATTGTACCTGTGTTGGCAATTTAAAGGCACTGCACAAGTTATTGAAGCAGTACCTACTCTACATTGATCTGCTAGGGCTCTTCAAAGCCTTTACAACAGCAAACATGTATCTTCAGTTCTGTTAAGCAGCAATAATAATCATATTCAAAGCATAGACTAGATTTTGTTTAACCTGACTAGAGACATCCTACGTGCCCCTCTCTCCAGAGAAGACTGCTCTACAGTTTTAAGGTTCAGGTTATAAAGGTCCCCGATTTACACATTATATCCATGACGTGGGATAAGATGAATTCTCATTTCTTTTACACCCTCCCGTTAAAGGAGAAAGACATGCCCCACTCCTAAAGGTCAGATCACAACACAGAAGTGTCAGATGTCTTGCATGATGAAAGAGACCATGTTGCCACATCGGTGGTCCAAGAAGATTGAAAATCCCAAACATAACTTTAATAGCCATAAATGCCATGTTAACTATCAAGCTGCAGTACTTACACACAAGTAATTTTTATGTTTATTTAACATGGGAAGAGGTGGGGGGAAGCCTATGAAAAGCCTCCTCTTATGCTAAAGCAGCGTAAGAAGTCAGACAGGAACAAGGAATTCAAGACAAGAGGCCACATTATAAAGCATACAAATACAACCCAAGCCATATACATTATATTCCTTAGATAAATTACTTTGATTCTACCACTAGGACTGGTAAAACCCTATTATTATTTTTTTAATGATTTCTGATTAGCGTGAGCCACTTTCAATAACATTATACCCATGAACTGACTAGAACCTCCCTAAAAGAGAGCAGTTGTGGAATTTATGTAGAACTGAAGAAGCAAGCCTAAAGCTACTCTTATTTCAAAATCCTAAATTATTTTATATCCTTCTTTACCTACAGAGATTACTTGATGACCCAAATGATTCACAAACAACTCATCTACATATGGGGGAAGCTTACTGGTAGACAGCCAAGTACAATTATCCCTTATAAGGGATTAACAAACCTTCTTTTTTATAGGAAAAATATCTACCACTCGCTTTGTTTCTTTCCACATATTTGACAAGCATTTTGCACAGTTCTAATGCTTTACAGCATTCTCTATATTGCAGGATACAAAGTGGACTATAGTCCCTTAGTCCAAATTAATAATGCCTAAATTTAAATTGACCCCGAACAAACATTTGCAACCTGCACCCATGCAGCAGTACCAGTTACCCCTTTCTCTACTACCGAGTTCCTGAGGAAGACAGCAACCAAACGTTACCTCAGCACTTAATCCAGATCGCAGCTCTCTCCTTAGAGACCCTTGGGAAAGATGACTGAGTAAGACTATTCTGCCATCTGCACTTATCCGGCACACCATAGCTAGAAGATCTCACACCGAGATCCCACTCATCACTGCCAGCTTCTTCATACTCAGCAATGGTTATTCCTATGGAATAGCACTGGGACCAGAACTGCCAGCTATGAGACTATCCACTGAATCAGTCCAAGCTTTTAGTGACACAGCCTATCACAGGGGCAGCTACAGAGAACGCGAGCAGAACATGAGATCTCTGTTCTTCAGAGAGCATTGTCAAAACTGGTGCTCTCGCAAACAAAGGGAGCTTTAAGGCCACTGACACAAGATTCTGAAGCCCGGCAATTGAAACATTAAACATTCAAAACACTGTCAACAAGCACTGAACATAATTTAGTAACAAGTTATGGTTGAACTTGTGATTGTTGGCAGAGCAGCCATTCCTCATTCAGATCCAACAAATGTCAGCAAAGTTGTCTGCAAAGGCCAGGGCTGGGAGGGGGGGAAAATAAAATTTAAAGAGTGGGCTCTGCTGGGATAGAGGGTCACTTCCGTGGGAGGAACGGTGGGCAGACAGCTACTCAACACCACTAATGTCCCCCTGTATCAGATTCTAATGTGACCAAGTCTAAGCCAGCAAAATCTGATCCCTTAAGAAGCAGGAAATTAATGAGGCAAGTCAAATGCCAAGCCATCATAGAGCACCCTACATCCCCAGGTGTCTGAAAAACAAGCTTTAGAAAACTCAATGTCACAGAATTCATTATTATTTCGACGATACTGTTATTAGCAAAAGAGAATATAAGCAGTACTGGCCATTCCTGACACTTGTAGACCTCCCTGGAGACCCTCCACCATCTCACAAGCTCATTTATTTTTAACAGCAAAAGGCTCACATACACATTTAGAAGCATAGTCAAGGTTAATCTGAGTTTTTTCTTAAAAGAAAAAAAACAAACATCCTTTCTGAACTGCATAGCATTCACTGCGGTATAGACATTTCCTTTGCTCTCCAGCCATGACACTGAAAACAAGAAATAGAGTAATACAGGAAACACCCTTAAAAATGCATATACATACACACACACACATAAACGTAGCCTATGGACCATTTTCCAAATATGCTGCAAAGGAAAAAAAAGGACTGAAAAGCCATGCCAACACAGCCAGAATCACCTTCACTCTAACACTTTTAGACCATTTGAATTTCTGCAAAACTTCTCTGGGGGAAAGGGACAATAATTCACCACCATTGCAAAGATTTATTTTTTAGTTTGTTACTGGTACCTGCCATCAAATACTCCATTCTGGCTGGTACAGGAGTTCCTTACCCAGGAAAATTTTAAATTTAAAATTTCAACTAGGAATGTTATAAGCAGTCAAAAGAAGGCCACATGATCCAATAATTGTAAGAAACAGCATAAAAGGAGTTTAGCAATCCCCACAGTAACTATACGTTCTAAACATTCTTTGTCGCTCCTTCCTAACACAAGCCAGAAGCGCCAACATCTGAACAAGAGACGTCCTCACTAAGTCAGAAGGGAGGGAGTAAAGAGGGTAGCAGTGAGGGAAAGGGCAGGAGGAGTGTCCTAATTATCACATCAGCAGATTTTAAAAAAGAGTCAAGATGAAATAAAAAAAATTCTATAGTAGAAAAATTGCGGAAGCAGACTCTTAGTCAAACAGAAATATTTTCCATTTGAGAATTTAAGAACATTTTAATTTTATGAAAGTTCAGAGCAGGCTGACCAGGAGTGGTACAGAAGTGCTTGAAAGCAAAGATACGCACAGACATCCGAGAAGCAAGGCAAAGAGGCATTTGATAAGACAAAGGGAAGGATGTCACTGTCAGCAGGACACATGGTAGCATCCAGAAACACAACAGACATAGCTACCAACATAATCCTTTGAACCAAAGGACTTCTGTCAAACTAAAAGAATCTCTCCGCCAATGTCTCCCAAGATGCAGTTTTGCTATAATAAAGACAAGTCTTCTGGTTTTGTATTATTGTAATACTTGACCTGAGAAGACTGCATCTCCTCCCATGTTTGAGGAAGAAAAGATTGTGTGTATACTTTTACATATCCTATATTTTTGTCCAACACCAAAAAGTTGAATTATGCACAGCTTGGGTAATGCTAGTATGCTTTTTTCCATGTGAAAAGAATTTAAACACAAGGGAAGGTATTTTACAAGGAAGCCACTATCCACACCGCTATCCATGAACCTTCTCCCGCATACACCATTTTTTCATAGCAAAACTTTTGCTCTGGTAATCCTAATATGATAAGAAAACTTAAAACCTACAGAAAAGGACCTCCTCTATGTTATTCATACGTTTAACTTGCCAAGACTCACTTTCAACATTAAAGTCAGAAAGAGATCTTTTTAGCAAAGTCACTAGTTCGCTCATAATTTTTAGTGGTGCTTGAACAAGCCAGATATACTATTTTTGGAAACTTAAGAAAATGGTAGGTTTTTTAAAGCTAAATCTAGTAAATAGCATCGCTCTCTTTCTACACATACAATCATTAAGGAAAATTAATGATGGATCCAGAATTAAGGTTTTGGGTTTGAATAGGCTGTCTTTGCCAGGACAATGAATAAACACTTCAGAAATCTTACAAAAAAACCCCAAGTTAGACTCCAGATTTTAAAAGTTTAGAGTTAACTGTATCTAGAACATGCCTGTCTGAGATGATACTGATGTTAGCAACCACTTTTAATTAATCGAGCAACCTTTCTGAAGGAGACTTGTTAATGCAGTAGTATTTTAATCTTGTATTGGGCACTTCATACTTGAAAAAACTCGTCTAGTCGACTCCAAGAATACTTCCTGTACCAGATTAGAAAAAAATTAATTAAAACAAGAAGCAATGCAAGTCATTCACATAGCATATAAACAAGATGAAGTAATAAGATTATTAAAGCCTTACAGTAAAGCAAGTATTATGAGGTAGAATGCAAGCAGCCATTAGGCACCGCAGAAGCAGCAGTACTTTTACACTTATTTGCCATTATGTGGTCTCTTCCCAAGTCATTTCCCTCCACTGTGGAATTCTACAGTGAAAAGCATTTGGAAATAAACAAGTTGTATGATGGACTATTCCGATAGAAGTGTTAAAAATAACAGTTTTAGTTACGAAACAGACATGACCTATCTCAAAACTGTCTCATCACTAACAAAAATATCGCACTGGTTAGGTTCTAAGGTGTTAACCAATACGTATGATCTTGCACACACAATTTATGAAAGCCTTTCCAAGTCAACATGAAAGAACGAGCCCAAATATACTTCACAAGAAAACTTTTAAGTCCCCTTAACAGTCCTTTACTCCAGCTTTAAGTGTAGGTGTTACTAGCTGCAAGAACTAAAAACGTTTGTGGTTTCTTTTTTAGAACAACAGAAAAACACTGCATATTTAGAATGAAAGAGCTATTTACATTTTATTAGAATACCAATACATTAACAACTGTTCTTCAGAAAAAATCTTGCTCTTTTAAGCACGTTAACATCCGAATGACGGCCAAGTTAACAGCAAGTGACAGCTGTCCCCTGCTTACTAGCCGTTTCACTGCATGTACATCCTTTTGGTTACTGTAAATTGGACTATGGACTTTAGTAGTCCATACCTCCCAGCCAACAGATAAAATGAACAAATCCTACTGAACCTGTGCTAAACACCTCAGCAGCACTCATGATATCTTTCTCTATTAAGGTCAAGAAGCCTGAAAAGTAAAGGAAAACATTATCACGGAGCAGTTTTATCATGCTGTCAGTTTAACCAGTAAGAACATGTGCAACCACTAAATAAGCTCTGTGCAGCAGCTTAAAATAGTTTCACATGCCAGCACAAATAACAGTTTGCTAACAGAGCAAACAATAGCCAGAGCTGGCTGATTGAGTAGCATGTGTATGTCAAAAACCAAAGTCTCTTTTCAGTTCTACAACCTGAATGCATTTTCTGTATTTCCGTCAAGTCTGTTTAAAAGTCTACACAAAGTAGAAATAAGAAGGGGAAAAAAAAACCCAAGACTAATTAGCTGTCTAGTAGTATAAAAGGCAGCTTGTTCCATGTAAATTCAACACAGAACTAACATGTTTGCTTTGTTTTGAATCTCAGTATAAATACCAACTTTGTTCTAAAACATCAGACCTTACTTGGAAGGCCTGTGTAGGGTACTTAGTCCTTCTTAGTAAGGGGACAGAAATTAGGCTTGTGAATGCCTTTTATGAACTCAAACCCTTACAAACACAATTCTGTATCCTTTGACATACTATTTATTTATTACTTTGGCTACTCTTTGATTCTTCTCCATTCCATAAGCACAATGCCACAGAAACATAAACAAGCAAACAGATTTAGCTACAGAAACAGTAACACTGAAGACAGTAAGGTTTGTGTTTTTTTCTCCAAGCTGTGAATATGTAACTGAAATTTAGAACTGACTGATGTCAACTCTTAGTTTCATACACTATTGCGGAGGAGGAAGGGTGGAAAAGGGAGGAGGAGTAGGGGGGAGGCCCATTCAGGAATGAGGAACAGGAAAAATGCAATCCACTTTATCAAGAGCCAATCCCTTTCTAAGGTTTATATATTGGGTTGTAGGAAGTAACAGATGTAAGAAGAAAAAAAAGACTTCTACTACTTTTCTGATCAAGTATATTAAACCATTAAGGCTAGAGTTTATCGAGCTGTCTTCCAAACTGCTATCAAACATAATTCAATACACAAAAGGCGAGGCTGGGGATTTAACTTCAGCTTCTTAAACGTTAAACTCAGCATTCACGGTCGGGTTAGTCTCCTCACGGCTTCAAGACTGTCATGAAGTGAACTGTTCGGCCATGTGTCCCACTCCCCTTTCCAAAAGCACTCTCCAAACACTTGTTTAATTACGGACACCCGCAGTGATTCCCGGGGTGGCGGTGCTCTTCTCCCCCCCCCCGCTTCACGTGCGCGCTGTGGGCAGACGCTCTCGCTCCCTACGTGCGGGAAAACACCTC
>NW_009646736.1:4486086-4499239 GCF_000708025.1 Charadrius vociferus | reverse complement strand
AGCCGAGGCTGGGGCGAAGGCGGGCTCGTAGCAGGCTGGGCCTAAGCCTTGCTGAAACCTCCCGAGCTCGTCTGTCAGAGCGGGCTGCCAGGGGCTCCCCGCCGGCCGCGGGTGACTGCCTGGGGAGGGGTGGCGACCGTGGAGCTCCACAAGGGCCCGGTCAGCGTGATCGGTGCGATTTTTGCAAGGCAGCGGGATTTGTGAGGAGAACGTTGCTATGAGTCCTTTTTTGTTACAGAGATAAGCACACGGTTTCCCCTTGGGAATTTGGCAGTCGGTGCCTGACTGGACACTTCCCTTGTCAAAGGAAAGAAAACCGAGCCAGCAGTCACGTATATCTGCTGATATCCTTGAGGAACCTTGGCTCTGGCTTGAACTTAAATCAGCTGCTGGTCTACAAAATACATGTTTGTTCCTTACAAAGGTGCCTAAAGGACTATTTTTCAACAGAACGCAAACCACTTTTAAAGAAAAAAAAATCCGATGTGCTTTATAATTTGGTGATTTGATTTGCAAAACTGCCTAGCAACACTATGTGTGATTAAAATCTTTTAGGGTTTAATGGTTCCCAATGCTGTGTATTTAGGGTCAAGTTTTGCACCTCTGACGTCAGTTCATATTTTAGCGCTAGCTTTTATAGGAGTGAGATCCAATCCCCTGTATTTTCCTCATAGTTTTAGTTAAAAAACCCATAAGACTAGGTGTTCAGCATCAGTAATTTGGCATTCCTCCTCTTGGTTCCTCTGGTTGTGCTGACCTACATGGGCTGATCAATCACTCTGAACTTTTAAACCCAGAGTATAATGCAGTGATCTCAAATTCTTCTAATATGGATGTCAGGAGCTGTTCATATCGAAAAGTAAACATCACAAAATCATTAAATAATCACAAATGGTTAAACAGCATTCTTAAAAGTAAACATGAACTATTTCCAGTCTTGTAAGGACCAAATTCTCACTGCTTCCTCTAATTTTTCACTTCCCAAGGAAATGCTGATACTCTTGTTTTACAGAAGATTTCTTTTTTTTCTTTTTTTTTTTTTTTCCCCTTGTATGAAACATACTAACACTGGAGATTTGCAAATGACCTAAACAGCCTGAAGTAGGTGACCTAAATTTAGGGGGAAAAAAAAAAAAAAGGTTAAAGGTTAAAACCCAAGTTTTTTTCCTGGGAAATACTTTGGAGAGTGATGATTGGCTAGACCACCTGCTGGAGCAGAGACTTGCTACATGCAGTTGGGCTTTGTTTCAACAGGAGTCAAACGTGCTTTGTAACTGAAGTGAGAATGTCCAACTTCAACTGCTTGTGTTGCGGATGTACATGAATATCACAGAGTTGTTAACAGAAAAGATACCATTGTCATTGAAGTTGTCATTGTCATTAAAACATGGAACTGAGCTCCCAGGGAAAATCCTTGTACTGTTTAAGACCACCACAAAGTTCAATAGACGTCTGATGGATTTCATATTACACTAGAGCAAGCTCTAATGTATTTCATGAAGAAACGGTTCTGAGGTTATTCATGGTCAGCACCAAGATGGGCTTATGCTAGTAGATAAATGACCTTTATTAGCATTAATTTGGTTTAGAAATAACTCTTCAAAAATACCAAGCCTCTCCATTCTTTTAAAGTCGATTTACCCCAGGAAAATACATAATGAGACTTCAGAAGGTTGTGAGGATACACCCTTTTACAAAGATCCATAAGCTCTGTGGGGTTTGGATTCTTCTAGAGACTATGAGCATGTCTGCTCCAAATCTTGTGTTCCTGTAACCCTGCATCTGCATCTTACTGTCTTGTTTCCCGCAGCAGCCGGTGCTTGAGAAATCCAGGTACCGCTGTATAAATGTCTGCGTTACACCGTTGACACACATAGGCGTGAAAACTGGCTACATTAACTTCCAGCCCTGTTTCACCTCCCCTCAAGCAGTAATGTAACTTGTGCTGCTCCTCCACTCCCTTCTTTTCTGGTTTGTGCTGCTCCCAGCTAGCATTAATTTCCTTGCAGCAGATGGCTTGTTTTTTCTCTAAATTACCAAGGGAAAAGATCCACAAATAATACACATGAATAAAACCCCTACTCTTCAGCTTTACTCTTTGGTTTTCTTTTCCCTGATATATTTTTCTGTTTCTCTAGCCTAGGACATGAATTTCCTTTCCTACAGCTTCTCTGTCTGTCCAAATTTGTTCTTCATTCTCTCCTCCTAATGACCAGACCTTTGTGGTTGGAAATATACTGGCCAGCTGTTTATTCCAAAAGTGCTTAATCCCTGCTGCACCTGCTACAGCTTTTAGCATTAAAATTAATTTCTTAACAAGAGGTAAAACAGTGATCTCTTATGCTTGCAACATTTCTCTTTACATAAAAAACGGAACTTAACAGTTAGCCCAGTCATGGGTAATAATATCTGAAAGACATTGCTTCAGTAAACCCTTAAATATGGGCTAATAGGGTATAAATTATAATATACCAGCACATAATCTAAGGGACTTATTGTCAGAACCAAAAGAAACAAGAGTCTAAGAACGTACATTTGGGAGATGCAGAAGACATTCTCCGTTTGTCACTAGGATTGAGGTCAATAATATCCATTTTAAAGCAATTAACCCAGCAGGCTAAGTGACGTGAAAATTATCATACTGAAAGACTAATGGGCTATTAAATCCATCTTGCTTCACTACTGATGGGCATACAAAATTAATCCTGGGATTAGGTATATCGGATCTGTGGTAGACTGCTACTGCAATATTTGTATATGAAGGGTTTTCTGAAAATGCTAAGAAAGAACACAGCAAGCGCATCTGGCAGGAACGTTCACTGATGTGCTCTACTAAAGATTCAGTCAACTGCTGAGCATAAATGAGCGTGTCTGGGCCTGGCCTTATTTAAGCTGTAGCTTTCTGTTAATGGACTGATACATTTTAGTTAAAGAGATCAAAACTAAAGAAAGTCATAGTAATGTTTATATAAATTATTATTGATTGTTGACAGTTATTTAAACCTATAAAATTTAACTGCAGGAAATGGTCTGACAAATATGATTGAATTACAAAATTGTGTTTATTTGAAATGCCATTTCCCTTTGACATTTCCCACCTGCTGCTGTGACATTAACATAATGGAAAAGGTAAGTGATGGATAGCCCTGCCTTTACTCATAACGGCCACTTGTAGGACATAGACCTCCCAATAAAGAGAAAGGCACAGTCACATCAGCTTTGTTTTTGGTAATGCACAAGTTAGTGTTTTGTTGTTTGTTTTTTTGGTTTTGGGTGTGGTTTTTTTTTTAATGTTTTATTAGTGTGACATACACTTAATTCCTTTTGAGTGATTTTTCAGCTATGACAGCAATGAAACACAGAGATTCAGCGGAAAAGTTCTGGCTCTGAATGTGTCATGGAGGAGGTTGAAGGTATGGGGTGAGAGACACAAAAACAAGAGCTAGCAGAAGAGCAGGAAGTATCAAAAAGATAAAAAAAAACCACCATAGACAGAAAAAACAATTCTTCTCTAGTCGCCTCTCTCAACAGTTTATGACCTATCGACTACACCATTACTGACAGAACAGCTTTCACAGTTTCCAACTTAGATTGAAGGTGTGTAGAGCCACGTATCAGGCATTCACAGCAAGACACACACTCTCCTTGCTGCAAAGTAAACTAGAATTTTCCTACTAATGCGAACAAACCAGATGGATTTTAAGAGGACCATGAAGGTGCAGAATGCCTTTCCAAAGTTACAACCGATCAACGCCAGAGATGGTAAAAAGCCTGAGGTATTGTTCCTCTTCGCTTGATGTTCTGCTCCTGCTGATAATAGCTAAGAATGAAGGTTCCATTGTAAATGATAATTTAGATGAGCTTCTTGCAGTCATTAGTTTTTCTAAATTGTATGAATAAAAAATTTGAACTGAAATGAATCCATGACATCCTAAAGTTAGTGTTAAAAAACTGGTTCCTTTTGCCTGAGTTAAATCTATTATCTTGTAGCTCACTTGAATCTACTTGAAGTTTTTCAACAGGAAGGGCTGAGATTTCCTGGATGGACATCCATGTAGCACTGGTTCTCCTGTACACCTACCTATCTTCACTTTTTCAAGTTAACTAAACCATTAACATCTCTCTCATGGAAACACTCTCCTTCAGTTTTCTTCATCTTCTACTTTTGTTTGTTTCTCATAAAACAAACAAACAAAAAGTACATCCATTGATAAGATACAAAAAATTAATTCTGTTATTGAATTTTAGCTGTTTAGAAAGTTGTTCAGAAGACTAAGCAGCTTCTGTGTTACTTAAATTGTGCTTACCGTTATTAAACACTGTGCTCTCCTGGCTGCACTGGAACTACTAGGGAATCTTGTCAGCCCGTCTTGCCTAAGATTACCATTGTTATGCTGCCTTAAGGTTTACAAGTTCTTTCAGTGAAGGACAATTCGATTTTTTTCAGTGGGAGATTTTTTGAGTGCATCGTTTTTCCAGGTCATAGTGTAATCCAGTGTGGTTCAAGAGGAGCTTTTCAGATCCAGGAATGACATTGCAGTAGATTGACTTGTTGCAAAGTTACAGGACTGTTTAATTTTTTTAATTTCATTGAGAAATTTTGGTAGCTGAAGAGGCATTATTCTTTTCCTGCTTTCTCGCTTGGTCAGTGATGTCAAAAGGTTATCAATATTTCAACCTTGCCCCTTTATTTGACACAGTTCTTGAATTTCCATCATGCCTTAAGTGTACAAGATCATATTCCAGCTTGTAATCACAGACTAGGTAGTGGAAAGAACATGCCTATCTACAGTGGCAGTGAAGGCAAAACATCTGTCACAGGTACATCCTGTACGTGAGGTGAATGTATTTTATTTTTAAGTTCATCCTTACAGTAACTTTTCCTTATTTTTAGGGTATGTGCCAATGTTTCTGTTACTGATTTTGATTTGTATTGGTTTCTCATTATTCTATAAGATCTTGTAGTTAAATGATGCTTTATAAGCTGTACCATAAATCACATAACTTTTTGTAAAATGATTGTTTCGTTCATCCTTTCAGAAGGACATGCCAGAGGAGACTGGAACCCTTTAAACTGAAAAGGGAGTATATTCATATTCGATCCTATAAACAGCAATAGAAAAAATAATGGCAAGCCATATCATGTTTTACATTTGCTGGATCTGCCCATGGGAACGTTAACAATACAGAAGGCAGCCTAGAGCCTATAGGTTGGAGAGAGAGGTTGTGGAACCGATACGAATAAAACGAGAAGGAAGCAAACAAATGACCTTAGGAGACAAAGAGCTGAAAGACAGACCTTGGCAGTGGAAAGACAGTTTCACTCTGTTTAACTTCTGGTTCTAAATTAGAAGACAGAGGGACAGAATCTAAATAGGTATCTAAGCCACCAACAATTTCTGTAGTGTTTTGCTACATGAAGTACTAAACTGGGAAATGCTCTCCCAGCTCTCTGAACAGGAACTACTTAATTTGCACATTAAAGTTTATATAACGTAACTTATTTCTTGACCTATGAGTAAGATTTGCATTTAAAGCCCAGTGTATTTTCAAGTTCAATTCTTCAGTACCGTTTCTACTTGATGACAAGCATTTCCTGCCTGTTTTCTGTAAAACTCTCATGGGAATGGAGAGGCCTTTGTTTCTCTCCACTCATGAATCTAAATTATTGATTAGTCAGTCTAATTTGTGGAAACTACTATCAGTTAGTGCTGCCTTAGATTTGGCAAAAAGAATTAGAGGTAATTTGACAAGCATCTTCAGTGAGCGAAGCACAATATTAAAATAGACAGAAATAATATTCTCAACTGACATATACTCCTTCAGACTTCCCTAAAATTTTAATTCTTTTAATAAACATCACTTGAAGGCTGATTTGGGGAACGCTAGAGCAGAATTAACTGTTCTGAGCAGGCATCCTTTAGTGCTTGTGGTAATCCTGAAGCTGTGTTTACAACTGGAATCTACACGCAGAAAACAGGTCCAAAAACTTTCTAATTCACTAGGTCAACCTGAATATAATAAAGAAGGAAAAAGGTCAAAAAGGAAGGAAAAAGTGGGCTGAGCCTAAGATGCCAAGACAAGCCACAAAATACTTATCATGCACTCCATTATCTGGAACATTGAGATGGTAAAACAGTGACTCCAATGCAGCAGTGTTTGAATCCTGTCTGATAAACAGAGTTTTGTACACTGCAGGGAACAAATCAAGGAACATTACCAGCATCAGCATAACTAAAATTCATAGAAGCATCCATTTGGATTTGAAGTGGGACAAAAAAGAACAGTATCTTAGTGTAAAGCAATGGAGATGGACATAAAATAGGGAAATTTGGGAAAGAGAGCTTTCAAGTGTCAGACATTCAAATAGAAGAATAAAGAAAATAAGCTGTGTAATGTGAATATGGGAAAATGAAGTTCTTCAGTCACCTTGTTTCTGAAAGAAAATATTTTAAAAGTGGACTACAAAAGAAAACTGATCCTTCAGTTTTATTGTAATGTTTCTCACTGCTGTAATTTTAAAATCTGAGCTAGTGTCACCAAGATTTTTCCCCATGAATCCCTGAGAATGTCTTACCCAAACTGCAGTTTCATTATTCAAGGAGGGCTTTATGACTGGCAGTATCAACAGGTTAAAAGTAAGAGCACTAACAAGATGCACAGCAAACAAAAAATCCCCCGGAGAATGTAGCGCAGGCTAGTGCAGTTGCAGCGAATAGATATGGATAATCCCTGGTAGCTGCAAATACCCTCTTAAGGGAGGTTTTCTGCAGAAGTCTAGTCTCAATCCATACATGGGAGAAGTACTGCTAACACTAGTAACATTTTAGCACTTTCTCTCCATGTCATTTAGTTTGGAAGTAAAAGGACAAACCCTCAAATTGTTGTTTTGAATAATTAATTTAACAAGAAGTGAATCCCATGACATTAAGGCCTCTTGTACGTTCTGCTGTACAGCAAGAACACCTGCAGTTTCTTGCCTTGAATTGACTGTTTTCAACATTGCAAGCCATAGTTGTATATACAAACAGCTTAAAAAAGAATATAAGATTTCTTTCAAGAATGTGTTCTCTGGTTAAGTGGCAATGACAGGCATGTCTCTTTGAAACAATGTGTGTGAATTTCAATTGAGAATGCACATTTTGAAAGCATTTGCCAATAAGAAAAACTCTCTTAACTAAGAGGAAAAAGAAATGCTGATCAGCATCAGACTTAACCAAAATGACTTGACATGAAAAAGAAGCTTTTTTAATGACATGACAGGAATATTTAATATTTAATTTATCTAAGCATGTAACCAGTAAAAACAAACATACAGAAACAAATTAAGGCATGGTGGGCATAGTAATATACCACATACTGTGTTTTGACAACTGGAAAAGTTTAAGTGTTCAGAAAATTATTGCAGCCTGACTAAAACAAAACCTTGTTTTGGTTTGTTTTTTCAGTTTGGTTTGTGGACAAGGCAGTTAATGGAAGAGAATGAACAAATACTCTGAAACAGCACAGTGAGTGGAAAAATTGGGATAATGTCCACTCAGAGCAATACCCTAGTTATTCATGAGCAGTGTTTTACTGACATAAACACAGGAATTTGAGAAATACAGCCCCTGATGTTCAAGAGATTTTGAACAAATGAAAAAAAATAAACCAAGTTCCTCCTGACTACCGTGGATGAGGAAAATTGGTAGGGAAAAGGAACCTGACACAAATATGGAAACAAAAGTATTACGGACGCTATCAGGTAAGCATAGTATTTCCTACAACTTGGGACTTTTAATCAGGTCTTTTAGAATCTTGACACTGTTAGTATAATTTCTTTCAAGCTCTCAAAGCTTACCCTGGCTTTCCTAAATTATCAAGATCCACTTTGTGAACACATAGGGGCTTTTGCACTCCCCTCCTCTTTGTGTGGGGTTGTTTCAGCCCTCAGTACTTTACTACTTAAGGTCCAGCTTTCCAGTTTTTCAACTTCAATGTTTTCAGAGCCAGCTTATAAATATTGCTCTGATGCCAGAACTACCCTTGAGGTTATTTTCCCCCTCCCTGCACATACCTTTGTGCACACAGATAAGTGCCCAACCGAAACGCGCGCGGATGCAGGCAGGAGATAGAGGTGGCGTGTGCCCAGCCACGCTGATTAGCCGCCAGCAGCCGCTCAGTGCTGCACAGCTGGCTCTAGGTGCAGCACCCAGACCACAACTTTGGTAATTCAGTTAGGATGGTAAGTGTAATCATTCAAAAATAAAACAATTTAAGCAAAGTCATGATTAACAGAGAAAGGTTTCATAGCAATTAATGAGACAGTTCCATTGTTACTAACCTAGACATTTGCCAGGGTGAACTCATTTTACACTCCTACCCTTCCATCATTGACAGAGATCGCTGTACTACTTAAACGTTTTCTGATGTTGGAGATATTTCTACAAATAATTTTGTGAGGTTATTATTCTAAGCACTGGTATTTTTGCCGATCACGTAGAGGCCAAAGCTGTGCCTCCTAGTTCTTTGTGTTGAAATTATCATTAAAGTAACTGAATTTCTTTATTGGACCAAGCCAGAACCTTCAGACAAATTATTGCCCTCTGGTGGTGGGAATGCCTCCCCCCAGTTAATCCTCCTCTTACAGGACTGATTCTGCAACACTTCCTCGGTTTCATTAGTACTTTCTTAATTACGTAGGGCTGCCTCCATGAAGGAAATACTCCACAAGAACAGACTGCAGAATGGTATCCTTGAACTGCAATTACTCTGAATTTTCTCTCATAGGTTTTGGTCTAAGGTAGGACAGTGGCGCTCCACTACCGTGCTTCCTTCAGCCTTGAGGAACACCTAATGATTTTTCACTCAATTAGGCTTAATTATGAGTTTGATCTGGCAATATCTGGCAATTACCTCAGAGATATTAATCCCAAATCTAGATATACCCCCACTAAGCTGCCAGCTCAATGTGGCAATGGGTCGGTCTATTATCACTTACTATGTCCTATGTTAATGGTCAAATAAGCAAGAGCAGAACTTTTTAAAATGTCCAACCTTAAAAGCTTCAGAAAGTGATCTCCCACACCAGTCAAAATTGTTTATTTTCTCACTTCTGTAAGGTGGGAAAATTGCCAGCGGTATTTTCCCCCCACGCCACCTAAGTACCAGCTACAGCCCACAGAAAGAGACAAATACACTGGCACTGACGAACCAAAGATCTGATTCAATGCTTATCCAAGTATATGTGAATCATGAAACTAGAGAATCTGTTGCCAGAAGTGAAGGACTATAGCTATTGTCTCTCTATGAAATAACTTGCATTAAATAGTGCTAAAAAAGTTTCTTTGAAGCTGGATATCAAAACGTTTTCAGAACTTTTGGTTTTGCAAGTACGCCTGTTTTTAAGAATTAGAAATGCTACAGAAAAATTGGCCAAGTCATTTGAATGACTATTGAGAATATAGTTTTTTAATAGACACACCTACCTATTGATGTGATTAATATTTTGGTTGCCTTTATAAAGTACCAAAATTAAGTACTTTAAACCAAAATCGCACCTTTGGGACAAAGAGTGTTAACCTACAAATGTCAGGTAACAATCTAAAATATGTCACTCAGATTATAAAAATAAATGTTGCTCTGATTTATATAATACTCCCAATCTAATTAGGGGAAAACATAGGACTGCAGAACTGTAAGGGGAACTCTCAAGCATGTCCGAAACTCGATGACGTTTTCACACCATTGGAATGAAATGCAAGATTCTCCCAATGTCAATAAAAATCAAGATTTCTTCTGATACCACTGGTGTAACAACACGTGAGCACAACTGGCAATGAATACTTACAGACTTAAGGCATAATTTTTGATTTCCGTATCAGAACACTGAAGTTCTGTAATTGTCCCCAGCTGGAGCAACAGGAGCAAAAGATGTAATGCTTCTAAAATGGAGATCAATCTGTTTAGGAAAGGCTCATATGACATAGCTATGTTGGTGATGAATTGTCTTGATGATCCAGAAGGTCCCTGACAGTCACACAAGACCTGCACTGTAGTAATTCAGATAACATATTTGAACATAAAACAGGAAGTTCAGGAGCATAGTCACACGCGTAACTGCCACAGACTGGCTGAAACATTACACTTATTACACAAAAATAGACAGTGATGATAATGTTTTCTTTCTCCCTAGAGCTACTTTTTTCCATTTTAGGAAAAATCAGCCTGTTTTTAGGTGCACCGAAGAGCTGCATTGCAGTCTGTCCTGTGATACAAAGAATCACCGACAGCCTCCAATGCTCCGATTCTGTCACACAGATAACTGCGTTTCCACTGTGCAACTTTGTACTACGACAGTGGCTATTTACTGACCAACTGCTGACCATTTTATCTTCCCGATTTATCAACAATTTCTTGGACAAGCTGAAAAGATAAACACACAAAACTAGTGCCATTAGATCAGTGGAATCGATTTGAAAAAATAAAAACAATCTGTCCTTAGATGTTTGCTTCTCTACACTAAATGCACCTCTTAACCTTCAAAGCTCAGATGTACTTTAAGAAGAGAAACCAAACAGTTTAGAGCCTGTTCAGGGTTTACCACAGCACTCAGTAGAGTTAAGGACAAGAAAAAGTAGGGCTCTTCTAATGTTTCTGCACTGCATCATCCCTCCCCCCCTGCCCTGCAAAAAAGAATGACAACGTACCTTTTGATGTTTTGAATTCTTCATCGCTTTTTATAGCAATGTAACACCAGAGCAACTTATTTAAATTTTTGATTTATTATAAACCCAAAAGTGTTTGGTACAAGAAATTTGCATTAAAGCTTCAACTTCTCACTGGCAATTTCAAACTCCAAATTAACATGGAGATAACTGTAAGTGATTGTATTTTAAGCTCCTGCCTTTACATCACAGCAACAATTAACACGAGAAATACTCCTGGACTTTTGGGTTTTTAAAAGAGAAAATTACAGCAAAACATGTGGTTATTGTAACCGAAAGCAGCTGCAGTTGAAACCAAGGAGATAATACAGCACCTTCAGTTACATTACTGAACAGCTCAAGACACAGGAGCAAGAGGCTCATACTGAGAACAGAAGTAACTCACCAAAGGTGCATGAAAGCACATTAAGAAGTTCTTCTGCTAAGACCAAGACAGTAGAACTTCTCTTACCTTTCTCAAAAAAAAAAACCCTTTAAAGTACTTTCAAGAAAAAGGCAAAGGATATACCTGACAGAAGCAGAGTAATCTAAGACATTGAGTTTACTTAACATACGAAATAAAATCAAGTCTAGACCAAAATCAATAGCAAAACTGACATTGCTTTCAATGGATTAACAACTAGTGGTCCATTTATTTCGTAAGTCAACTTCTATCTATATCTAAGCATACTGACATACTAATGCGAATTAATATAAAGATCAAGAAAAGAAAGCTAAAAAAAAGGTTAGCATAAAGTACTGTACATTTGGCAAAACGCAGCTGTTGGTACACACATAACATCACATTTTAGTTAGTGCAGAAACATTGTTATTTGTGTTCTGCTTTACCAATTATACTTCTCACTTAATAGAAAACTTGGATTAGAAGATAAGGTTTGAATGAGTTAAAGGAAGGATAAATGCAAATACAGCAACAGAAATATCTGCATCAGATAAGGTTAAAAGGTAGCATACAGAAAACCATAATCAAAGTTGACTCTTGAGATAATGTTAAACTATTACAGAATTCCATACATGCTAGAGAACATATCCTTTTCTACTGTTAAGTTTGTGAATATAACAATCATCAATAAAATAAGTTGTTCAATGGGTTGCAAGAATAAATTGTCCTCATTCCTTTCTGTCAGTCAATTATTGACAAGCTGTTTGATCTATTGCCTTCTCTGAAATTTAAATAAAATGTGATTTGAGAAAGAAATAACCACTGGGACACATAAATGCACTTGTATGCAGCACCTGGATCAAAATTAATGCAAGTAGCTTACAAAGTACTTCTCAGACAACAAAACTACCATGGAATTTCATGAACAAAGTTCCTAGTAGAAGAAAAGTTGCCATTTCCATCAGACTTTGCGGATACTGATTTCTGTAAATCTAACCCATTTTTTAATGTCACTTAGATATTGTTTATGGCTCCTGATTCAGGAAAAAAAGAAAAAACAAGTAAGAAAAAAAAGAAGTTATTAATCTGAAGTATGTAAATGATCCCACTATTACAGTGGTAAAGCCTTAAATACATACTTAAGTGCCAGAAGTTAAAGCACAGATACCATATAAAATGCTTTTCTGACCTTTGGAAGCTTGAAACTAGGACATTTTCTTTCCTTTTCCACTCACACCTCTCTAAAAACCCAGTCCTTTCTTTCCATGTCCCCAAACTGTCTTTCCGTCTGAGCTGAAGACATTCCATATATGTTCCACAAAATAAATGGATTTATCTTGCAGTACTCGGGGTTTTTCCAGCACACTATTCAGTAATCCACTTCTCCTCAGACCTATGCCCATATTCTAAATTGTGAAGCCACAGTAAGCAGATCTTAAATATTCTTTTAAGGTAAACAGTCAGAAAACTGCTTTCTTCTTTTTCTTAAAATACATAAATACATATATAAAAATAGGTAGTTCAAACTTTGGATGTAAGAAAACCACCTTCGCTATTGTCCTTTTAAAATAGGTAAAGGTAAGAGAAATACCTCCTCTGGAAACTAAAAATAGCATGAGCAATTTCTATCCTCTTTTCAGATTCTGCTATTATTCCCCTGGAATACAGTGACCTTATTGGCTTTGCTTATATAAGCGATAATAGATTACCTACCTGGAGCTTTTCACTTAACACAAGCAATTTTATGCATATTTTATGCTAGACTGATCTTTCTGCTCTCCTTTTTATAGTTTACCTTTCAGACATATTATCTCCCATGCCAAAAGGCAGAAGGAAGATCTCGCTGCTATCCAGCCACGAAAGTGTTTTATACACACTGAAGAGGCACATCACACCAAATACTGAAGACACACACAAATTGCAAACAACCAGTTCTTTTGCTTGAATACACTAATAAATCCGTTTCCATCGGGTAGACCAGAGTCAGATCTCATTCTTAGGCCAGGGGCAGCAGGGCACGCGCCACCTGCGCTGCACCACAGCCCTGCTCAGCAGCCACCACCTT
>NW_009646736.1:4484405-4486062 GCF_000708025.1 Charadrius vociferus | reverse complement strand
AGGGGCACATTTACCTATTGTCTTTTTTTACAACCAGTGTTCACGCTGGGATAAGGCAGGAAACACTTCTTTAACCACTGTCCTACATTCAGCTTCTTTTCTTCGAGGGCTCAGTCCCAGTTCATAATAGACTCTCACTCAATTTTGAAGGAAACAATTCCAAAAGAGTCACAGCCCTCGCGCATCTGTTGTCTTCTGGTACACACACTGAGTTTCTATAGCATTGAACCGGAACATGATGCAGATACCCGAGTCATTACTTGGAGTTACTTTAGAACAGCTACCGATAGTGCAAACAAAACAAACGCTAATTTCACTGAATCCAGTACTTTGCTCCACACTGCTTGAACTAAGCCGGAGAAAAATGAAGTATCTGGACTGAACAGGAAAAGTACCAAAAAGGTGTAAAAAAAAAAAAGAAGCAAGAGAAGGCTGTAGCTTATCGAACAGCCGAGCATTAAGCAGTGTTCTCCAACTTCTTTGAGCTCAGCCCTTCATGACCCTTATTTTCTTTTTTACAAATTTTTAAATAAAAATACACCCTCTTTCAAAGCACACTCACACAGCTGAAGCCAACGTATATGGAAATAACATTTGTATGCAAGCAATGAGACCTGAGAAGTGCCATTTGGCTTTTTTTTTTTTTCTCCTCAAATTTGACCGTCAACAGCATCAATATCATTGACATCACATTTCATGTTTTCATGAGGTCAAGGACAAATGAATCCACATGCAATCCAAAGACTGATGTTGTGCATGTAATTCAGCTCATCTTATTAACAATACCCTCAAAACAATCCCCAAGGAAGCATTTATGAAACCTTTTTCTATACAGTGAGACTTTGTCACACATTATTAAACATCATTAAAAACAGTCTCCTACTGTACAGTAGGAAAAAAAACAGTATGGAAAAACTTCTCAGCCAAAAGAAAAAAAAAATCAGAAAAAAAAGGTACTTTTGTTAAGCTTAGGAAAATTAGCAGATATTAAACATTGTGCAAAAGTAAAAGACACTTTATTTTAACACCGTATTTGATTTTAAAATTTCAAGCACTTAAGAGCAGAAAACCAAACTGAATTTTGCTTTCCTTAATACATCTATAGTCACCATGGAAGCCATTAATTCTTAAGAGAAACCAGTAATGTCTTTTATTATCTAGTTACTGCTGATAGCCTTTTCAGCTGCCAATCCTTGTTTGGGTTTTGAGTAATCCCAAGGTCTCCTGTTCTCTGTGTACCCGTAGAGCTTCCGCAGTGCCACGCGGGCAGCTTCTTCCTCTGCAGCAAGCAGCGTTTCACCAGGACCTTCAGCTATAATCTTCTTATCGCTTGGGGAAAAAAAAAAAAATTAAAACCATTTTCATCATAAAATCCTGAGCACTACTGTGTATCATGAATAAGGGCTGCTAGATTTTTTTTTCTCTTCTATGTCTGTGAATACTGAAGGTAATGTCTATCTGCACACAAATGTAAACATTTCCATTGGTCTTTCCTGCAAATGTAAGTGACTGTACATTTAACAAAGGATACTTAAATCAGAAATGCGCCCATTTCCTGGAAGAACACTACTCTCTTCATTTAGATTACTAACATATCACTGATTGTTTACAGTGTTCAATTTGTTAGCCCTGTTAAAAATATGCAAATTTGTTACTC
>NW_009646736.1:4481504-4484360 GCF_000708025.1 Charadrius vociferus | reverse complement strand
TAAGAAAAGATTTTAAAGTTTCTTCAGAAGGTTTCACAGAGAAGTTCTCCATGTTATGAAGTATGTACTCAGCTCTGTTTAATCAACATTTACGGGCACTGAATAGGAACAGTTCATGAAGGGACACCAGGGATTCCAGAAGAAAAATAATCTAAGTTCCTTTCTTTTATGTAAGAAAATAAATATTAGAAGGCATATAAACTGAAGCATGATAAATCAGAAAAAGTTAAGGCAATCTTCCCACGTGTTCATCTGCAGCTCATTTAGCAAAGCAACAATGATGTCGGTTTTGGTGGAACTAGATCCAGTTCTGGTCCAGAGGAGCAGTGTTACCCCTGGGCAGGAGACCAGGCCAGGCACTGACCATGCCCGAGACAAGCGCACCAGGGACAACTGGCACTTCCTAAGTCTTGTCCGGATACAGACACTCCTTTTGCCTAGTTTACAGTGCCCGTGATTTTAAAACTAAAAAGTTTCTCTGGAATATAAAGTAAGTCTCTCTCCAGTCCCACCCCCCTTGATGTCTCTGTCTTTCCTAACCCCTGGATACAGTTGTGGTCCCTCCAAAGCCATTCAGTTATGATGTTTGCACAGTTCTTACGTCAGGTTACCCACAACATACACCCAGGCTCTTTCACGCGCCCGATTCAGACTTTGAAGCCCTTTAGTCAGAGACTGTCTTTTTATGCATCATTACAGCAAGCTATTGCCAATGCTTAAATGGCTGCTTTTATACGGAAGTCACAGTAAGGTTTCTTTTCTGTAATAACTTGACCAAAGAGTCTGAGTAGAAAAATAAAAGACCATCTTCCCTCCTCCCCTCTCCCCCAGCTTAAATCCATTTTGCTTTAAATTAATACTGTACTAACCAGTACAACCCAACAAAGTACAGTGGCAGAACTGTGCTGACTCCCAACTGCCTGGTAATTCTTGGTTCCGGAGGAGAGATGTTTCTCTTGGTCAGTTCTTCCACTAGTAAGCCCATAGGATTTACAACTTCCCAGATCTCAAACAGGTCTTTTCCAATCAGTTGGGGAATAAAAAAATCCTAAACAAAAATATTTAGAAGTTACAATTAAGGGGAAAGGAAATGAAGGCTCTAGCTTCTAAAGATAATAAATACAATCTAATAAAAATACAAGATGAAGAGGCATTAATACAGTTGACAATAAATTGCTGAAATGAATGATGAAACCGCTTCGGTGCTCCGTCACAGTTAAGCACAGCTCACCAGCGTTGCTATGCTTGACAGCTGATTTAGCCCCTGACGGGATGTGTGCCTTGGGCAAAGTCACCTGCCCAGTCGCACAGAAGGAACAGCACCAGCCTGAGAGAGGGGTTATAGCAACGCTTACACACAGCTCCGAGCACGAGGTGAGAAACTCAGTGCTGCTTCCAAGCAAGAAGTTGTACATCAGAAGAGTTCTGCAAACAGGCTGAAGGGAACGCGTAAACCCACGGGGCTTTCACCTCCTCAGATCGCTCTCTTGCCTGTTAACTGCTATTTGCTCTTACAGAGACCTCCAAACGGTCTTCTATCAGAAATAAGATTTTAACAAACATTTCTCCATTGCAGAACTAGAAATAAGTGAAAAGCACAACAGAAAGGACAGTAGCTGCTAAAACTACTACGTTACACTGCATTTTAATTTAACAGTTTTGTATGAAACATCTTTAGGTGCTTGCACTCTTACATGCAAAACCTATGAACCCAGCCCCTGCTTTGTGTAAAAGGGCTTTTTTAAATTAAAGATATATGTGACCTTACATGGACTAATTTCACTATTTGTTAGTACAGTGCATGGAATATAATGCTTTCCCTTAGCAATTGTCAGCAAATACTAAAATATCAGCATTATAAATCAGAAGTATTATCATTTTATGTACATGACCAGCCTGTGCTTCCTAAAGGAGGGAAAAAAAAAATCAACAACAAAAAAACGCACAACCCCAAAACCCCACCTGACCACCACCGCTGCCAACCAACAGATCTCATTGTTGAATTGTCTTGTTACAGGTATTGTCAAACTTTTGCCAATCTCCCTCGATATCTGGTCATCAAGGTACAAGACAGTTCTGATTTTTTTGACTTTCTTTTTCGCGTGTAACTACTGAGACCCTTAGATGTTATTGTTGTCAGTACAAAAATACACGATAAGTAATGACTTACCCTGACAAAGACCCCTGTTTTCTCAGGCCCGCTGCTATCGAGCAAGGCTCCTATCACAGCAAAGAACGTCCTCTGCAGCACATCTGGTGGGACGGGAAACTCTTTGCAAAGCGTCAGGTCCTGTACAGACAGGTTTTGAGCCACATAAGAAACAAGCTCCCGACTGGTAAGAAAATCAACAAGTGCTTCTATCCCCTTTGCAGGTAAATCTGGGTAGGCACCTTCAAAACACCGTGTCAGATAAGAGCGTGAAAAAGACATCCCTCGTTCAGCGAGTTTACTATTATCCTGTAAATTAAGCGCGACTGTTTCCTTGTCTACCCCAAGTTCTCGGCGTTTTGCCTCTTCGCTTTCAATATAACAAGAATTAATAAATGCAGTCTTGAGAAGATCCAAAGAAAAGTTTTCATGCAGCCGGTGGCTAAAAGCTTGTATCTCCGCATGGTAATCCCAGTTGGGCTTCTCCGACCTACAGACATGGAAAAGAACACGAATTCAGGAACAGAACAGGGCGCGTTGCAGGATACTGCGAGCATCGCGCCCTTCGGCTGGCAGGAAAGACATGAAGAACGGCATTCTCCTTGAAGCGGAGAACCCGCGTTCAAACGCCCTGCTGTCCGGCGGACGTTTCTCGCCGTTCGCCCGCGGCAGGACGGGCCCCGCCGGGCCCCGCACCGGGACTGACC
>NW_009646736.1:4479781-4480857 GCF_000708025.1 Charadrius vociferus | reverse complement strand
AGCCGCCACCCGCGGCGGGCGTCCCGCCAGGAGGAAGGGGAGAAGCGGTGGAAGTTGGAGTTACCGCGGTGGGACATCCACACAGGGATCCACCCCGCGAAAGGAAGCCAACAGATGTGTTTAAAATCTGCTCTTTCTCTGTTATTTGGGTTTCACTTACACGGCAAAGTTATTCCCTTAAAAGAAGCTTTATTTTTTTTTCTTTTGCCCATACAACTCCATAAAATCTGCAGCAGGTCTAACCCTCATTTGCATTGTCAGAGTTCATACAGTACACCTTTAAGTTAAAGGCCATGGTACAACATGAATAAAAATGCAGGAAATGGGCAAAGCAGGCCCTTCCCCTTATCTTGTCTTTCACTAAAAGATGAAGGCACATGCCCTCAATGTTCACAAGAAGAAAACACACACAGCGAATGCCCTAAATAGCCAATGGAGTCACATACACACAGTGAATGCAGCATAAAAACAATATACGCAAAAGCCAAATCCAGACGAGCACAGGGAAGCAGGGACAGCAGCCTATACAACAGTGCAAAAGCCACGTAACGCCGGGCACAACGCCCTGTGTAACTTGGTAGTCCATGAAATGTATGAGCGCAGCATTCCTTCATCGGGCACTCACAGCATGATATGTGTCAAAATCCTCCGGGCTCCTCACGCTGATGGTCCCTCATCCTCCGGGCTCCTCACGCTGATGGTCCCTCATCAACCCGTTCTTACCCGGGCGCTGCCCCAGCACCACCAGCTGCACAGGCACTGGTGGAGGTCCCTCTGCACGCAGGTAGCCACGGTGCTGCTCGGCGGCCTCTGCTGCTGCAGGGTGAGCCAAGGACATCGCTGAGGACATTGCCGACAGAGGCCCCACATCCTTCTCTTCCGCAGCCGCTGGGTACCATTGTCTCTTCGCCAGTCTGTGTACTTCTAGAGCCCAGAAATGGTCCTGCACAGGGGTCTAGGTCTAGCTGTTCTAGGAAAGGTCCCCTATGAAACATTGTTTTGGTATCATTGCAGGTTCTCCCACGCACTGACGCTGTTAGTTGTTTCATACACCCGCAGGGAAGGGGTTGCGGCTG
>NW_009646736.1:4455927-4479756 GCF_000708025.1 Charadrius vociferus | reverse complement strand
GCCGCCGCCCCCAGGCGGGGGCGAGAAGCCACTAACACGCAGGGAAGCTGAGGTCTCCCCAGCAACTGTGTGTGGCTCAGCACTCCTTCAGACAGTAGCCACCAAAGACGTAGTAGATCATGAGACTCAACAGGGGATGTTTAAACTGCCCACAGTGAGTGTTCCCAGGGAACACTCAAGGTCAGGTTGGACAGGGCTGTGAGTAATCTGATTTAGTTGAAGATGTCCCTGCTCATTACAGGGGGATTGGACTGGATGACCTCTAAAGGTCCCTTCCCACCCAAACTATTCTATGAGTCTGTGTGAGGAGACCAGGTTAGCTCCCAGTACCTGTGTACTCACCACACACCCCCAGAACAATCCCACAACGTGCAGGGGATGCGAACCTGCAGCAGGCTATCGGGTGCCCACCTGCTACTTTTCAGTTGTTCAGTCCATCACTGCTACTTACTTCAAACACTGATAAGTTTAGATGAACCCTCAAATAAATGTTCTTAAAATAATATTAAACAATGGTTTGGGATTTTTTTTTTTTTGAGAGAGTTTTATTAAATATACTACATCAGTATGTTGTACTCCATAATCCTTTGATCACTCACAGACTGACTTGCTTAAAAATGTATTTTATAGAAAAACATCTGCAAAATAAAAGCTAAAAAAAATACGTATTACACACCTCTGGACAATCTGCATGTTAGCAAAGAATACCTTTTATTTTTTGACCTGAACATGTGCTTAAACAAGGAACATACTCACGAAACAGGACACACTCCTTGAATATGGCACACCTCAAACTACTCAGACTAAAGGAAAACTAGTGCAATCATGTTTAATTGCATCTAACAACAGAACAATAAGAACTACTTTTTATTCTTTTGTTTTTATATTTTTTCCAAACCCATTCCATTTGTTCTCTTCCCACCACAACAAAACATCCAGTGGTTATTTCTGTAGGTCACCATCCTTACATTGCATGAAGCAAACTTCATATTGGCTGATCCATATTTACATTGAAGCATGCACAGGAGGATACTGCAAGTATTTGCAATGCAAATCTATTAAGTACGTTATAACTGAACAACAAGGTGGCCCTTTAACACTGCAATTCTATAGCCTTTATCTGTGGTGGAAGTTTCCAGTGTATGAATTATAAAACAGCATACAATTCAGAAACAGAAACAAAGATTTTTGCAAATTGTTTGTATATTCAACTATTAAAGCTTTCCGAGAGCTGTGTCTAGCGCCGAAACCAAAGCCAGCTATTGAGTAGCCAGAAAGCTACAGTAATTGAATACATGATCATTTCCCTTTTAGCACGCTCTTTGTTTTCTTCTTCCAGAAGTTGTAGGCGGCGATTAAGTTTGATTATCTAAAAATAAATAAAGGCTTTTAATACTTCATTAAAAGTTGCCAGACTCTCTAAAAGCTTCTGAATAGCCATGTAAAATTAGTATCTCAGACAGATGGATTTTAAACACTTGATAATTTGACTTTCTATCTTCAATCGCTAGTGATCAGATCTTGCTGTCCCTAATAAGTAGGAACAGAAATGGAGTTGGACTCTCCAGATTCCCAGATCAATACAGAATACGTGGGGGCGCTCCAGCATGGGTACAGAGAGGACCTCTCATCATATCTGCTATGGACACCTTTGCAGCCACACAGAAAAACTGTTCCCCCATTTTACCACTACATTTACCACTAATTTTTCTTAATATTATCAACTGCTATGCTTTACATACCTGTCTTCTTAAGGAAGCAGCATCTACAACTGTCATGTCATCTGGTGTTCCCTCAAGCGTCGTATCCAAGTTGGAAAGACCGTATCTGTCAAATAAGGGAGATAGCTTAGCTGTCTCATCCATGCACAGGTTAGCAAGTACCGTATTTTTATCAACATTCTAATAGATGTATTTTTTGGTGGTGATGGTGAGAAGAGTTATAAAACTTTTGTTCCAAGCTTTTACAGAGTTGTCTATATCCATAGGTTCCTAAATGAATAAAGCACAAACACATATGAAATGGGTAGGTGCTTGACTGAATCTGGGTTTATTCCCCTCCACATTTAAATATTTTTGAAGTTTCTCCATGCAGACCTCTTACTGTCACTTGGTCTCTCAAAAGTCTGTTTCTAGTTATTTAACTGATTCATGAAACCTGAAAATTGCCTGAGCTAAAATACCAAAGTTGCAAGAGACCTGACACCAGATTAGAAATAGCCAAATGAAGACCTGGAAAGAACTGAGTCTCTTACGCTCGATGCCTACTTAAACGTCCCACGTGGACACCACTGAGATTAGGATCTCAGTCACATTATTCTCAGTATTTTAGGCAGAGAATCTTGCAAATAAAGAGTCTAGTGCGGAGTCACTGCTAGCCGAACTCTGCATGCACTAGGAGGTTTGTTCCCACAGCACATCTCAGTTTTCTTAATGTGGTGGTTCAGAGAAACCATTATTCTAACTTCAGGGCTAGTGAATTAAATACGGCACATGTATTATCAGTTGGGAAGTTGCAGAAAGTCTACAAAAAGTATGTGCTTTGATCATGCAAATGCCACCTCCTAACCAGATTCTTTCCCAACAACTAACAGGTAAAAATAGTTCCCAATGCTGCACCTACCACTGAGTTTGTCACTTCCTATCTTAAAAGCTGAGTGTTCAGTATTAGTTCCCTTTGACTTGCTTTCTCATTAGGACATATGAACAACGACTGCAAATGGCTTAGGAAATTAAATACAATAATGTCAAGGCTACCAAATTCACAAAAACATACACCTAAAAGAACGTTTAGCATGTAACGACAGTTACTGGTCAACTTCAACTAAGGTGAAGTCCTGAAGCTTGTGGAATGCACTGAAGTGCAGATACTACTTCTGCACTGCATGTTCTTTCACCACTTCCAGCAAACGTGTCTAGAATGCCCTCAGCTCAGGCAGGATCCTCCCCCCACCAACAGAAAACTTGTGAAAAGTTTCCCCATACCATTGTTCATTAATATGTTGTTTCTGAATAAGAATTGCAGTTTCTAGATGAGAGCTGCATTAGTCTGGACTTAGATAACAATTAGATCCTTGAGCAACACTGTATAAAAGATAGGAAGTTAATTATGTTTTGGTCTGTGGTTTTTTGGGTTGAGGAGTATACAGCAAGAGGGAAACCAGGTGAGATCAGGATAACAACAGCTTTTAGTAAGGGAATAGTCACATAAGCAGTTGTCTGCCAACAGAGTCACAGAGGTTTTAAAAACATAGTATTGGACGAAAAAAGTTTTGGCAACACCTTTTGTTAGTAAAAGATTTTCTCATTAAGGCTATTATTCATTTTTTATTCTAAGGAGACTTCAAACATTGACTTAGATATTTACTACTTGTAGTTCTTTTAGTTTGGGCAATATTAAAAAGACTGAAACTGTTGGGTTTGGTTTAGTTGTTTTGGGTTTGTGGTTTGTTTTTTTTTTATTACTTCCTCAGTTCTGTGAAGCTCACATTGTGTAATCAAAGTTTTTTTAATATAAACCTAAGTTAATTATAAAACAATTTGAACACTTCTACTGTTAAATTTGGTCTGAAGATTTGCACACACACACACACACAAAAATCAATCAAGTTTTCCTTACTACAAGTTCTCTGAAAGCCAAAGAGATTTCTGAGGAGGATCTTTTGGTAGCCATTTTTTATTTATAGTAAATGGTTAAAAAAAATAATTAGAAAATACCCACAGATTCACAGCACAGTTGTCCCTCACCATTTCTTGGGAAAAGCAGAGACTTATTTCGGTGAAATGGGTACACCTCTCTCCCAGGCCACATAAATTTCATATAAAGTCACAGTAAGTGACAGTATATCACTGCTGCTCTACCAACTTCCAAACCATTCCAGGTATTAAATCAAGAGGGCTACCAGCAAGAAATTCCGTGAGATAATCTCTTGGACTGTTACAAAAACTGAATTCCTGAGTTAGAGAAGAATCACCTGCTTGGATCCAGTGTCTACTTAAGCACAAAAGTAATCTCCATTTTGATGAAAACATAAAAGTGTAGTGGGAAATAGGAACAACATATGTGGAAGGGACTATTTATTCTTTTTCCTTCATCCTGACCATGAGATCATGTGTCAGTTTTATATCCACTTCCACTGAAACGATGTCAATCCGCCAAAACAATGGCAGCGAAAAGGCATCCAGCAACAACTAACAATCACAGACGTGTTACTGAGAACACCTGGAAAAAAATAAAGTGATGCGAGGCCACATTCTCTAGCCATAAAAATATGAAACTCACTACTACATAGAAAATTCTCAAAGTATACTGCTAATGTAATTTAGGAGCCTCCCCTCGCACATTACTTTGAGCCAGAATTCTGCAGCACATTGTATCTACCAGACAAGTGCAGGTGGCTTGGACGGGTAAGGAATAATGGCCTGAAATATCTCAAGAGTTAAGAGGGAGGATAGAAATTAGCATTGTGTTTTAAAATAAGGACACTAGAAATAGGGAAACAGAAGTCTGAATTTTAGTATCTAAATTAGTGGATCATGACTAACAAAAACACACTCTTTACCTGGTGTTGTCATGATGAGGGTTAGAGGAAGTGGTAGCAGCTGACCCACCACGTAACACTGGCCTACAGCAGGTTTTTGTAGATAGAAAGCACAAGACAGAAACAGAAACGACAAACAGAGATAAGAGGTAAACCGCACAGAACAAAGGAACATCAAAATACTTCCACTTATATTGTATAATGTTTCAATATAATAAAATATCTATCTATTTATTTTCTGGTAAATTGCACTTTCATATTTCTCATATTCAAATTTAATCAACACTGAATGTTTATGCAGCTAAGACACATAGGCAAAGTTTTGAGGATACAGATTCATTTATGGAAGACAAAATGTTGGAACAGAGATTTGGGCAGAGGTTATCAGCCTTATAAAATAACCATGGGAAACTTAAGGTTAAAAAAAATAAAAAATCCCTCTCATCCCAACAAAAACCCCAACGACAACAATGGGAAAAAAATTGTATCTACACATATTTATAAGAGCCTTTCTAATCATCTCCTCCTCCCTCTAGGGAAAGGGGAGATTTGTCTTTTCTTTATTCATCTATGCTAAATGTAATTCAGAAAACCTGGGCTAGTAGCCTAAGGATCATATATAGCCCAAAGAGAGGTAGATCTCTCTGGGAAGAAGTGACTAAAAGGTTCAAGCAGTTGGTATGAACATCCTTATAAGTGTTGCTCTTTCAATTTCTTTTCCTTTTCTTTCTAGGCAGAGCTGATTAAGCTGCTGCAACTATATAATATACATTAACTTGCAATAAGAAGTTACTGTGTCCCAGTTTACAGAAGACATGAATACCAGCAGTACCTTTGACAAAGCCGGTACTATGTGTTTTCAGCGCCTCTGGTAACGAGGCGTTAGCGTTCCCCACCTATGATGTGTAACATAGTGTTCAAGAGCCTGAAACCTTTTTTAAATTTCTTCCATTTTCCCAATGCCAACAGGAGGTACTTGTACCATGAGTTTAACCCATGTATAGTCCAGGCTATAAAATGAAGGACAAAGAGAATCTAGGTGTGGAGATCTTTACAGCAGGTACACGTAGGAGGCAGAGGCTTGGTGCTGAGGTGGCTGAGAGAGCACGGTGGCCTGGCCTTGAAAACGAGCAAGAACCACACAAAAATACCACAACTACTAGTTTCATTTAAAAGGATCAGGATCTAGGAGCCTTAGCAAACTCTGCTACCCAGTGCAATACTTACTGGGACTAGGTCCTACTCTAATCAGCACCATGAGTGCATAGCACAATGTTTTTCTGTCTAGCACGTAAGATAAGCCAGCACGATGGGTTTTACCAGAGACCCCTATTCCCAATACATACAATAAAAGAATATTCTCACTGAAATGCATGAGGTCTTGCAGAAAGTTATCAAAAAATGTACTCCTGTTTTTTAATCAGAGAAATAATTCAGCTAGTCTAAAGTCTTCTGTGACAGATGCTAGAACGAAGTACTTCAAGAAAGCATCAGAAATTCAGCAAACAGCAGCTATGGAACAGGTTGCAGAATTTCTCTGCAAACCTAAGTCACCTGTAATTAATCGGCAGGTACGTGAACGCCAGCTTGTCAGTATCCAGCAGGCATTTCCCATGCCATCTGACACAGGACAACAACATTTGGATGTCATGTAATGAGAATGATAGGTCTCAAATGCTCCCTAAACTCTTGGCCTCTGCGGTATCTCGTGGCAAACAAAGTTTTACAGCTGCTGTAGAACTAATCAATCCTAACTAATCACACTACCCTTCCCAAGGAAAGCCACAAGCTTGGAGGTAGCTGACAGCTACAGTGAGGAACAAAACTAGAGCACTCTGGGATCTGTGCAAATCAGGAAATCAATCTAAACAAGTCTTTAATCCCATTTCCCAACACAATCAGGCTATTGAGAAGCTGCACATGATTTCTTCCTTTTCTTTGCAGTTCACATTTTATTTCTTTACAGGTGGACCCAAAAGCATCACCAGAATATTCCCCTGCCTCTCCCACACTTTTTACTTGCTTAGTTTTACGTATCGACAAAAAAATTCATTATCACATTATCACACCGGCCTCATAACTGAGATCACCTTACCCCAAAATCAGCATCAAGTTTTTTGGCAAATACAGAATGCACAAGCGTAATAGCGTCAAGCTATTAAATAGATGGTCGCCTTTGAAAAACTGAGTAAGAATACATCAAAAATCTGAATTTTCTGGCTACTTCTGCCAATTCCATCATAAACATTAACACATGATCAGAAGAAGCCATAACTTGGAGGCCATCTATACTCAACACTTAACTATTTCACTGCAAATACAGCAGCAGCCTGAAACATGAAGGGAATGCAGAGTAATACAGTTTAATAACAGTGGGAAAACAGGCAATAATTCACTGACCAAATGAATCTGATCTGTCTTCCTCTGCTTAGAGCAGAGCATGCAGTGGAAATACCACAGGAATGATGCAATCGTAAACACGTGGTCTGGGAGGAAAACAGCAAGTGTGGACAATCTAGGTACCTGGGTGCAACTTCCATCGTTTCGGTGCGTGTGCACAGGGGACCGAGGCCAGCACATTCTCTTTGTTCAGCAGAGGTAGCAGCTACGTTCACCTCACTGTACTTAAAAAGACCTCTGGAAGTCTCAGAAAGGCCGTAAGAATGGGCACCAGGACTTTACGGGTATGTCCTGGATGTGAAGCGGGTAAGAAGCTCAGCTTCTGAAGCCCAGAAATGATTGGTGCATTGAAGAATCAGTGACTGGATGAAACTATTCTCCTCGCTTGTTTCGGTGCTAGGATCGGTTACTTCAATAAAGTAATAGGCCACTATTCTTCCCAGGCTCCTTCACATTTGCAGACCCATTGCTTTTTCTTCTGAACTGTATTAACCCAATCCGAAGTCACATGTGGCCCCCTTCAATGGTCTTAACTCATGTCCCATTTTATTTCTACCATGAAAAATATCATTAACTTGCTCAATATAAAAAATGATCTCATAAAACCTCAGGATATGATTATGTGGGTGATGTTTGGCATTTAAGAAGGACGGTGGCTTCTTAGAAAGGGCTGTCCTGAAGAAAGGAAACAGTAATAGATCTCCTTACTTTTTTTTCCTAAATAAAAAGGTATCGACCCAAGACATGAAGAATAGTTCAGATAAAGTGCACATTTCAATACAACTCTATTCAGATATGAAATAGCCTTTTTTTTCTGCATTTAAGAGTTCGCTAAAATCTTCTTAAATATAGGGGTGTTTGTTTGCTGTTGTGTTTTTGTCACCTACAGCATAAAAGATCAGTCTTTAAAGAACACTAGGTATAGGCCCTCCAGTCATTTGACAGAAATTGAAACAGAAGAATGGTTAGAACTGGAAAACACAACTGACCTATTGTCCTTGTCCAAGCTGAAGGAAATGCAAGAGTAAACAGACAGTGTAAACAACGATCATTAAATTGTTGCCCATTTAAATAGCCTATTATGCGAGCAGTGCCAGCTAAACTAGGCATAATTTGTTATCTGCAGCAGTACAATCAGCACCTACCGTTAGCAGTTTTAGTAGACTGGGGGAAAAAAAACCCAAGCAAGCCATGAAACAAGTTAAAAATCTTTCCAGTGAGTAACACATAGTCAGATCTTGTTCATTTTAAAAGATCTCTTCTAGTATTAAGCATAAAATGTTAACTACATAAGGTTTTGAGATAGAAAGCACATTACACAAAGCAAAAGAACAGAGTGCAGGTTTGGAGCAATTTAAAATTAACAATATTTTGCAACCATGCAAGTGGATCATCCAAATTTCACATTCCTACGCCAGCTGTAGAGTAACGGTGGGTATCTAAACACCCAGCCACAAACAATACACTTTCACCTTACTGAAAAGTTTGGGTTTTGGCACCTGTTTGTTCATTGGTGACTAGAAACAGGTTTCCCATTTCTTCTAGGAAGGTTAGTTGAACACCTCAAAAAATCAACTCAAACCAGGAAGAGTAACGCAGCTTTTAAAGTATTTTCTAATTTTCTAATAGTTGAAGTAAGTTGAAAGTGTATGTAGGCATCTGTGCATGTTTTCTGGAACCAAAACCACTGGCAAGAACATGCCTGATGGAAGCCAGAAATAAAACCTGTTAGCTTCATTGCAGACTGGGGAAAGGGCTAGAATTTCGGTCTATATTTTAACAAGGACTCTTGGCACAGTATCCATCTGTACGTGCTATTAATCACAGACAGCAGAATTCCTCCTTGTCTTGGGAGGACTAAAAAACTTGTAATTCCATCTATTTTTTAATATTGACAAAGAAAAAAAAGGTATTGCTGTCCAACTGTTGACAGGCATCAACATTTTAACAGTTACAGCCTGAAATTTCAGAGTCAGGTTAAGCACCGCAGAATTTCAAGGGGAACTATGCAGCTAGTTTCTTGGCGGTTTTTTGTTGTTGTTGTTTTTGTTTTTTTAAGTCCCAGGTTAAGAACATAAAGTCCATCAAGACTGGAGTTCTACACAATTCAGGAATAATTTGGGCATTTATATACTGTCAGGTCAGCAAACATGGTGAGCTGCAGGAGGTGCCAGTCTGAAAAGTGACTGCAAACACACAGACGTTTACAATAAGATTGGCTTGATAGTTGCATTTTATTAGCAAAACAACTAGAAAGCAAGTCATTTAACTTCACGCTACAAAATATTAAGAGTGCTGCTGGGATACGAGCAACCAGAGGCAGATGGCAAATTTCAAAGAACTTCCTAGCACAGGCCATGCTGAAGGGCTGCAGGAGGAACGAGCAGTTCCTCCCAACGTTCTTGCCAATCATCTCCTCTAATTCGACCTCTTGGCAAGCACTAGAGGTCTCAGCTAGCCCTATACTAGAGACTAACTGCGTGCAACTGTTACTTGAACCTCTGTGCTAGCATACTGTTGACATGAAAATTGCTTTTCGTAAATTAACCTTACCATTATTAGCATTTATAAATGTTTCTGTAGTGTCAAATGTGCCGTTCTTGTAACGCTTAGAAGTGCCAAATCTGAACAGTCCAACTTCCATCTCCACTGAAGAAAATGAAAATCATAGAACCACTTCGGCTGGAAAAGACCCTTAAGATCACAGAGTCCAACTGTACACCTAACATTGCCAAGTCCACCACTAAACCATGTCCCTAAGCGCCATGCCTACACGTCTTTCAAATACCTCCAGGGATGATGACTGATTGTCATGAGGCTTGTATTGGCTCGTTACCTCTCAAAGTATCAGCTTATCCATACAAACAGAGATAGCATTAATGAGAGGAGCAGCCAGCTTCTCAGCATACATTGCCTTGCTTGCTCTCAGCATCCAGTGAAGCGGTTACCATAACTATTCTCAGTAGAAAGGGAAAAAGAGTGTCTGCGCTGCCTTGCATAATATCCTACCCTGTTTCTGCACATTTGTTTTAACGCTTTATGACAACATCAACCCAATCTTATTGATCTGCACCACTGCTCACCAACAGAAAAGTAGAAGACAAGGCTAATAAATTTGCAGGCTCAGGGTCAAATATTAATCGCAGAAAACACTGACAATCTGGGACCAGCAAAATCCCTTGCAGTCACAGACTAACACTTCCTATTTTGACTTTTATTTGGAAGGAAAACAAAACAATGCTGTATTTGACTGAAACAGAAGCATTTTGAAATGTGAATTTTGGACAATTAAATTGCTTGTGAATAGTGAAAGCAAAGGAAAGCAAAAGCAAATAATTTTATCTCATTATTTTGTAAACAGAAACCAAACTCCACTAAAAAGGAGAAAAAAAAAAAAAAAAAAAAAAAAGCAGCAAAAGCTGGCAGAATCAGTGACAACCAATCACCTGCGGTTTTCATCCAGCACATCCAAGACCTGCTGGTAAGCCCTACGAGTGGAAGACTGGATAAACGACAAAATGCCACGAGCAGAGTAAAGATTAGTCCCATCTTCAGGTAACATATTGGGAGGACAGACACGAGCCTGTTGCAGTGATGGTGTCACACTGTTCGTACAAGCATAGTAAACGAAGAGAGAAATACTATAGTCAGATTTTAAATTAAAAAAAGCTTTTCAGATAGACCCCATTCCAAAATGCTTATTGTTTGCTTTTGGTTTACCCTTCTCCCACCACTATAAGGTAACACTCCCAAATTCTAGTAGTGTAGGGATCATGAGCTACATTTATATACATTCTTCAGAAATAAAACCAAGTAATAATCCAAGAACACCATTTTGATCTGTTATACAAATTAGTTTTTGGAAGTTCTTGTCCAGCTACATCTGTACCTGTTGAAGTCAGCATTCAAGTCCTCACTGACATCAATGAGAAAAGTGTTTTTACAAGCATTGGCATTTAAAAAAAATCCTACCCATAATCTCTTTCAAAGCACAAGCTTTTTTCAATAAGGAGAATCTCACACAGAGCCTCTTCCACAAAAATTTTTCTTCAAGCTTTGACTAATGATTGAAATAGTATTTTGATTTGTATGTGAAAAAAGTTTCAAGGCAACTGCAAAAAAATTAAAAAAAGCACAGAATTCCTATCCCAATGACAACAAATTACATGATCTGAGGTTTTGACTATGATGAAAAATCATATTTAAAATACACAGGATTTAAATTCAAACATGACTATTTGGATTAAACAAACCTCATCTCTATCAGTCAGAAATTAGTTTTGATAAACTGCCTTTGATTTGCTTGTGCTTCTTTGCATTCAATGTGACTTTATGTACATTGTCCTTCACACACCAATATATTTAATTACTTTTTTTTTTCCCCCAATCAGGAAACTGTAATTAAAGGTGAAATGCTTTTTTAATAGGAAGTAATTAATGTTAACTTAATTGTAAATATTAACACAAATGCAAAACAAAGTGTGAGTCACTGTACCCTTTACATCTTGGGATAGTTTTTATTCCAAGATTAGCATCCGTAAGTCAACACATTTCCTTTGATCTTGCCACTTGTACTTTGCTTCAACAGTTTCTGGAGTTAGAATGCCAATCTTCCAATGTTTGGCATTTTTAAGAAATTAAGCAAAGCATTAGTGGCTGAGTGCTTGGAAGATGGTTTGATATTTGGATAATCTCTAGATGGGTCATAATTCTATGGATACTCTTACTTTGAATAGAGTTGCTCTGCAACTGGCTGGCACCAAGATCACAAAACTGAGCAAGAAAGAAAATTAAATGGAAGAGACATATCCAAAGCATGTTACACGGATGTCACTTCACCCACAGAAAAGTTCAGCCATCCTGTGCTTCAAGTGACATGCAAAGACAGCAGTGGCTGGTGCTTGACTAATACTGGTCATTATTTATTACCTGAACTGCAAATACTTGTAGCTGTAGAGCACATTTGGACAAGAGAAAGTAAAAAGGAAAAGGAGAAATCAATAAACATCTACTTAATTTCTTTAACAGCTTTTATCATTCTCCAAGACTTATAGGATCCATCTTTCTTTTATATTTATGATGACTTCTACTTTGCAATCAATGGTAGTGGTCACATCCACACATTTTACTCTTGAATTGCATTGGAAATGCCAATATTCACTAGAAAAATATCAAGAAGCAGGGGCAAGTATGGAAATCCTGCCACCAAAGTGAATTTATGAGAATTTCTACTCCCTTGTGGATTTGCTGACTTGAGGGAAATGAGGGAAGAGCTGACAGTTCGAACTCATTGTATGTTTTATAGTAAAAGTATTTTTTCCTGTTCATCACTTCAGAGATTTACAGAATAGGCTGAAAGACAGCTTTTAAAAAAAAGGTAAAAAACAGTATTTAGACATATTGCAAACTAGAAGATATTGTGGAATTCCTGTTGTCCAGAATGGTATTACTGTAAATACCACAGTAACCTTATTTCAATACAAAGTCATCTGTAGATACTAGGAAAAAAAAAACCAAACCCAAAAACTATTTAACTAAAACCACACAAAATTGTCTAGAAGAAAGTTACATGTACCGATAAAATGGAAAGCGTGTATAATAAGGAAAAATCAAGGCTGACTTCAGCAATAAATAATTCCTAACCCCATGGTCTAGTCCCTGGACTACTTTATGCTCATGGTTTTATAGGTGGCTTGTAAGCAAAGACAGTTTCAAGAGATTACTTCTTTCATTTTAAGATATTATTTAATTCTTACTTAAGAGAAGATTTAGTTTCTTAAATGATTTAATTATTTAAGAGATTATTTAAATCTATTTGCTCCCAGATACGAGCTAAACTATGCCGGTACATGAAATTACTTAATTTTTCTCCATAAAGGCTATTGCTAATTTTAATATCCTTCTAAAGTGCATAGTCTGAGACAGACCTCTCCCTTCCTGTCTGAAATCAAGAATAATTCTATGAAGGGCTCAGATGTCAGGATTAAGGAGCATGGCGGGGGACATAACAACAAAGCACCCCCAGACAAAAAGCCAAAAATTTTTCTTCTATCCTGATAGAAGGATATCCTTTTTCAGGATTCAAAATTTATTGCCCTGTAAACATGTGGTAGTCCTTTGGACTACGTCAGAGACGATGGAGAAGAAATATTACGAAGCAAATACCTGATATACAAATCAGCCAAGATGACATAAGAAAAAAAAATAATCTGTAACATCAGTATAATTATCTAACATTGAGTATGACTACTTATCATTAGACATTGTGGCCATCCCTCTTCTCTCCTCCATTTGTAGTTAAATAGTCTTAGTCCTAGATATAGTTTTGTTTCAAATTTCTGAAAAAAAATCGTATATACAGCTCCAGCCACTTATTATAGCACTCCCTGGTTACAAACACTGGACAATTCCAGAGTTTGGAACCAAAACAAACAACATGGAATTACAGAAATTACTATGGAAGAGCACTGTAACATTCTACTATATGCAGAGTTTTTAGCTTAGCAGTAATCTCCTCTAAACTTTATCAAAACATCTGTGATGTACACAGGGTTTACTTCAGATATTTCTCTGACTTAACAGTTCTGAAGTATCAAATGAGAGGTAAACAGTTTTAACTAGTCAAGATTACTTTAAATTCAACCACATAGACAGACTGTATTCTCATTAAAGACATGCACAGCATTACCTTTTCCCCCACGACTTGCATGAAGAACAGAATTTCTCAAACTGTGAAACTGAACCCTCTAGAGAGATGTGCTTTTCCAAGGGAAAGGCTGAGGCAGGAAAAAAAATTAAACGCTGTCCCCTTTTCCATGCACTCTTGGTGGTTTGTTGACTTCTGATGCAGAAGTGGAATCCTTGTTATTCAACAATGAATGGCTTTTCGGCCATTGCCAGCCAAAAACACCCAAAAAACAAAGCATCAAACAAACTGATGCTATTTTTGAAATTTAGTTTTTCTTTACAAATCAGCTCTTAGTTGAAGCTGTCCCTTTCCTTTTGTGGCCAGGTATTTTTCCCTATGTTTTTTTACACAGGGAAACGATTTGGCAAAGTTTGAGAAACCCTGAAGCAAAATTAGAAACCACACATTCAGTGTAGCAAAGGCTGTTTCAAATTTTATATTCTAAACTACAGATACTTAGCCAGAAAATTAGTATTGCAGAGAGCTACATAATTAAACACACTCTTGATTTCCATATACCAGGTAACATTTAGGCTTACGTGCAATCCTTAGTCGAAAGAGGTGACTGGAACCGTGGCATTTTATTTCTTGGGACAGTATCTGATCTGTGCCACCTTGAATAATAATTGTAATCTCTTAAGTAAGCATCCTTGTAAGTAGAGGGATTGTAATTTAGAGAGCTCTCAATACTGCTATGCAGATAGATAGTTATTGTACAAGCAGGTGCCTACTTGTTAGTCTCGTTTTTTTTTAAACACATTTGAGAATTACTGCCTTTAGTGAAGCCCAACTCCCGAAAAATTCTCAGAGCTGTCTCTGCATGCATCTGGATGACAAGAAGATAAAAACAAACAACTATTTGTACTCTGTAGAGAACACTGTGATAGGGAGCCCAGCCAATTCTTTTGCTTCAATCTGATAATCTACTCCAGAATGTTTAGTGTTGTCGCTTTGTAGGTCAAGCACTGGAATTTTGCGCAGTACATGTGAACATTTTGTCCAAGGAGGACAGCAGTGTCCCAGATTAAAATGTGAGTATCATAGTCCTATTTACAAAACAAAGGTTTTAAAAGGCAGTGCTCCATGTGCCTTTTCAATGGGGTCCTCATCACAGCATCTGAGCAGACTATTATGTCTGTAAGGAAGCTGAATCAAGGAGGTAAGAGAAACAAGCATTTTTTTTTTAAAAAAAAAAAAAGTAGTTTTTTGATGGGAATTAAATATTTGAAGTATAATGTGAACACTCTCTCCTATTTGAAGATGTGAGCCAGACTCACACAAGCACAGGAATAAAGAGCTGATCTTTGTCAAATTAGAGTAGCATAGTACTTGTTACTGAAGAAGTAAACTACTTAGACATGATATGAACTTAAAAGTCAAGCCAGTTTTGATGAAGCAGCAATGTATCATTACAGTAATTAGAACAAAGATTATTTCTTTCAGCCAACAACACTAGAAATAAGAACTTTAGGAGCAGCTGGTTTCTTATATTTTTGTACCACTGGAAAAAAAATAATATTTCTAGATGGTAAAGAAATTTCAGTGTGATATAAATGAGGTAACATGTACAACTACGTTTTTTATGTAGTGCAAAGTATACATTTGTTGTATAATTTACCTACTTTAACGGTCTAATTTATCAACAAGGAAACTAAAGTTAGAAGACATGCATCACATTTACCATGAACCTCTGATAGAGGTAGTAGTTTATGAGCTAGCTCATACCCATACCATCTGAGGTAGCACAAGTTCCATTAGGTAGGTTTGTTTGCTTGTACTGCCTATTTTGAGCTGTACAATAGCACTTCCACATGTGTAGCTTCTCTAAGTAGCTACCACAGTGAAAACAGAATGTCACCTTATCAATTTTCTTTGTAGAATCACTACTTCTAGTTTTATTTACGTGAAACTTGCAAATATTTTTGCGGTTTACCTGTGGGCCTAAATTGTGAGGAAACAAGAGCCAAGAGATACCTTTTCACCAAGTACAAAAGACTTGGCTTTCCTGCATTCGTGTACGCCATACAAACTCCACCTTGAACATAGTGTTTTCAAAACCTGAATTCACAGAACATTCTCCTGAGAGTTAGCCAGGTACATAGTCACATTCTCCACTTGAAGATTGAGAAAGCCTGGATGAGAGACAAATGCCACTCGGCATCACCTGCCACCACATGTTCAAACTGATTTCTCTTTTTGGATAGCACTGAGTCAGAAGAAGCAGTGATGACAGAAAAAGCAGCAATTTCTAGGAACCTCAGTGATTTCAAAGCAGATGATCTATGCATTAGGCACAGCATAACTTCTGTCATAAGAAAACAAGTACTTGAGAGGACAAGAGACAAATGAAGTCCTACTAAAATACATTATCTGCACGTCAGCAAGCATGAAATGCTGCAGTGAAGAAAGACAGCTTCTTCCACATGGGCAGCAGAGAGCACAAACACAGCAAGCAGTATTAGCTAGCTGTTACTTTTCATACAAACAAAAGAGAAGACATCCTGGATCAATCTAAAGTTTATATCATTTTCCTAAAAGATACTCATAATGGAAACTGCTTAGCATCGGAAGGTTGATTTATTTGGCAGACATTATGCTGGCAATAGCATGGGCAGCAAGAGAAGAAAACTAATCTCCAGATGTGTCATAATTTCCTGGAATTTGTAAATGATAAATTGAGTCACACAAGCTACCAGTTACATGTTCATTTATCATATTCATCTTCCAGTTTACAGGATTCCAAGTTTGTATTGTATTGCTAAGCCTCTGAAGGACTGCTAGTAGATTAATGAACTGTGACAGCAAATAATATTCAGACCATTTTAAACTGGTAATTGTATATATAGCTACTGAAGAACCACAGACCACACAGGTGAGTTTTACAGATTTATGATTTTTGGATTCAAGAAGTCCAAACATACGTGAGAAGTCTGACAGCAATTGGAACCATCCAGTCAGAGCTGATCTTGCCAGTTTCTCAGATGGATGGCTGGGGAGACACATCCCATGACTTTTGGAAGACTAAACTAACTTGGGGAGCAAGGATAAAGCGATTTCAAGAAGTCGCACAAATTCATATACCAACTGGTTTTCCTTTAAGTCCAATACATCAAAGACTGGCAAAGCAGAGCTGGTAAAATCAAAGGGGTAAACTTTTTCACAAGCAGCTTCCACCACATGAAGACCATCTATTCAGACAGGCAAATGAAGGCCATTCCTGCAGTGAAATTCTACTATGGCTGGTCAAACAGGACATAACTGGATGACCGATACCACAGGAAACCTGGGTACTTAGTAGGCTACTAGAACATCTGGAGACCGAGCTGACTGGGAGCTTATGGATGCAAATCTGGTTTTGCCACCTCAGTGAATATATGACTCAGCAGACTTGAGTACCTAGACATGCCCAATCTGTAACTTGTATGAACCAAAAGCCTGATTAAGTAAGAAGATGAAGATAAGCAACAATATTTCCATGAAGATCTAGAGGAAGAGGAGAATCATAACATGTCTGGAACATGCATCAGAGTACTTTTCACCAGTTTTAGACTAACAGGTAGACAGATACACAGTACATATAGTACCTCCTATTGCCCCTGCTGTAAATAGAAGAAAACAGACATTTCTAGGACGTAATTCACTTGTTCTGTTTTAGGGTCTACCTATTTTTAGTCTAAGTAGGTCATGCACTTATTTCCCTCTAGTTACAGAATACTAAGTTTATGGTGATTTAGCAACAGTGTTATACAGTCTCCCTTGGGACAGATGAATTCAATCTTCTAGGTCTTAAATCTAAGATCCTTTCAATGAGGGAAAGTATTCTTTATGATATCTGTATTAGGAATCTTTTATATATGAGTTTTAAGTGTTACATTGCAAAGACAGTTATTGCCAGTGTAAAGATGCTGTCACTCAGAATAAACTGTGATTAATCAAAGACTATCATACCTAATAGAAATATACAGACCTGTGTGTTTTTAGAAAGCACCATAAGAATTGCTACCTCAGATGGTATCAATAGATGCAGTTTCCAATTCTAAATGCTACTTGCCATTTTGGTCTCAAAAAATTGAGATATATACTTACAGATTCCAATACATTAAGTACATTGACACCAAAGAAAAATTACTTATACTACTATTTATGAGAAATACACATATTCCTTTTTCTATGAATGAAAACCATTACATAGTATCAACAGTGAGAGAACCAGGAATATTTTCATGCACGAAACTCAATTTCCTGAAAATTCAAGGGGGAAAAAAAGAATTATACCAGCTTCGAAACTGAAAAATCTTCTGAAGTAACATCTTACAATAACTGGTGAAACCAACTGTGAGCCCACAAACACTCCCACCCATCCACTGCAAGAAAATACTTGACAAATGAGTCACCTTACTAAAGAAAAAGCACAAAAATTAAGAAAAATGGTAGCCTTTAAATATTTAAAATTATGTACTTGCCACAAGATACAAAATGTTAGTTGGAAAAAAAAAATAACAAGGAGATAAGGAACAAAGGAAATATGTAACAAAGCTGTAGTTGTGTCCCTGCACCCTGTTGCTCTACTCACATGGAATCATTTCGGGCCAGCTGGCCATTCTGTCGAGTGGCGTTTTCGCTCATGGAACGTTCTCTCTTCAGTCTTCCCACTGAGCGGACCTGTGTAAAAGTGGAGATGGGGGAGATAAGCGACAGGGAATTCCAGGAGACACTTAATAACTTGCACTGGAGATTTATAAATTAGATCTGCCCTCAGATACAAAGGCACATTTTCAGGGGTTTCACAGGGATTAGGAGGAAGACAACTGATGACAGGATCTGATGCCAAAAGTATGAACAAACAGAATTTTGAGTATGTAAGAAAGCAACACTATGTTTAATATTATTCCCTATCACCAGAAATATATTTATTTCTACTATATTTTATAAGTCTATAAGAATATGCAGCTTCATAAATATTTTTCATTTTTTTCAGATGTCAATTACACATCATCCACCTGGATGACAATGTTATACCATTCTTTGAAGTTGGTTTTCAGAGTTTTGTTAAAACTCACTAACTCTATGTGGTGTTATATCATCTGGCCACAAAGTCCAAAGGTTAACTATACACATTAAAAGAATCTTAGTTTGTTTTCTGATAACCTGCAAATTAAAAAAGTCTTGCAGCTTTCACATGATTAGAATTTCTACAGTGCTAATAAAAATATTTTTATATTTTTCCAACTTATGTTAGCACCAAGTACATCTGCACCACATTAGAGAAATCATCGGTCATTTCACTTTCTTTAGTAGAATGCTTCTCAACTAAGGAAAAAGCAAAATAAGTACTAGCCTCTTCATTTTGAGGTGTCTGCTGTGGAGGTTTTTCTAGGTCCAAAAAATCTAGCGGTCGATCACTAAGAGAAATAACACGGGGAGGAGTTTTCAATGCCAGTGGTTTGAATGGAGTAGACTGAAGAAGGTCAAGGTCTGGTGGTCTGGAAAATGGAATGTCTTCACTATTACCTGCAAGAACATCAGTTGTCAACAGAAAGCAAGCTGTTCTGAGGCCTGAGGGCTAATGCTAAAGTTCAAAAAGACATCACATCAGTTATTTCCCCCAGCTATGCCAAATAATTCAGTATACTTTTCTTTAACGGGGTTTGTATGGTAAAAACTATGGTAAAAACTCTAATGAAGACCACATTAATTGGCACTTATTTGAACAGTTCCTCAGAGAACAATGATCCCGAGTAATCCACGGCAACATCAATTGTTATTGCACTTTTAATCTCAAAACATGGTCCTATTAAAGGTGTATTTGTTTAGAAATATGCTGACTGGAGATGTGAAGATGTCACTCTTTCAAAGGATAAAATATATACACGTCACACATTTTGCAAATTATAAGGCCTTCAGCAGTTCCAGGTCTGTTACTGTAAAGGCCATGACCGTAAATACTACAGAAGTATTGTTAGAGCCCACCCAATAATAGACAGATCTTTAACATAACTAGCATTCTGATTATAATCAAACACATTTTGCACGGCTAATATATAGTGCAACCCCAAAACCTGTTATAGTTATTTTAGCTTATAGTTAATTAAGAAAAACGAGGTGTAAATCAATAAACATTAACATTTTTTTCTCCAGAAATGGTTTAGTAAGATGAAAAGTCAGCAATTAAACATTCTGTTCATAATTCGTTAACTGTCTTGACTACAAGCTATACCAAAACTATTCATGAAACACCCTCAGAGTTTAAGAAACTTCCTAAGTCAAAGTTGATAAGCACTAATTGTTTGAAAAACAGAAAGCATTTTACAGATTTTTCTTTAAAAAAAAAAAATAAAATCAATATACATCCATCCAGAAATTTGGAGAACTAATTTAAGTTTTTGCCTATTTTTATTTTATTGAGATGCAGACATACCTGCTACTACAATCCGCTCTGGAACCTGCATAGTCACACTGGCGTTTGGAAATCCTTCTTGGATGCCCTTCTCAAGGTCAGCATTTTGAGGAGCTACTTTGAGTTTTTCTGGGACCCTCATGCGCTGACTGATTCCTTCAGTGTATTCCATTTCATACTGAAGGCGATTAATTTCTGCCATCTCGGCAGCGGGAGATGGGAACGCAGCCCCACTCATTCTGGCAAAAGAAAACCAAAAGCTATAATAGCAATATAGGGAACCAGCGGGAAGTGCATAAAGGGAACTCTTTGTTCTCATTACTAGGCAAGTGGTAGACGATCCTAACTTAACAGACTTATTTAGAGAAAAAAATTATATGATAAAATTCATAGGAAATGTAGTCACAAGGAACTGAGATTTTGGGCAATGACAGAAGAACAAAGTGACGCTGTAGGCAACACTCAAAGCTGCACTGAGGGTTCTCAGTTTGAGCTGCCACAAAAAACCCCACAGAAATTCTGCATGCAATGTACTATTCCTGCACTGGCTGGCAAAAAAAAAGAAAAAAAAAAAACAAACTGAAAAGAATTAGCAGGATTAGTAGGAAATCTATTCAGGGTTGGTAAGAAATCTGAAATACTGATCTGTATTTACACAGATCCAGTGTACTGGTATTTGAGAAAATGGATGAAGTTTTAGAAAACTCGAGGTTGATGTAGGGGAAAAAAAGAAAGGGCTCAGGCTGGGCAGCAGCCTTCTGCTTGCTGTCAGTCACCCAGATCTCACTCCATCTTACAAGACTAAAGTACCTTATCAACAGCCTGTCAAATCAGCTTGAAAAGCTAGTATATTCCTAACTCATTGCCAATCACAAGCAATTCTGTAAACTTCTATATTCTGAATTTTTCTGTAAGTGAAAATCATACTTTTGCAGAGCAGATACAAGATGGGCAGAGAGAGAACAAGACTTTATTTAAACTTAAAATTACTTCATAGATACATTTTCCTAGAAAAGGAGGGGAATTTCATAGGAAGCAATGGGGGAATTTCCTAGAAACTGGGCCTTAAGAAACTTACTAATACGACAGTTGCTGGGAGCCATATCGAAGACAAACCAAAGATAACTGGGTTTTTTTTTGAGGTTAGGTTTAAGGTTGAGAGAAAAAGAAATCCTAGAGCTGCACTTGGAGGTAGGCTGGAAAGGGAACTCATATGGCTGAGAGAAGTTGTTCACCCAGGCAGTGGCTAGTGGACCTTGCTGATGGCTCAGACTATGATTATGGGCTTGGGTAAGAGAGAGAGACACATCCTGGAGCTGCAGTTAGAGCGGGGCTGGAAAGTGGCTCCCAAAGGAAACTGTGAGCTGCAAAGAACACTCAGTTGCGAGAAACTTTTCAGCTAGGCAATGGCTGTGGGGGGACTCGTCAACAGCTCAGACTGAGATAATGGTTATTTTCAGGGTTAGGATTGAGAGAAATATGTATTTCTTTACATATATGTACACACACAATATGTACATATAGTTATCCTGGCAAATGTGCCTATGGGAAGCATAGCTTACTCTAGCAAGAAATCTTTTAGTGATATTGCTTGAAACAGTTCCCTAAATGAAGTAATCTATCCTGGCAAAAACGCAGGTTTTGCCACTATAATTGCAACTACATTCTTTTACTATTTTTGGCAGCAAGGCCATTTCTGTTGCTGCCTGTGTGCTTTTATAAGCTGAACACACAGAACTTTGCGAACAAAATGCCTCAGTGCAGACCATCTACATAGCAGGTGAGACAGACCACAAGCCATTCCCCTCACCATCACGCAGAAGCAATACTTTCCATATTTATCAATAAAATCTCAAACAAATAGTAACCTTCAGACAACAGAAAGAAAAACACAGAAGGATCGGGATTGCGTAACACTGCATTAAATGCGCACATTTAGTATATTCAAGATGTGATCCACTTGGCAATCCATCCTGGGATCCTGTGTGTCCTTATCAGGACTTCCTATCACCATGGATCAAATGGAAGAATCTTACTCATCTCAAAGTCTCACTGCAGCCCAGTAGGAGAACTAGGGGTCGGGGAGAAGTGAGAAGGCAAGGTCACTGTTCTATGTAAACTTCAAAAAAAAAGTTATAAAGGAAATACCTGAAGTGATGCAGATTTAATCTATCTGTATTAACTCTTCCTGTTTGTAGGTATCGAGTCAAAGGAACTGGAACAACCCATTTAATTAGAAATAAACACATTACAGGAGTTCAAGAGGTGCTTAAGCAGCTCTGTCACTTCAAAATTCTTAAGATTTCACTTTGGGTTTTTTTTGTACCTGCCCTTTGGTCTCGCAAGCTAGATTTGTCCCTCTTGCAAGACACTGGCTGGATCAGCGAGTGACATGAACAGAGTACACAGTCTTCTGAGACTTCCACATTCCAAAACATGCTTTTCATTTCAAAACATGGTCTATGATCGGTAAAGCATTTCCAAATCGATAGGAGTAAAAATCATAATGTCAATAAAGAGGCCAAGCTTTAAGAAGAACTTGAAGTACCCAGACCATCTACTGGCAGCAGCTTAAAGAACAGTTACTGCTCACAAGACTTGACAAAAGGTATTTCACTGCTTGTTCACTTTCTGATTTTGACATACCTGTACAGCTCTAATTTTCGCAATCAAGTACCGCTACACTGCAGAAGTGTTTACACCCCAGCTTCCCTAAAGTTTGGCATTGCTTTTGTACTTAAGTCTGCACAACAACTGCTTTCCAGGTGTAAGGTAAAACACACACACAAAAGGAGAGCGTTAGAAGTCGCCTTATAAACTATCTATAAACTAAATATCACTGTGTGGGTTGAGCTGTACTTGTCAAGGACCTATAGATACAATACCTCTACGTCTTCCTACTCTTGCCTACTTCTCACCTATTTTGCATCACTAAGAATTGCGTTTTCTGTCAAAGCGATTTCAATTTTTACCCCTTTTTACAAGTGACCAGCAAAACAAGAAACAGAGAGATTTCAGCAACAGAAAACTTAAAATATTTAAATGGAGCTTGTTAACAAAACCTCCAACTATTTAAAGAGAACAGAAATCAAAGTTATGTTTTCTGTAATGTTCTTGTTACACAAAGCATTTCACAGAATACATTATTAATAACTCAGAAGGAGAATTTTAAAATTGATATTTACAGAACTAAGTAGCTCTGAAGAGGCATGAGAATAGACAAGAAGTCTGAGAATGATAAGTCACTAGAAATACAATCACAAATACAGGATAAATAAAACACAGGGAGCACAAATGAGCATCAGTGGCATTTAACGAAAGAGAGAAAGGAAGGAGAAAATCCAGAGGAAGAGAAGGGAAGAGAGAGCAAGAGAAGTTATACAAGGTGAATTATCTGTGTTCAGAAAGACATAGGGGTACCTCCTTCCCCCTCTCCCAAACAGGAACAGCAATAGAAGAGATGGGGTTCAAGCAATGCATACGAATCTGAAGGATGACTTCTTGTCAGCACTCTGGCAATAATCGGACATCGACCATATCTGTGCTGCAAACGGGAATATTATGCACAGTGTGGATGTCCGAGGTAATCTGAGATATATGAAGATGAGTACTGGTAACAGTATAGCTCTGCCAGCACTGAGATCAGGGCAGGTTTTACAGCCTACACTCAAATAATTGTAACCTCTCCACTACAGTACTGTTTGTTCCTGAAGCGGCTACTTGACAGCCAGTCTGGTCAAGCGCTCATACGCTACAAAGTGCTCCTTTGGCAAGCATCTAGATATCCTTTGACAAGTAAAAGGG
>NW_009646736.1:4455345-4455915 GCF_000708025.1 Charadrius vociferus | reverse complement strand
AAGCTAAGGACATGTATTACAGGACTCAAAGGATCCTATTATGGGACCCTAAAACTGCCGGGAGATATATCAGAGAGGCATTGAGGATCAGAGGCTATGAAGTAACAAAGCACTAACAGAACAATTTGAGAGAGAGCGAGGCGTAGGCTGAATGCTGACAGCTGTCCTGCACAGTACAGTGACGTGTGTTGAACCTTTTAAATACATTACCTCCTCTCCTTAGCACGAGAACGACATGAACAACAACAACAAAAATATATTTTTTGTACATAAACAAGGCTGTGAGATCACAAAACACTTAGGGCTGCGTTCTTTCAAGTTTGTTTCACTCCACCTGGACGTTTTAACGCAAAATATTAAAAAAAAAAAACAAAAAACCACAACCCAAACTCCCAAACCCCCTGAAAACGTTAGGAGGAAAAACCTGTCCCAGTCTGATAACCATTTCTTGAAACACCCAGAGAATCGCTGCGCTGTGACAGCGCTGGCAGCGCTCGGCGGCGGGGCCGGTCAGCTAACGGCGTCGGAGGAAGGCAGAGGGGGAGCCGGGCACCGGGCAGCGACACTGGG
>NW_009646736.1:4429941-4454505 GCF_000708025.1 Charadrius vociferus | reverse complement strand
CCCCTTCAGCGCTGGCTGAGGCGCTCAGCTTGTATCTTTGTGCTGTGGTGGGTTAACGTACTGTCGTGACACAGAAACATGGCGATGTAATTACGTGCTGGGTGGGTGGAAGATCGGGCAGGGTGTGCAGTGAACCTGGCACGGCACCCTCCTGTGCCAGGGCAAAAGGCCCGTTGCTTTAGGGCACGTTTTCTGCCCGACGGGTCCTTGTCCCGCTACCGCTCAAAAACAACTGCGTACCTCAGAAAACCTGTCCCGCCAGCTCAGCCTCCCCTCTTACCACCTGGTGAACTTCACGACCGCTGTCCTGGTCAATGGTGTCTCTTCTGTGTCAATCACCACCCTGTTAGCATTACCTAAAATTTCTCAGCAAAGGTGGCTGACAGAGCCATTGTGCCCTGCCCCACTTGACCCCAGCTTGCATGTCGGTTCCAAGCAGCAGAGCACCATCGCCTTGTGCCGGCAGGACACTGCCAAGGACCCCGTTAGGTGACCTGACCCTTCCTGAAACCGGTTCTCACTCACCGCACAGGCTGCCTAAGAGCAGCTGTCTCCTTGTGCAGTGGTCAACTATGAATTTTCCAGTTCCATGCAAAAAAAGGAAATGAAAAATGCTATTATATGCAGCAGATCATTTTTTAAAGGGAGGAAAGCGGCCTCTTGAGTTTTGCCTATATTCTGATTTATGGTCACAGTAGTGTTTCAGAGGTCAAAATCAGTAGCGATGCCAGAAGTATTGAAGCGAATATTGATCCAAGGTCTGCAACTTGCTAATTCAGTTCTTTACAAATACCAACATCGCTTTTTTACAGAGGCAAGTGGTCTGAAATATGATCTCTTACTAGATAAAAATAAAAGTTGTGTAACATGGAGAATTATACATTATTTGCCTTTAGATATATGATCTTACATTTGGCCTTGAAACAGAAATTGTCAGCCTGAGCACATCTTACCAGGCAATCCCCATCATTCCATAGGGAAGTCCTCAGTTTTACCCCTTTCTCCAGGGGCTATGATGTAGAAACTATAAATGAGGATTTAGTCTTTAAAAAAAAAAAAAATCTATACAAAGTCTAAAACTGGTTCTTGAAGGACACTAGGAATATCGTCCTTCTCCCATGATTCCCCATATATATTTTATGTTGAGATCCATTATCTAAATATTTTTATTCATTGAATATATGATTGTTGTTCATAAATTGAGTGGTCACACAATAAAGCCAGCCACAAACTATTCACCTGGGTTCATCTAATCCACAGGAAATTCTCCAGAAGGAATCTAATCCACAGGAAAATCTCCACTGGCGATTTCTGGTGTAGTACCGTTACGAATTGACCACTAGTAGACCATGACTGTGTCAGCCTGTCCACACCCCACGTATTCTGTCAGATCTCAAAAAGAATTGCATCAGGCTGTACCCTGATCCCTTTCAGGATGCTCCTTCCATTTTTTCATTGTGTAGAAGTTCTACTACAAACAATTTTCTTTGACAGTTTTCAAATCTCTCTGCAGATATCCTTGGTTTTCTTGTTCAGTGATTTAAAAGGCCATCCTTAAGAACGCTGCATACAACACTCTCTATCCGTTTAATGTTCAGATATGTTTTCCTTATTTTCACACTGAAATCTTGATGATAATTTTAGTTGTGTCCTTTTCTTTCTGCTGAACACAGTCTGCTTGTTTTTCTGTCTGTGTGCACTTACAGAATCCCTCTGGGTACTGCCTGTCTGCAGAAACACTACAAGTCCTGCTCTTTTCTAGTTTTTACAGGTTTTGGCTTCCTTGGTGGCTAGTCTTTTTCCTTCTTCAGCCTGGGGTTACAGTGGTTCCCTAGGCAAGTTGTGTCAGCAAGCTGCAAGAGGGGCTTCCTTCCACAAAGGAAGACAAGCCCAGCCTAGGCAGGGCAGTGATCTCGCCAACAAAAGCACAGTCCCACCATACTGGGCACAGCAACACGGAGCTGGGCTGGTGCCAGTAAAAGGTGCTGTTGACCACACAGCAACCATAAGGCAAATGCAAGGTGACACGTCAGACCCCAGGTCAAAGACAAGTGAAGAAGTTGGGAGCAGCAGGGGAGAGGGCTGGGCACAAGCCTACCTACAGCAGAGCTCAAGGCCCAGGATGGAGCTTGGAGGCAGCACCTAGACCTGTGTGCTGAAGGTGCAGGCTGGGCAGGGCGCTCTGGGGCTGCTGGTGCGCTTGGGGCCCCATCAGCCAGCCTTCTTCATCGCCCTAGTTTTTCCCTCAGCGTCATCACAACCCTTTCTCTCATGCTATTTCTGTCGACAGCACCCAACTGTGCTTTATGCATATGAATACAGCAGAAAACATGAATGAATGCAGTAGAAGAGAAGAACATGGCTGAGTTGTTCCAGATCAAAAGCACTGTCTGTCACCAGCCCATCACAGCATCCTATGTAGAAATACATCTAGGAGAAAAATAACATGCAGACATCCAGCTTGGGTATCTACACTGAAGTGCCAGATTTCTAGTGTAGTCCAAGTAGGAGAGAGTGAGTGTCTTTCTGAGGGCAAACTCCACCTACTGTCTTTTAATCAGATGACACTTTTTTTTTTTTGTAAATTATATTATACAAAGGTAGTGGAAAAGATCCTTAGCGCTGGGAAAAACCAAAAACCGAGTAAAATGGGTCTTTTATTTAGTCAAAATATTTTTATTTGGTTGTATTTAACAGAAGGTTTGCTTTCCTCCTTTTTTTCCCCCCACCCTCCCCCTCTATTGTTTGTTCACTATTTCTGATTCCTCATGCTTCCATTCTTTCAGTACAATATATTATCACCTTACACCTCTTCAGCATTTTCCAGTTAAGGCTCTCAGAGCATTTACAGACATGAGTTAACTAATCCTCACAACAACCATTAGCAGTAGGGAAGTAAAATGATCTGCATCTGCAGAGAGAAGTTAAGATCAACTTTTTTTCCCATGTTTTCCTTTGATTTTCAGTGTCCAGCTTGTATTATGCTGGGCTTGATGAACATATGTATCCCTGCAGTTGTGTTTCATACTTTTGAAAGAAAGACTGAATTTGAGCACTCAAAATCTAAAGTTATTTATGAAAAATCTTTCTTTAGTAACCTGCTGAAGGCCACACAATAAGTGAGCAGCAGAATCCAGAACTGGGAACAAAGCATAACTTCAGGTATGTGGTATTCTATGAGACATAACCCTTTGTAACTTACCTTTGGACTTTAAAACCACAATCCATTCCCTTGTCCTTACACATTGCTCTCTACTGACCATTTCCAGCAGGCTTCAACCTCAGGTACTTACATTCTGCATTTTACTAGCAAGTTTTACATGAGGCTCTCCAGTCATCAATTGTATACAGTATACAATGCCTTTGGGTGGCTGTAATGAGCCTTAATGGAAAAGAAAAAAAAAAAACAAAAACAACAAAATCCAACAACCTAACAAGCAAAGGGTGTGGATTTTATATTTCAGTATTTAAAACAAACTTCAGAGTTTATGGAAAAAATCCAATGTGTGATTGTTTTAAGGAAAAACACCCCCATTCCCAAACCTGGTTCAAATGGAAGATTAAATATTTACTTGACATTAACACCTTCTTCTCAGTAGTGCATCTGCATAGAGATTCTTCATAAAAACCTGCGAGTTCACAATTATAACTTGCAAACAGAAGTACTACGACTGTTCAAGCAAACAGTAATTTTAAAATATGCATTCAGTTCATGTAAATTGTACCTTCTCGTTAGCTCCAGCAGAAGATACTGGCATGAAACACAGATGAAACTTTTTCTTAGTTAGGTTAACACTGAAAATTCAAACAGTCAGACAAACACAATGCAAGTATTTTAACAGAAACAATATAAAATTTCAGTGGTTTAAAAAAGATCTAAATGAGAAATCTTGGTTATTTCAACAAATTGCTAGACCCTACATTTAAAATGATGCATTTACAGAACTATTCAGATGAATTAGGCTTCTTCTATAACACTAAATACTGGAATTCTGATAGATTGTGCAAGTATTAAAAAATATTAACATTTCAAATCTTAACATTACAGTTTTAAATAGCCTTGCAAGTGCAATGTTATAAATATAAAAAAAAAAACACTTCAGAGCTACAATTTTGTATAAGTTATATGAGCAAATGAAAGTGCTTTTCAAGTATTTATGTTCATTTACAGTTGGATTCTCTTGTATAAGTCAGTGCTCAGATGGTACAATTTAAATATCAGTCTTTCTTTTTAAATTTTGGATGCATACATTGAACTGGATGGAATAACTAGTTTCATTTGCAGAAATGTGTGATAAATATTTAAATACAGAATATAATTTGTGATAAATATTTAAATATGGAATGTTATAAAGTGTGAATATTATAATTTTTGTTATCTATTGAAAATAAAATAGAAAGAGATCACATCCTGATGGGTGTGTGATAACCTAATACCATGGGACACCTTGAGCCATAGAGTAATTGTTAATTCCATTGAAATCCCAAATTATGGTATGCTAAAGAGTTGTTCTTCAGTAGAGACAAGAACATGTGATCATAATAAAGGCCCAATACCAACAACTTTTGAAGTATTTACAAGATCTCGTGAGATGTGTCAAAAGCCATGGAATCTAATGAAAACCTTCCAACACTTTCAATTAGTCAGCCGTAGTCACTCTGGAGAACACAGCTAGTGCATGTCACCACTGTATTGTCTGACCAGTGCATGGTGTAGCTCCCTTTCTGGCTAGTAAGAACCATTATTATTATGGTGATACAAAAAAGACTGCATTCCTGTTCGCCAGCCAGAGGAAGGGTGAGGTAAGCGGGGAGATACTCGTTTATTAGACAAGAAAACCAAAACGAAACAACCCTAAATGAATCAATATATATTTAAAAGTGCACTGAAAATATTTCCTATTGAACCCTATTTCTCATAAGTGCCAGATTTTCATCTTAAATTATATCCACTGTGAACACTGAACACATGTAAGCTGATATTAGAGCATTTAGTTTGTCTTGCGGTTTGAAAAGCACATGACACAAGACAGCATTAAAATCTTTCATTAAAGATCTGGCAATGCCATAGTTCTATCATGAAGATGCAGCTCAGAAATGACACAGTTCCAGAGAAGCCCCTGCAGGCTGCCATTACAAGCTTTCTCCAACAAAGTGCTTTGTCATTTGCCAAAGACAAAAGTCAAACTGTTGCCCTACCTCACCACAGTGCTGCACTGGCAATTTACAATTTTCTTTCCAGATGCAGTTGGACTTTTAATAAATTATAGCTCTTCAGAGTTAGGCAATTCTTTGTAATAAAAGCAGAGTTTCATGTTCCCTCAAGAGTGGCCACTGTTTAGACTGGTCTCTTCATGCAGACCTGACAACGGCTGATGATATTTTCTAGTTCTCCTGCTTTCAAAGTCTGTGACAGAGGTTTCCTAAAAGAAAGAAAACAATCATTTACTTTTTTTCTTTAAAAACCAGGGTTATTGACAACAACGTTGAAATCCTTAGCTCACTTCCAGCATCTTTGTGCTACAGAATGACGCTAAACTTAACAAAGGGGGATGTCTAAACTGAGGGGAATTACTAGGGGAGGCCCCATGTATTATGCAGGCAGTTATTGCCTACTCGGGCACTTGCAGCACGGATGCAGGAAAGTACAGTTTACCTGAACATTCTTCTTGGATTTAACGATGCCAACCAGAAGCTGTAGGAATTTGTGTAGTAGTTGCACGTCCCCCTGCCATGGCACTCTATGAATGGGATGGCTCGAAATTCTTCCAAACAAGATCCAGGAGATGCCAATGCTTGGCCAGAAGCTTCTGAGCCGGCACTTGTATACTGTAACCACCAATAGATTTTTTTATGAGAACTTGTCCATCAGCTTTTAGTAAACTGCAGGCAAAAAAAAAAATCTCTTTCTAAAACATACCATACGGTCTGTGGTACATCTCCGACAAAACAAAATGAACACAGATTAGTTTTATCAAACTTATAATGAAGCACAGAAGCCTTATGAGAATTCAAGCACAGTTACGGCATTTCTTAAGTTCCTGCAAAGGCCTTTTTCTGCTCCATGAAAAGTCACAAAACCATAACCAGTACAAAGACTAGAAAGTAGCTGGCTTCTGTCCAGTTGAGGACTACAGTAACTGAATTACAAATAAGCCAAATCCCCTATTTTGTATGTGTTCCTATGTTTTGTTGCAGTGATTGCTTCTCCAAACACAAAAAACAAAGGCATTTTCCTTTTCTGATGTTGGTAAATGCTTGTAGAAATAGCTCTAAAATAATTTATGACAGTAGAAAATTGGCTAGAAAATACTATTTGAATTTGGTGATGTTGGAAACAAGCAAATGATTTTAACCAGATGCTGCAAAAATTCCCTTTCTTTTCCAAGCTTATTATTACTTAGGGCCAAATCCCAGGAGAGACATCAAGTTTCACACTAGACCTAAAAGGACTTTACATCATGCAAAAAAAAGGGGTTTTTAATTCTGTCTTTTACCCTCATTTGCTGGCACCCCTATGACATCCCACAGCCATGGATAACAAAGGTGAAGTGCTACATCCCCTTATTCCCATAATCAGTTCTCAATTTGCAGTCACGTTATGACCTTTCTTCACTCATATCTTGTTACGGCATCAAAATTGCTTAGGCAGTTTTTTGTAGACAGGGTACTGCTTTTGTTTTGATTTTAGCTTTCTGTGGAATTCAGCCCAAGATCCGATTTATAAAAGAACTGCCTAGCATGGAACTGGGTCAGTTATTTCCGTGCATTTGTGTTCAGGACTGGTTTAACCACTCTACTCCCCAAACCTGTTTCCTAGATCTTAGTGGGACACATGAAAATGAGAGTGTGCACTTATTTTTGTCAGACTAAAATCCTATCGTTCTCCTTTCGTCTTTTCCTCCTGCCACCTATTTTTGAGGACAAATCGGAATAGCTGTTCCTCTGCTTCTGGCATTGAATAGGAGTTAATAAAATTATTGTCTACTCTTGGCAAAGGAAAAAAAGAAAAATTTAACAATTATTAAGAAACAAATGAGCTATGAGCAGATGAAAACACCAATGAAAGTAAGAGGACAAAAAAATTAATAATTCAAATCTTTATATCCTTACCATAACAAAAGAAAAACCCTTCCAGAGAGACATCCAGCCTTCTGGACATGCAGGAACTACAGTTGTTTGGCTGTGAACTGCTATTACCATTGCAGCTCCTTCACAGACAACACACCTGTAAGAAGAAACACACATGCATTCTGTACAGATATGAGGGAAAACATGGAAGCAGACAAAGATTCTATCTTCCAGGATAGTAGCTGTCTAATGGCAGGGTTTACTGTAAATGCTACAACTCACACAGGTTTTCTTTGTTTAAAGAGGAGATAAGTAAATAGAAAGTAACCCAAATACCTTGCTTTGCAATCTCTGCTAGTGACACCAGACAAAAGTTGGTGTAAGATGGGCATTAGTCCCAGAACATTTCAGCTTCCTTATTTTACCTTTACTGAAGTAACAGGCTGAATTTTACCCACTACTTCATGCTGTTGTGGTTTAGATCAAAGTTCTGTACCTTTATTTGCTAAGATAAGAAAAAGTAATTTGTATTTCCTAAATGAAGAAACTGTGAAGCTGAGCTACTAGATTGCAACAACTGGGCAGGACAGGCTAGAAGACAGAGTGCAAAGCTTGCCTTCCCATCTCTGATTTTGCTACTCTTGGTCTTTCATGCTTTTAGAGCTTTTCCTCTTAAGATGCTCTTCATCCTTCTCTGCTGCTCTAAAGCAACTACGAAGGGCGGCACTTGCACAAGGGTGTTTCATAGCAGGGAACCTTCAGCCTCAACTTACAATGTTCTTCACCAGCTACAGTAAATGTATCACACATAATTGAAAGCAGAACTTGATTTGTACTGTATTCCAAATAACAAAGCTGTCTTTATTTCATTTTAGTCTGCCTCAAATATACACAAAAATAAGTTTTTAAAAATATATCACTGCAATCAGTAGGATTGTGTACCATTTTCTCATGTCAGCTATGCAGATTAAGCCCTGTGGTGGGACCCTACCTTTAATCTAACTTTTCTTAGAGTATCACTGAATATCTGACATTCAAGTGAGTACACAAAAATCAGGTGGTTAAAAACAGTGCTTGTACCTGGCTGAGATGGGCAGGTCTTTGCCTAAGACTTGCTGTTCAAAACAATTTAGGATGTCTTCGTGGTTCCAGGCCAGAAGAACTAAAATTCTTATACTCTTACCTGCTTATATGGGGCTCCAGTGCCCTGCCAGAAATCGGTGCCATATCTACTGGCATTACTGCTGCAGTTGACAGCCAGTATGAATAGTCATTGCGAGAAGCAAAACTACAAACATCATTGGTGCTACAGAATAAGAATGGCATGGTGGTAAATCTTTGCAAGCAGCTACCAGCTGTTCCTAAAAGACAAAAGAGGAGAGGTTTGTGATAGGTAGGAGATGATATTTAGTGCAGCGAACAGAAGAGAGACATAATGGCATCCAGTCTAGTATAGGGAGAATTAAAGCAGTTGGTAACTGTAGAGAGAGAAGTGTCTGTACAGTGGAATTATCTGAAAACAAAATGTTTATGGTATTTATAAAAATATGTATACAAAAAATAAGGGCTAAAACCAAAATCTGTTAAAACAATAATCTCTTCTTGAATGGTATGAGTCCTTGACACAGCGGTAGGGATTCCGCTGCTTAAACAAAAGCTTCTGGTGCCATTTTTGATACCCTAAAGCATCCCATTTGGTCTCCAAAGAAGCAAGATTCTCACTCAGATCCTGTGTCACTACTGTCAGCCCTGTGCAGAAGTTGTGAACATTTATACTAGACATCTATTTGTAAGTAACTGAATTTCTCCTCAAAAATGTCTAGGAATAGCAAAAAGGGAATATAGGAATGCAGGAAAGAAAGATGTCTTTCAAGCCACAATTCCTGAATTGACTCAAAGCAGCAGACCACTCTGGAGACTGATGGTTGAAACCAGTGTTCATCTCAGACACTTACTGTTGGTTTGGTTTCATGACAACTTAGCATTACCGGACTCTAAAGAAAACGATCTGAAAATTTTTACCAATACAGTACCAAGATCTTGGCCATGTGCTCGTTCATTTCCTTGTACAAAAAGCAGCGAATAGCCAATATAGATCTGTGATGTCCCCTGTGGGCATGAAGGAATCTTTGTTGATTGACTATGCCGGGTAAAGATAAAACCTCTTCTTGTTGGACCAGCAGTGATAGAGCCTGGTGATCCAGGTAGCCCCTGTAGACCTGGAAAGCCAATCAGTCCAGGCTCTCCTGTGGAGAGGAAAGAAATATGACTGCAAATATTATAATTTTGTTTGAATTTTTACTTCATTTAAATTAGTGGAACCACTTGAAAACTAGTAAAAAAAATTATCAATCCGAAGATACAACTTGAAAATTGGTAGTATTTCTTGCTAGATGTATTAACTCCTGCAGACCTAACTCAGGTAGCTTTACATTGCATAGTTGCATGGAATAGGGAGGTATTTTAAAGAACTACGGCCATTTTTGTCAAAAAAGTTGTAAAGTAAAAACATTTTATGGTGACTAAATAAAAATATTTAGTTCTATTTTGGTGTCATAAAAAGGCATACTCATCCCTAGGGATTTCAAGTGGATAAATGAATGTGATTAATAACAGAGGAGCACAGTTAAGGCGTATTTTTGTAAATTATTATTTCAGTTGTGAACATGCATATGTTAAAAGCTAAAAATGTGCTTACATGTGTTTGTCACCCTAAAGCTACTGTAAATGTTACAGAATCTCAATACATGCAAGAGGAAGGATTTACAGGAACAGGAATACAGTTTATCTGTATTATTGACAGTGGTAGCAGTCAAACAACAGGAACAGGAATACAGTTTATCTGTAAATTCAGTGGTAGCAGTCAAACGGGGATCTCTGCTTTCCTGTACCTCTTTGTCCTGGAAATCCCCTGTCTCCTTTTGGACCAGGCAATCCTGGCTGACCTGGATGACCAAAACTTCCTGGTAGACCTTTTAATCCTTTAGGTCCTAAATTGTAATCAAGAAAAATCCAGGATCATACAGCAGTAGTTATTCTAGATTTTAGTAACTGTTAATGAATAAAATAAAAATCCTCATGTAAATGTAGCTGTGTTAGAACAATAACATTAGCATGAAATTAGTTAAGTTTTGAGACTGTCTGTAGTGTTACTGTCACCATATTTCCTACCAGGAAGATTACAAGGAAATATTGAACATATTGCAGGAAAATAGTCTCATAAGAAATATTTACAGAAACCAAAGCAAATAGCTTTTTCTTTTAGCATGTATCACACAATAGAAATATTTCAAAAATATAGTAACAGGCTATAATTGTCTTGGTCATGGTTTGTAATGCTATAAATAACACGGCTCCTTTTAAAAACAACTTTAAGGAGAATGTAAAAGAACAATTCTTTAGTGCCTGCTTTGTTATGCTGGAGGCGACTGTCATTCCTGAGTGGGACATGCCTTCTGGCAAGCCTGCCCCCCTGAGGAGCCCCCTTCCTGGGGTGGGAAGCTGTGGTATTGAGAAGGGTGGCCAGAGTACCCACTGCACATCTACCTCATCCTACCTGCTCCTTGCTTCCCCAATCCTCACAGCCGTGGCAGGCTTCACTACTAGTGCCAATGTTCCTTCCCATCCCCAGACTACAACAGACAGAATCACTTCGTAGCACATCTAGAATACTCCTATTACATGTGGTAATCTCCCCCTCTGAAATGACAAACATCCTGAGCATGGTTCCAGTTGTATGAAAATGGTGAATGTTTTGATTCAAATTTACTTTTTATTCCATTATTTTGCTTAGGCTTATGTTGAGGGAGAAACTTACTCCCTCACTGACTGTGAGGGTGGAGGTGGAATGGGACAGGTTATAAATATAAGGTTGTTTACAAGGTACAAAGAGCTATTTTTAAATACGGAGAGGTATTTTTAAAGACACATCAATTTTCTATGCAGAAGCATGTTTTCCCACCAAACCAAAATACCCCACTAAGCAGCACACACAAACATGTACAGAGATAAGAATATAAAACACCTTGTAGTCCAGGAATCCCTTTAATTCCTTGATCACCTGGTGTTCCTGGGATTCCGGGCAGTCCAGAAGGACCCTTGCTTCCTGGGATGGAGAATATTCTCCCAGGGACTCCGGGTGGACCTAGCAGCAAAAATATAATGAAGAGCTATTGCTTTATATTAAAAGAAAGCAAACAAACTACAAAACAAAACAAACAAATCAACCTAGGTCTGCTGGTATTAGAATGAGAAGGGTTGGTTACCACGCTGGCCCTTTGGTCCCCTTGGCCCTTCTGCACCTTGTGGTCCAGGGGGTCCTTGATTACCCTTTTCTCCTAAAAAAGATTAAAGATACATCTGTCTAGTTTAAAATGTCAAAACAACTGTCAAAGTTTTAGAGGCTTATTTAAGAGTCCTGTATGATCCATGCAACCTTCCCAAAGAGTAACACAGCCTGTTAGAATAATTTGAAATGCGAAAGCGGACTTCTACATCTCTGCTGTTACTGTATAATTTACAGGCCAAGGGCATTCAGTTTACAAGATGATGTTTCTGTGTCTATTTTCATATGATGGCTGGTCCCATAAACCTAGCTTAAAATCTCAACTTTTGACTATGTCCTCTTATCTTACGTGTTTTTGTCACTGAGTTTGCAGGTCAAGTGCTGCCTTCAGTGATGCTGTGCAGTTCAACTCCCTTTAAACCCAGTTATGCTGATGGGTGTTTGGAGGGTTGTATAGTTTTTCAAGTGTTTGAAACTTAATGAGCAATTATTTTCACTGTGCAAAATATGATGTTACATTCAGATTACTCTCCACAGCTCTGCTGGAAACAGGAAAAAAAAAAAAAGTATTTTTATCATCAAGTTAGGAGACTTGACTGACTATGCCATGAAATGCGAGCTTTTTGCTTAAAAAAGTATAACTACTGTCTGTACAGTGACTTTTCAAATTATAAAAAATTAAAAATACACCAGTAATGAACATGAAACACAAATCAGTAGGTTAAACAGGTAACGACAATTTTGTGTGACTGTAAATCATGCAATTGAAAAATGAGAATACTGGAGTAATGCAGACCTATATCAGATTTAAATCACTAGAAAAATGTCTAAATTAGAAGGATTTTTAGCCGGCTACTGATCCATCTAACCCTCAGAAATATGAAATTAATGAAGGCAACATATTTAGCAGTTCGTCTGCTGATAAACTGGTAAATTAGATTAAAATCGGGACTATTCTTATGGCAAACAGAGGACCCAGTGCTCTGTTTGTAACTATGATTAAATGCTCTTGAGTTCTGTAGCTAAGAGGTTGCCAAAAAGTCACATCTTCTAGCAGTGGTGTGGAATTTTTAATTAGCAGATTCAGTCCCAAAGTCATTACACATTATTAGTCGCTAAGGACAAACTTGTTTTGAATTTGCCTGGAATGGAGGCTGTTGTAGTTTCAGCCCTTCCTCACTTTAACCTCAGTTTGGACATATCCACAGCATCTAATTCAAAGAAAATGCTCTCTTAGTGAATGGTCTCACTTATAGGTGACCTACACCCTGCTCTTGATGCAAAAACCTCATGTGTCTAAGACTACACCTGGTACTATTTATTACACACATACTATTATCACACAACATGTAAGTTATTGTATTCAGCACATGGGCATGTATGAAATAAATACATTAATACCTTTTACACCTGGGAATCCAAGAAATCCAGGGTCCCCCCTAGCACCAGGATAACCTGATCGACCTTCTATTCCCTGCAAATCAGATAACACCAATAACAAACAGGAAGCAGCATCTGCATGCTATGAAGTACATTTTCTTTTTGTACAGAATATTCAAAGCATTACGTTCACAGAATATGCTACAACTAGAATTATCGGCTCCATTCATGAGCATGATAGAAATAGTCACATCATTGCTAATATTATTCTGTAATACAGAATGGCCAAGGAAATGACATGCCAGAAATTCGCAATAATTTCTTTTTGATCCATTTAAGTCCATAAAAACTGCTTTTCATATCCATTTTAATATCTTTCAACTATTAGAAGATATTTTTTGGAGGTTTTGTTTTGTTTTTAAATTGTCTTGGGTGTTATTTTCATGGTAAGAACAAAATTAACAATGGAGTTAGAAAGAAGCAATATGCCTTTCACTGACTTTTGGACCAGGAGGACCAGTGTCACCGGCTGGGCCTGTTGGCCCTGGTATGCCTTCTGCCCCTCTAACACCTTTGCTTCCTTTCATGCTGGGAGTGGGAAGACCAGGAGACCCTGGAAAACCAGGAGCACCTGTACAGAAACATCAGAGTAAGACTCCTGCCAGCAACATTTCATATACATTACATACAATGCAGTAAAACATTCAACAACTCTATAATGGTTCTCTTGTTTACCACCTCAGTGGTTCCCAAAGAAGTACACCCATTTTTAAAAAAATCAATTCATTTTTCCTAGCCTACTAATTTAATCTGAGATCAGAGCTGAGTTCCTGCAGACTGCTATAGAACTACAGTTCTCTGAATATCATCCAGCTGTAGTTATGACTGCAATCGCACTCATGCTATCTCGCTTCTTTAAAGTTGGATCTCAGCTGCCCTGCAGACCACATGGGAAGAAAGCAAAATAATGCAATTGAGTGGACCGCAAAGCTTCACATTATTTTTATTTACATCATACTGCATAGACCACCACACTGTTTGCAATGGTTACATTGCCATTAACTGGTAAAGAAACTAACTGTTTAATTATGAAACTCTCTTAGGGGAAGACCCCTTTCAACCTTGAGTTCTGGACAGGCTGAATTCTGCTTTCAGTTATCAGTATATAATTTCAGATAAAGAAGGAGTTATAACAACACACCTGGTCTTCCATCTGCACCAGCAATACCTCTATTCCCTTTTTGGCCAGTAATTGCCATGCCTGTTGCGCCTTGAAGTCCAGGTAACCCCACTAAGCCAGGAGGTCCAACGGGTCCTTGATCACCCTGATGACCTTTCATACCTGGTGGCCCAGGAAAACCAGGCAGTCCCATGTCCCCTTTGATTCCTGCAAAGCGTAAGTATTATATTTGAGGAGAGCTGTTAAAGATGGTAAGATGATGTGATGATACAGAATATGGGCATTTACTATACCGCAAAGGTGGAATTCAGCCTTTTTTTTTTTTAGTACAGGGAAGTCCCCAAAGCCACCTTGCTACTGTAAAGCAAAATAGCTGTGAGAAGACAGGACTCACTGCAATGTAGTGTACACAACGCTTTTCTCTCTCATTAAAAAAAAAAAAACCAAACCCAAAAAAACCCACCAAAACACAAACACCAAACTTCACTTCAGAGATTGCTCCTACGAAGGAATAAACTTGAGAGGAGGGTAGAAAGACCAGAGCAGGGAATATTTCTTGATGCCTAAGTAGAAGAAGGGCTTCTTTGAACATCAGAACTGGCAAATCCTTTTAAACTAAATTCCATTGGTGCTAAAAGCACCAATGTGATTACAACAAAATAAGAGACTACTCCAAAAGGATATTGTTCTAAGGTTGATCTTAGAGTGCATGATCTATATATGGAGGATATGAAGACAAAATTATTATTTTTTTAAAGTGAAGCAAATCCATGGATTTCTACCAGTACTAGAACTACAATGCAAAACCTAAAACAATGGGAAGAGTTCCCTCAGTCAACTGTTCACAAACATAAAAAGAGAGATGAACAAAATGACAATGCAATTGCTGCAGCTCTTACAGTCCCGCCATCTGTTTTCATTAGAATATACTCTGTTAATCAAATTGTGTACCAAAATAAAATTTCAAAAGCTCTAGAATGCGTATATCGCCTTCAAAAAACCATAGAAGTTAGCTTCTTTATTTCCCTTTTACAACAGTCTTAAATTTATAAGCAAAAACTCTTGAAATTTAATATATAGCACCAAATCACTGATCAAAAGCATAGAATCACTCTCAATTTTCTCTGACACTCTTAATGCCATTTCAAGCATCCAAAAGCAGGAGATGACTTAAAGATGAAGATAATGATTCTGTTATTTAAAAATTAAGCTTTTGCTTTCTGAAAAGACAACTCACCTCTACGACCAGGAATACCTCGAAGGCCAGGGATTCCTCTCCCTGGTGCTCCTGTAAAATATTAGGTCACGTTACACTCAAAGTCCTGAATAACTGTCTAATATTTCATACATTTCTTCAGAATTCACTGAATGAAAACAAAGATTTTAGTTATATGTAAAATATAATTTATTATTTCCATTTTTTCTATCCAGAAATATAAATTAAATTTGTAAGTTTTTCTTTACAGTAGGAAATCTTATTGATCAATCATATTTGAGGTACATTCTACAATAATAAGCTTTGTCTTTTTTTAAAGGACAAAAAGAAGAAAAATCTGCATTTAAGTTTGTTACTAGGAAAAATATAAGAAGAAATGTCAATACATAAAAAAGAAAATATGTTAACAGTGATTACTTCAAACTTAACATGAAAAAACTTACTAAATACTATGAATGCCTTCTCAATATCCTCTTTATACTAACATGCAAAAAAACATTTTCACTGTAAAATACGAAAACAGTTTCTGTCAGAATTCAGTGGATGACTGAATCTATCTGTGGATGTTGATAACATCAGGAGTAACATTTAAATGAAAGGTTTTGCAATCCAAGGGCCAGGTCATGGAAACCTTCCCTAATCACCTATGTAGACACTGTGCTTCCTTTTGTCTTATTTCCATGTAAGAGAGGAGACTCCTTGAAAAGGATATTGGTTCTTTTAATCTCTTTGAGTTTAAACACATAACAGCAATACTTTGGCTCTTGCTGACATTAACATTTCTAGGTGACGTTATCACAAATCACGTGTATAATAGAAGAGTGACATACACGTTTGGGTTGTTGACAGCATGTACTACAATTACATAGAAAAACCTGTAAATTATGTAAAAGTGAAAAACCTCCTATTTATAAACTGTGAAAAACCTCCTATCTATAAATTTATCTTTGGCTCCACAGAAGCTCCTTATTAATCCTTCCCAAATAATCCTTGTCAGTTTAACTAGGAAAATAAGCAATTGTAAAATAGAATGAAAATATTTCACTGGTGTTACCTGGTTCTCCCTTTACTCCTGAGGGACCGGGCATACCATCCTGACCTTGGTTACCTCTTTCACCAACGAGTCCATTTTTCCCAGGCTCTCCAACAGCACCTGTGAATTGTAATGGACCACAGTATACCTAAAGTTTCTCTAAACAGAGAGTAGATTCCGATCTTTGCTAACTCTGCTGATTAGTCAGTGCAAGTTCACTAAAGTCTACAAAACCACAACATGTAATTTTGATGAGTATCTCTGAATATAAGAGTGTTCAATGTTCTTTTTGAAGACAACGACTGGCACTCACTTTAATAAAGTCTGCATTGCACACTCTTCTGTTGCTGCATATTTACACACTCCCCATTAGGTATATTTTGCATAGTTTGATCTTTTCTGTTGCTTTAACAAACAACTACAACTCTATCCCCTCTTTCCACTCTAATGCATTTTCTTCTCCTCCTCATCTAGCTACATCTTAGTCTATTATTCTCATTTGGGAGGCAGAACAAGCCTTTCTTACAATTGTGTGGATGTAACATCTTGAGACCTTTGGATGAGAAAAAAAAAAAAAAGGCAAAAAGCTTTACAATAGTCAAACAAAATTAAAACCTCTTGCCTCAGCTGAACTGGTAACATTGAAAACAGGCTGTTAAAGACCAGCTGGAACCAGAGAAGGTAAACAAAGCCTAACATAAAGAGAAACTGCAACTGCATCAGTTAAATTCTAAAAAGCTCAAAAGAAAAAGAGCATCAACCGCCTCATTACAAAGAAAATAACAAACCAAGGGACAGTAATTTGGGAGAGATGCTATATACGATACCAGGAGGGCCTGTAATGCCCTGTTGTCCTGGGAGGCCCGGCCGTCCTTTAACACCAATACCTCCAGGAGGTCCAAGCTTCCCTGTAATAAGAAACAGTGTGGGAGAGGAGAAAAGGCATTATCACTAGATCCAGACTCAGGCTGAGAACTTTGTTATCATTTCTGCTTCGGACAGCTGTGAAAGATCTCTAGCTGATGTAAGCCAGCCTGGCTGCACTGACTACAAAGGAGCTGTTTAGGTTTACAGCAGTTGAATACTAACGTGCCACCCCACAGGCACCCTGTGTAGTTTGTTGAGAAATTATCTTCTTCGAGAAGCATGTCAACATCTCACCAACCCTCCAAAACAAAGCATACCTGGGATTCCTGCACTTCCGGCTTCCCCTCTGATCCCATGTGGTCCTGGTACTCCTTCATGGCCTGGATGACCTTGGGATCCTTTTTCTCCTTTGCTGCCCAAACCTCCCGGGGGGCCTGGATCTCCCTGAGAAATAGCAGTTGCACAAACAGGTAAAGAATCACATTACATTAAATACATTACATTCCATAGTTGAACAAAAGAAAAATCATATGTAATTTTATAGGTTAAGTAAGTGTAATCATGGTTCATTGCGATTTTCAGACAGAAATCAAAGCAGACTAATATGAACTCTTCTTGTAATACCCACAGATCCATTAGACATAGCTAAGAAAAAAAGATCTTTCTTTTATCTGTACAAACCAACTTAAGTTTTTAAATATTTTCACCGGCACATGGACTTCCCTTCAATTTTATTCTAACAGCTCCTCTTCTGATCCAAACATACATTCCTTACATAATACGAAGCTATACAAAATACTGAAATGCGTATTTTTCCTTGAATTCCTACTGACTTTCACGATAGTAATCTCATTGTGGCTACCCAACTAATACAGAAAATGAACAGATAATTTAGACAGATTACTGGAGTTACAGTACAGTTTACAGCCTCAACCATGCATTTCAGATAATCTCATATGTAAAAAGACTCCCAGTTGTTCAACAACCAGAATACGTGGAGTAAAATTCAATCCAATTGATGTTACTTAAAAGACACCGTTTTTTCTTAGCAATATGTATTACCAAACATAATATATACTGAATGTAATATATATTGCTAAGAAAAAACCCAATTCATCTTGTGTAAGGATATTGCTAGACTGTCAAAAAGCAACAGTACAATTTTAGATTACAAAACCTTGGCACTTGCTAAGATTATGTTTTTCTGTACTTTTTAATGTACAAGTATTCCTACTGCTGACTTTTTAAGTGCAAGTCTCTGTTCTTAATGGATTAACAACTTTTAGAGAACAAAGTTATTTCCAAGATGTTCCATCTTTACAAATAAGAAATTCCCGCACCAAGACAAAAATGAAATACAATGAACTCAAAAATTTCTCCTGAGTAATGACACAATAGAATTTTCGTATTTCCTATCACTAACAAATTATCTACTTCTGCAAATTCTGCAGCTCTTGCTTACATGTTGTTCTGTTTCTATAGTCAAAGGCTCTGCTTATTGTGTAATATGACAATGTTGCAACTGCCTTTATACCTTTGGACCAGGTTCTCCTGGAGGCCCAGCAGATGGGTACCCAGGATCTCCTTTGTCACCTGGAAAGCCACCATAGCCTGGCGGACCAGGGTCACCTGATGGTCCTGGAAAGCCTGGAAATCCCTTCTGTCCTTTTGGACCTGGAAAAATACAGATACTGATACCATTCTTAAAAGGATCATAATTGCATTCCACACCTCGTGTTTTGTGATCTACTGCTTGTATATTCAGATATTCAGTCTTCATTAAAGATACAGTAATTTACACAGCCAATGATTTTATTTCTAAACACATTAAAAAGAGGTTCTTACATGTAACAATATATAAATTATAGAAGTTATATTTCATTTAGAGAGAGGAAGAACTGCATTCTGCAAGTCAAGGAAATGCTGGGGTGGCGAGAATTCTATAGGTACTGCGAAGAATAAATCCCACTCAAATTATTGCGTAGTGCGCTTACAGTAACTGCTGAGATCTGTGCAAATGTTTCTATACAGCTCTATGAATTTGTAATATGGCTTGATAGAAAATTACCTGGAATTCCCATGTCCCCTTTGTTTCCTGGTGCACCTGGGAATCCTTGTCGTCCAGGAATCCCTGGAAGACCCATAAATCCTTTGACGCCTGCAAGATGAAGAAATAAATATCATCTTCACGTGTTTGCTTTAGACACTATCTGGCTGGTAGAGCTGTCATGAGTATAGAATCCCCTACCGCACACCTTGTCATGGTATCTTATTATTTTATAAATCAACATGCAGCTTCTTGCCCCAGACATAGACAAAATTATCATTATTGTCAAGGAAATAACAAGCATCTTATGTATCAACATTAAAATTAAGCTTTGTGACCACAGCACTTAGGGGCAGCAACTGAAATATAGTCTTGTGAATTTTGATCAAGATCATGCATTTGTATTTATGGACTCTCCTTTCATTGTCCCCCCAGGTTCAGTCTGGTTTCTGGGCATGTCACAATCATGTTATTACTTATTCATTATGCACTTCTCGTGACTAGTATACTCAAGAGGTTTTTTGTTACGTGGCTTATGCACATTTCCCCCCCACTTATTTATGTTTAGCTTAATTTAGCTAAATTAGCATTCAGTTTAATGACTTTAAGATCTAGTTGCATCTAGGATGTCCAGATGTCTAAATTCCAGGGTACTAGCAATGCCTGAACATTTAGGCAGGTCTTATTTTCTTCCATAAAAAATTAGGGACTAGTGGAGCATTTGCAGTTTTCCTGTTAAAGACAGAATATATAGCAGTGATGCTATAATGACATGTCGCATGGATAATTGCCATCATAAGAAGAGACATTTTAATTACAAGTTTCAAATTATTTCTAATTGTCACCATTTTTATGTATCTACTAGATAACGTCACATGGTTTTCTAGAATGAAGTTATCTCAAAGAATCTAAAATACAGAATACAGAGATGTAAAGATGTTTTATTAGTATTAATTTGAAAAAGCAGATGCATTATCTCACCCAGGGGCCAACAAGTATCATTATGTATGAGGTATGGTAATGGCAGAGATAAACTTTGTGAAATAGTTTAGGTAGGTTTATAATTTATGAAGGTTCTTTTTAAGTCTGCTTTTCACTGAGTATCTGGTAACTCAAAATATAATCCAAACATACATGCTTTGAAAAGGGAAATAAAATCAATCAGAAATAAAAAAGTAAGAATTCTAAAATAAACATTACAATTGTGCACAAAAATATTTAAGAAGCTTTTTTTTATAATATTGGGAATTCAAACTTCACTTTTATAAATACCAATTTTTATTCATTGGCCTCATCAACTTTTAGATTTTAAAGTTACTATTATTCAGGATTTAATATTAGTTTCTATTTATCACCCAAACAATGGTCTATATTTGGAAGGAAACAGAGAATGATTTGGTGGTAGCTGCTATGACTTTCAAATAGCAGCTTTTGAAATTGCTCAGTTTCAGAATTCTCAGAAAGGCTTCAGACACTACGGAGAATGTTCTGCTGCTGCTGGAGGTAAGTTTATGTTTATCTCTACTTTCCACCTGAAATCAGAATTTGCAATGTACATATTCCATACCTGGTAGACCAGGTACTCCTTCAGACCCATCAAGACCTGGGGGACCCTGCACACCGGCATCTCCTTTTTCTCCTCTTAGACCCATTCTTCCTTGAACTCCTAAAGCAAAATTTAATTTAAAAAAAAATATTATGAAACAACATCTTAGAATATAAGGTTTATCTAAAGTTTAAAGTTTTATAACTCTTAAAGCTAATGAAGCAGAAGTGGAACGTAGGATTTTCACTCTGTGAAAACACATAAGCAAGACAAAAGCGCACAGTTAATTCCTTCTGTATTTCTCATATGGAGACAAAAGGAAGTTTCCAAAAGTTTCCATAGCAAAATGTCTACACAAAAAGCCAGATAGCATCAGTTAAGCGTGTACAACCCATATAGAGAGAGCCTATATTAATATTGCAAAAAAAAGGAATTCTTCTGACAGTCAAGTGTTTCTGAACAGACTCAAGTTCTTTGCAATCCATCATCTAGTTGGTAAGCACACCCATTTCTGCACTTACGGGCTACTAAATCTGTAAAAACATGAACGTATAGCATATACGCATATAAGCCTCCTAGTACTACTGACATATTATTACTGGTTTAACATTACAGTAAGAGTTTTTTTAAGGAATATGGACTTGTTAAAATGGAAATAAATATTTAATGTAATATCCAACTACCCCATAAATAAAAAGGTAGTTAGAGCATTCAGCAATAATTATGTCAAAGCCATAAGAATGCTCTCAGTAGTAGAGTGAGCTTCCTCCATGTTTTAGAGTCGACTGGAACTGCAACATAGATGACAACCCTAACTAGTGCTGAAGGACAGAACAATGAATGTGTACCTTTTAAGCCTCGTTCTCCTTTATTCCCAATACGAACCAAGGTCTCAGATGGTCCAGGAAAACCTTTATCACCTGGTTCACCTTTTGCTCCAAGAAACCCTTTTCTGCCCTTTAGTCCTGGTAAGCCAGAGGAACCTGCAAGAAAATACAATGACATTTTCTGAGGAAACCAGACTAGATGATAGCATAAAGGAAGTAATGAAACTCCTGTCTTCAAGGGCAACTACATATGTAAATATACACTCCAAATCAACAACCTAAACTAGCTTCTTAATTACTCCAATCATCAATACAACATCTATGAGCACAGATTATGGCAAGAGATGGTAATTATTTCATACATTGAATATATGCATAATTTTATCTCTCTTAAATAGATATAATACCACTTTTGCAAATACCAATGAAATAGAAAAGGTGGTAATTCAAAACTGCTAAAAAAATAAAATAATGTTGTCATTCAGTCTGTAGACTGCATATATATAGAAGCCAAATATTTACCAAGACTCAAAGAAATTCCGGTGTGACACGCATACTCAGGAGTGATAACATACATCAAAATGGATCACAAGACTACTTCAGCATGGAAGTTCCTATATTCTAAGTGATAATGAAGGCAGATATTACAGCCACTTGCCTCTGATACCCGGGTTGCCTGGTCTTCCAAACATGCCAGGGGGTCCAGGAATTCCTAACAGGCCCATTATACCTGGCTCTCCCCTTGACCCTGTGGAATTGTAGCAATAGGAGCGTATTTGTTAGTATTTGATCACTGAAACAGAACATTACTTCAGAAAAATGACAGGCACATGTGTAGTTAAGTGTTTAATTGCTTATTTTATTTTTTTCCTCTCCATTTCTAGAACATTTTTTCCAAGCCAGTTTTCTAGTCTTTAATGACATGAACAGCCCTTAAACACACAGTAACCCCCAAACTACCTAGATTAGTAGCTGTGACAGATTCTATCAATGAATGAAATAAGTGACAGTGAGGATAACGTACCTGAGATATCCACATAGGGATGGGAGACCTGTCATGGGGTGTATGGGAAAGATTCCTTTCTCGCTCAGGAGTTGAAGGCTAGCTGGGACATGATAACTCCCCTCAAATGTCATGAGAAGTCTAGGTTTGCATAACTGAATCAAGTGCTACATGTTTATCATTAGCTTTATAGGCTGTATATATAGAAAGGCATGTACTATCTCATTCCCACAGAATAATGAAGGATTTGATAGCAATGAAAAATCCTTGTTAGAGATAAGAAGCATTACGTAACTGACTTTTTTATTCTACAAATCAAATTTGAACACGTTTCTGGAAAAAAAAAAAAACAAACCAAAAACCTACAGAAATTATGTACCTTACTTAAAGTTAGCTCTGTTTAACATGACGGAGTTTGTTCTGACTCAACTCTGTCAGACTCAAGATCTGAATTTGCTTTTTAAGAAAAAGACGATAGCATTAACAAGCTATCTGTTTGAAAAGGGATGCAGAGTAAGAACTAAACACTTCCCACTTCCATTATGCTGGGCAGTTGTTTTGAATGTCCTAGTTCATGTCCTACTGCAAGGACATTACTGTACAAAAACCAGTGTAAGGTAGCCCTCTGTTCTCAGAAGACTCTTATAGAAAATTCAGTACTGTGTCATGACAGCTTCAAGATATGCTCATCATTTAGGGAATGATGATTTATTTGTTTTCCATACAGATAGATCTTGATGATACATGAAAGCTGTTGATGGAAAAGTATTTCAGCATCTTCAATTTGGAAAAACATGACTGACACCTTTTTGCAAAAACTGACTTACTTGGTTTGGCGCAGAAATTATTTGGGGAATCCTTACCTGGCACACCAGAGATTCCTGGCCTTCCAGACTGTCCCTTGGGACCAGGTAATCCTGTATTTCCCTGAAGACCTATTGATCCAGGTTCCCCAGGCTTTCCATAGATGCCCGGGATACTCAAGCCAGGAGGACCTAGTTTTCCTTTTGAACCTTGTGAACCTCTTCCTCCTAAGAAAAATGCATGACAGTGTAGTATAGTACATGTGTCTGGAAAATAAATCTTCATCTCTATCTTGCCATCATGAGCACGAAACTCTTCTGCCTGTTTGAGGGCTAAGCATTAGATCTGTAAGACAACACACACGTTCAGGACATCTTAAAAGAGTTGTAGGTTCTTGGTTTTTTTAAAGGTGAAAAAAAAAAAGGTGAGAGTAGACCATTTTGTTCTTTCTCAGAAAAAGAAGAAAAACCCAAGCATGAAAACCCCACCAATTCTTCATTCATTCTCTTTATAAAAAAAAAAAATATTAAAAAAAAAATTAAAAATCCTTTGGAGATCATATATAGTAGGACTGTGTTGGGTACCCGGAGTGTGTTTCTTTTGAAATGAAAATCATATGCAGTATATGTAGGTACTTTTGAGACTCTAGACTGGTTTTCTACCTAGCTGAGCTCTTCCTCTGTTTTCTTTCTTTATCAATCACATTGCACCAAGGAATCTAAATTCAGCCCCATATAGGAGACGTGATTGAAATACCCCTTTTGCTGCAGAATTTGGGCCAGTTTGTGATTACTCTTTATACTGCACAATGGAATCCGAATCGTAATCCATCCTAATCAGTGCAAGTGTCCTCACATCTGCAGAAAGTGCATCTTTTAAATGGGCTCACATTTTCTCCCGTACTATCCTATAACCAATACCCAGAAACAACTTCAGCTCCCCCAGGCCACTGGAAGGCAGAAACAAAACCCAGACCCACCCAGCCAAATGGCACATTTGGTTCAAAAGGTCATACCTGGTGGGCCTGTAGCTCCCTGGCCACCTGGCAAACCTGGCAGACCAGTTAGACATTCAGCAGGTCTCCCTGGAAAACCTGGATCTCCAGGAACTCCAGGTGAGCCACGATCTCCTAAAAGAAAGGAGACTGGATTCACAATGAGTTAAGTAGAAGTTTCAAGCTTTGAGTGAGCATTGTTTGACATGGCTTCCCTTTCCTTAAAATAACTTGCTGTGCTCCTTGAGTTTGTTTAACAACAGTACCTCTTAGGCCATCATCACCATCACGTCCGGTACGCCCTGGTAGGC
>NW_009646736.1:4408476-4429891 GCF_000708025.1 Charadrius vociferus | reverse complement strand
AACCCAGTCTACCTGGCTCTCCAGGAATAACCATGCCTGGGTCACCCTGCAACACAAAGAGAAAGGTAAACAATCCGCTATGTTTTGCAAATTTGCCAAAATATTTTCTCCACTATGTGATCAATTAACTTCTTTTATTACAGTCATTTTCTCCGTTCCCTAGGGACCTTCTACAATGTAATTTTTAATGACTCCAATTCAGCAGACTGTCTGGATGTTCCTTATTGACCAGCTGCAGGTGTAATTTGTCTAGCTTTTAAACTCTACGAAATCGCTACTGAGCAATGCACAACACACTTCCCTCAAGTTACACCAGGGTACATTTGGTTTGGATATTAGTAAAAAGTTCTGCACAGAATGGGTTGTTAAGCATTGGAACAGGCTGCCCATGGATGTGGTAGAGGCACCATCCCTGGAGGGATTTAAAAGACAAGTAAACGTGGTGCTTAGGGACATGGTTTAGTGGTGGTTTTGACAGTGTTAGGTTGATGGTTGGACATGATGATCTTAAAGGCCCCTTCCAACTGGGACAATTCTATAACACACAGATTAAATAATAATTAAAAAAAAAATCTACAACCTTAAACCCCGCACTTTATCATGTCAAAAAACACACAAAAGAACTGCATATAAGCAGAGAAAAAAACATGCAGGCAGTATTATTTTGTTCAAGTTTGAATCCTGATTAGAGAAGCCAAGAATCCTATATTTACATATGCCATCAGTACATTAGCTTCCATTAATCAGCAAGAGTGAATGCAGTATTACCTCCAACCTACTTCCTTTATGCTTCAATTCAACAGAGCACTTGCTATAATTAAATGCAAACTTACTTGTCACTGACCTCCATCAAATATGTGCTTGATTGCAATTTGTGAATAAACAACTTTTCAGAAGCTATGGCCTCAATTTTTTGCTGTAAGCAATGCGATATCCCCCTTATGCTCTGAAAACTGAAGTACCAAAACATCCCAAACACTTGGAGTTCTGAAATCCTGTATCTGAATTTAAAATTTTGGCTTGAGCTCCTTTTTATATAAAGAATTTAATTTCATAGTTTGTGCATCACTGGTCAGGAAATATAAAAACTCCTATATTCCTTACGCTTCTTAATTTATTTGCTCAGCATTACATTTAATGAATGGGACCTATGGAAAAGTCTGTGCCATATTTCTAACCAAACCTTTTCTCCTGGTTGTCCTAGGTTTCCAGCTCGGCCTGGATCTCCAATCTTTCCTTCACAACCTGGTAACCCTTTGCCTCCTGTAAGTCCTTTATTTCCTGTAAGCAGTACAGATGCTACAATTATCACCTTATTCTACAAACAGGTATTTGTATGGATGCAGTTATGAGCCTCTGACACTAAAGTAGCTTACACGAGCTGAAAACAGTACTGATTTCAGAGCCGATGTGACACACCACATCTTGTTCCTTACATATTCACTCAATGTAGACTGTAACACTGCTTGGTTACTTGCTTCAAATCAGTTATTTAACATGGATATTTTTATTTTTTTTTAAAGTGAAGCTAATCTGATGGCAGTTCCCTACTGCTTTCTTCAACAAGCAGCTTCATAGTCGTTTTAGTATCAGAGCCTTCCTCCCCCTGCCATCCTGACAGGATTATGAGAATTTCTTAATATTTCTAGTGTCCGAAGGGGAGTATGACTTTGCATGAGAAACAGCCAAATTTGCAGTATTCAAAATGCTTTATAATACCTGCAGATTAGAGCTGGTATTGCATTGCACATAATGAAAACTGATCAAAAATAAAGTACTGACACTTATACAGCTCTGTCTCTGTAACACATATCCAGGTAAAGACAATCCATCTGATGGGATAATCTGCTCAGATGGGCTGCACCTGTTTGGGCAGTATTCCAGGAAGCATCAGTGTCTTTTAAAATATTTTCCTACTGCTAGCTTTGATACTTGATTCTCTGAAATACTTCAAAATATTTCAAACTTGCAATTTATAAACCTTAAGGCAGTAAATTACAAGAATGCTAAAAGCACTTCCCTGTCTGACTAATTTTCATTGATTTTTTTTTTTAATTTGTTGACTGTTTTTAATGTGGACTGAAAAAAATATATTAGGAGGTTTTTTTTGTTTTGCTTTTTTAAAAGATGTTCAAAAAGCATATTTTACCTTTTGGACCTGGGTTTCCAGGAAACCCTAGCCCTGGAAAACCTGTGTCACCTGTTGGCCCTGGATGCCCTGAATCACCTTGCTGACCTCTTGCTCCAACTCTACCTGTAAAAGGAAAATAAGTAAACTGTGATGTATCTTACCACAGAATATCAACTTGTAAGATCAGGTGTTATGTAGTTTATCATTATTGATTAGGACACCACTGTGGATTATATTAGAACTTAGACACTATTTCTCCTCCACAGCAGCTTTTCAAAGTTAAAATGCTAATTGCGTTCACAGTATAAAAGCAGGCATGAGTCTGAGAGTTAAGTGTTTATGCAGTCTGTGCAAATTCCAGACTTCTAGGAACAGCTATGTGCAGATACAAATCTTCCACTTGTTGAGAAGATACAAACAAGCATTATAGGGGTGAGGCTTGCAACAGAAGCAACTATAAGAACAGAAGCTACCATGAAGCTGCCAAGAAATTTTCCTATGCTATTCAGGGCAGGTTTAAGGACTATTGTTCTACAAAACCCAAAGCAAAGATGCCTTACGGTTAGCCTGAATATCACTTACTGTCCTTCAGTGTATTCAAAAATTCTGCAAAATTTAAAACACCAGCAACCAAAAAATCCCACCTAGTACCCAAGCCCAAAACCTACCCAAAAAAGGAAACTCAGCTTCTCAATATCTTAGAACAATGGTTAGTAACAGTCACATCAAAAAGGAACCAGGAACTTTAGTAATACAGTTACTTTTTTGACTGTGCCCCTGCAAAGCCTGAGAAGGGCCAAGGGCTTCAGGAAGATTCAGAATGCTTTAACCTAATTTTGTTCCTTGTGTTTTGAAGGTTGCAGCAGTCCTAGCACAATTTTGGATACGCTTTTGTCAAAATTGTGCCAGAGGCACCCGTCTAGGTATACAAGCTGCGGCATGTGTGCCAGGTGGTTTTGGTTCTTGGCGGAACCAAGCCATAGTGTAGGACTGCTTGGAATCTCTGCCATGCTGCACACCATGGGCATGGCCCTGTGCCCCCTCCTATTCACATCCACTTCCCCTAGTTTTCTTGAAAGGGAATGTTATAGCTAATTCCATAGTTTCTGTACCAAATAAATCCTTTTTATAGCTATTTCAAAGTAACCCAACAGTTTTATCTGGCCAGAGCTGGAAGAGAAATTCTAATCAGATTTTCTCTGATTTTTACCATATTTAGTTCAGATGTACTCACCAGGCACTCCTGGGGGTCCAGGTAAACCATCTGGTCCTTGAGGTCCTGGCAATGCAGGTAATGGAGTTATCCTACTGGTCTCTCCTTTCAGACCTTCAGCAAATACATAATAAAATATTACAAAGAGTTATAGTTTGGCAATATGTAATCTTAAGCACTAAAAATATTAGTGATCCATCTACTTGGTTAAAAATGAAGTCTTCTACAGTTTCCACACTTCTGAAACCCCAACAGACTTTGAAAAGCCTTCAGATCCTGGCTTCATAAAGCAAAAGAATTTTACTGACACCAAGCCCCCCTGCAGTCTTCCTCTCAGCTTTCCTACAGTCTAATGGAGAACCAGAAAAGGAAGCACAAAGTCAGCAGTCAAATGATTCAACTGAGAAATGCTTAATCTGCATCTCCATTTCATAAAGATTTAACAGGTATTCTCTTTAAGAAACCTTGACTGTATCTGCCATCCAACTTTGAGTTCTTACAGATTATGCTGGCCTATAAATACATACCCTGGTATGTTTTCAGCACTCAAAAATTATTAAGTCCTTCATATTTTCACCCGATGACTTAGTTCACACGAATGATGATGACCAGATGCATATTTAAAGACTTTTCTTTTTTTTGTTATGAGGACAGTCAAGCACTGGAACAAGTTGCCCAGAGATGATGTGCTTTGTTCTCGGAGGTTTTCAAGACCCAACTGTATAATGCTTTGAGTAACTTGGTCTTACCTCATATCTGACCCTGCTCTGAGCAGGATTTTGGACTAAAGACCTCACAGGGTCCCTTCCAACCCTTATGACCATAAGACTTTTGCTATTAGCTCCAGTGGGACCAAAGTTGGAACAATGCTGTGGAAATCTCATCACAAGAAAAACTTCGTGTTTCATAAATTATGTCTTTGACTTCAATCCACCTCTGCAATTTCAATCAAGTACTCTTTAACATAGGTAAAACATTAAAATAGGAAGGTACAAACCAACTTCTCCAGGTAATCCAGGTGGACCACGTATTCCTTTAGAGCCTTTGAAGCCTCTTATTCCTTGCGGTCCATATCCTGGCAGTCCAGGAAGCCCCATCTCTCCAGGAAGACCAAGACTGCCAGGCAATCCAGGTAGTCCTCTATCTCCTTTTGAACCAGCCAATCCCTATTAATGATTACACATGTGTGTATAAGAAGCATTACTTGCTTTCCATACCAGCTTTCATAACAAAACGCACAATTCTCTCTCTGATATAATCTTGCATTACTTTAGTAACAGAGTAGCTCTGCTAATTTAAGAGGATTTTTTCCTCTGATTTACTTAGGATTAAAAGAATATAAATTTTAATATCAATGGTTACAAATAGAGGACTATTAAGAGTAAAATAGTACAAATAAATACAACAGCTTGCTGTGGCATTACACTGCACACTTTTTTTTTTTTCTTTTTAAAACAGGTTTGGTAAAGAAACCACCTCAGCTCTGATTCTCCTTGAATACTGTGGAGTCAGGTGTAGAGATAGTTATATCTGAATTGGAGTCAGGTGTAGAGATAATCATATTTGAATCGCTTTAACAGTTTCTCAGCCAACACAACACAACACAACACAACAATAATTGTTACTTTTTGTTTCTGCTGAACAAAAAAAGAGCTCCACCCTAATGATTTTAGTTTTATGGTCAGTCCTCCCAGCTTTTGTGGTTTCTGTCAGCCCTGACTGAAGACTAACTACAAAACACTGAACAGGAACTATTTGAATTATTATTTCCTTTTAAGCATTTCAAGTAGTCAGGAAAACTGGGGGGTTTTGGGTTTTGTTTTTTTTTTTTTTTAAATCTTATTTGTCAGGAATCCCAGATAATGCTCTAATATAAAGTTTTTCAGCAACTGAGGTTTTTCAGCAACATGTGCCTACACTAGCCTCATCTCTCTCTGGTATTACATCAGAATATTTACTGTCATTCTTTCCTGCATATTGGTTATGCGTACTGGTTGCTATAGCTGAGCATAGTGCCCCTAAGTCAGGCAGAGGATATTCAGTTGAAATATCTGAATAGATAAACCAGACTATTGTACAAGATATAAATACTGACTTAGGTTTTCATGAATTCTATATTAATTGCAAACAGTGCATACCCACCTCTTCACCTTTAGAACCCTTGGATCCTTTAGAACCAGGTCTTCCCAGAAATCCACTTGAACCTTTTCTTCCTTTGTCTCCCCTGGCCCCTGGCTCTCCTCGCTCACCTTTTGGCCCTTCTGGATACACATATCCTGGCTCACCTTTTGATCCTTTATGTCCTTGATCTCCTCTAAAACCTGGAAGTCCCTGGAACAGAGCAAGCAAAAGATTTTCAGTGCTAGACATATATCAAATGTTTTCAAGCCTTCTTTTTTTTTTAAAAAAAATAAATACCTTAGAGTGGTTCTCTTTATTCTCGTCTTTATTCACTGTAATGCACACTTCAGTGAACAAGGTTTTGGGGAGCTTTTTTGTTTTTCCTTTTTCTCCTGCCTTTACTCCATCTGGCCCTGATTATCATTTAATTTAGGCTAATATAAGCAGGAATAATGCAGGATCATTTAATGGATCAGACTGTTAGCTACCTGGTTGTGTTTCGGTGGCACAAAATGAAGGACAGGAAAGTACCTTAAAATCTAATTAGAAATTTCTCTTCCACAGGGCAGTATCTCCCCCGGGGACACTGTAATTGCCACAGTTAGCTCTGTTCGTAGTTAACTTCTCTCCCTTCTTTCCCCCTCAGGGTACAAAGTGGGTAATCTATCCCAGCCAAAACAAGTACAAGCTGAAAGCACACTGGGCTTGAGTGATCCTATGCTCTGGAACTCTTGGAAGCCTTCTGGAAAAGCCTGTTAGCAGACAGGCAGGTGGTATGGCAACCACCACAACGACTACTTGTGCATGACTTTGTTTTATTGGACAGCACCAACTGTAATTTCCCATAAATAATTACTACTGCAGGCACAAGTTAGAACAACCAAATGGTATGTCTGTGGCAGCAGGTGTCAGCCTTCCCTCTTCATAATGTTTCCCATGAGGGAACATCATTCGCACCTCTGAAGAGGGTATTATGAGAAGCAAGTTTCTCTGCACAGTTGGGGCTTTAGCAAGTCCTGAGTATACTGGCAACAGGAGAAGGAAGAAGTCTGATGAAGATCACAGCACACAAAACTCTATATATGCTTTACAGCCACTGCCATGATTATAGAATTACGCAGATGAGCAGAAGTTAACTGTAAACTACCCATACCACGCAGAAGCAGCAGTCTAGCCATCATGAAATGCAGCACAGGTTAATCGCACAGGTATTTACCTGCCTCGCTGCCTAGGCTGAACTTCTTGCTGAACTGAGCAAAACAGGCTCACATAAAGCTAGGTCAGCCATACATTGCAGTCTCTACCTAGGCCTCCCATGCAGACACACTCATTACTAGAGAAAGAAAACTGTTGAGATCACCCAGTATGACACTGCATGTAACAGCAGCCACGAAGTTTCTTTGAAATAGTTCTTGTGGAATCAGAAAAATAATCTGAAAAACTGAAGTCTTACTTGAGCTCCTGGAAACCCTGGTGCTCCTGGAGAACCTGGAGAACCTTTTGGACCTGTTGTCCCTTCTCTACCTGCAAAAGAGACAGCATATTTTGTAAAGAAAAAATGAAAACAAAGACATGGATTTTGACGAGCTCCAATAATCACACCCAGCACTGAATGTTTCTGCTTGTTACATTGCCTGCATCATCATAGATGGACCTGGCTTCAGGCTGCACCTAAGCCTATTAACATTCTCACTTCACCTCTTTTAGGACTCATGCTCATATCAGTGGATGGAGCTGCATCAGGCTTTCACACTCACTACAACCTCAGGGCTAGTTCACGGACTGCATGCTGCAGACATGCCCATACCTGATTCTCATGCTAAAAGCAAATTCATTGGCATTTCCTACTATCCTGTTAGAAACAACAAGATAATTTACCAGGCATGCCATCCTGGCCATGTGGCCCAGGAGAACCAGGAAGACCAGGTATTCCTGGAATATAGGTGCAATCAGTACACACGCAAGCTTCATCACCTAGAATGAAAACAATTCATTAGTTTTTCCACAAGTCATTCCCAAGCTTAACTACTGTGTTACATAGTTTGTTACAGAGGATGGATAACACTTTTTGGCCAGACAGCAGTAGAATCACAGCCTTAATTTTGTTGGAAGATCACTTCCAACACAGTACAAAATTACCTGTGGTCATACAGTGAATCAGAACTGATTACATTTAATTGCAAAGGCAGGAACATTCAGTTTAAATTCAAGTCTAGTTTTAGTAAACCATTTGGATACAGTCACTCTACTGATAAGCTAAATTCTCTCACAAGAAGAAAGGGATATGGGCTTCAAACTAACACAGCTCCTTAACAGCCTGAGTGACTTTAATGACTAGCAAGTGGCAAAAAGATTCAGCAGCTCCTGTGGTGAAATTTGCAGAAGGAATCTTCTCTCAGTGAACAACTGCTAGTGTTGAACATAACAATACGAAAACCCTACCAATCTGTAATAACTGTTTGTTCCAGTGAAGATCTAAAGCCTGCTGCAGTGCTGTATAACTGGTGTGCAGCACTGGCACACGCACTGCTCTTTTAGCTGATGTTTACTGTAAGGGGAGGAAGACATCTTGCTATCCCTAATGAATTTTCTTAAATATCTGAACTCATCAAATGGCTTAAGAGGTAAATTAAATTCAAAATTTCATGAGGATCCATGAAGATTACTGGATTGTACCATCTTCTCAGTGATAGTTTTCTGAAACTGACCTTTCATGCCTGTTTCTCCTGGAGGTCCCGGAGGTCCTGTACACCCTGGCTCTCCAGGAAGTCCTGGTAGGCCTGTTCTAAATGTTACTCTACCTGTTAATGAAATCAGCATGGCACCATTACATCAGCAGATTATTCAGACAATTCTGTAGTTGCTAAAGGGGAAAAAAGTTGCAGGGATGAGCTGGAGACAGTATTCTGATCCTTATGGGTATCTTCCAACTTGAGATATTCTATGATTCATTTAAAAGAGAGAACTACCTGGAAAAATCCAAAACACCTGTCTCTGGAAGTCCCTGAGAATAAATATGGTAATGCCAAAGAAAATCTCCGCACACTGTTGGATCCATCTGTCTATCCTGTAAAAAGCATATTCCCTTCTGGGGAAAGTATTTCCATTTTATTTGAATCAACAGAAACATAATTCTTTCTTTTACCATGAATGGAAGGGAAACTTTTTTTTAATCCTAAATTATTAATGCTGCTAATGTATCTTTGACAAAATTATTCTGGTGTATTTACTATTCATTTAGAAAAACAGAACATGCATTGAGCTCTTCCTAAGGTAATACATTTTGGGGACAAATGTATTTTTCAAAAAGAGACAGAAAAGAGAAACACTACATTGGTATTGGTTCCGAAAAAACTTGTTTTGGCCATACTCCATATTAAAGAAACATGATGCTGTTGGTACTCCTAGTTAAAGAGGTATTCCTACTTAATACATTTTCTATAAGTTTCATAAACTGCTACTGCTTTATTTTCATGCTGCCAGAACTTCAAACCTAGTCTGAGGCCCACTAAAACCTCTGGAGGCATGCAAGTAATTTCTCTAGCTTTCAGATTAGTCCCTTCTGAATTTAGTTTTACATATTTACTGCAACTTTTGGAATAATTAATTTTAAGAACAGATTTTCTCTCATTACTATTTCCTGGTTTTATGCAGGAGATTTTTATAGTCAGAGTTTTACAAAGGTGAGAAATCTTTATACTGCGAAGTCATTGTATGTTCCCCACAGAATCTCATTAGCAGTGAAGTACAGACCTTCGCTACATATGTTTTCATTAATAACCTAAAAGAAAATTTCCAAAGAGAAATTACATTAAACAGTATTACTCAAAATATACTCTATAAGTAATGTACTTATATAATCACACATATTAGATATTGAGATGACTCTGGATCTGGTGTCATTCATTATATACGGAATACTGAAAAGTCACCTGGTTCTCCTGGAGGACCCGGTAATCCAACGGAACCAGGTCTGCCAGTAACACCAGGTAGTCCTGGAGGGCCTACAATACACAAGCCAGTTTGTCCTTTCTCTCCTTTTGTTCCTTTTGGCCCAGGAAATCCTGGGGGACCTCTCAGACCAGGTCTCGTCACACCTAACCAAAGAGGAAAAAATACAAAAATGAAGTTCAAGAAGAAATAGAATTTCAAAGCAAAGTAAGTACTCAATAGGATGAGCAAGAGATAAACATACTGAGTTCATCCCAGAAATCTTTTTTATCTTGTAATATATTAAATAATCACAATGAGAATGTAAAGACATTTAAAAATTATCTTTAACCTCTCTTTAAATACTTGGCCCATCAATGCTTTTGGGTGACAATTTTTTACCTCTGAAGAGATACGTTTCAAGTTATCTGAAGTTAAGATTCCACAAAGCTGATTCAGTATAACAGGCAGGAAGAACAATGTATTGTATTGTTGGTACCGGATCATTACACCTACCTGGTCTACCAGCATCTCCGGGAGGACCCTGTGGCCCTGCAAAAACAATGTATTTAGAACTTGAGTTAAACTACTGCAAAGTCACGACTCAGTAATATTGACCACAAACTTTGGGCTTCTGCATTTTAAGCTTATTTTACCTTTTAAGAATTTGGTTTTGCCTGAGTAGGCATCTACTACTTACGCAACTGTTGCATACTGACAATTCTCACTGAAATCTGGCAAGATACAGATGTTTATAACAGGTAGGAATAGGATCCACCACATTTATCTTAGGTGAGGATGCACTCAGTTACTTGAGAATGACTTACAGGTCTGCAAACTTGCTTCTTTTTGCCACTATTATTTCCTGTAGTAAATATACTACCTCTTAACAATGCATTAATTACTTGGCAAGGCTCAACTTTCCCATTGCCATCCCTTGGAAAGATGTAAGTAGATTTATAACAACAAAGTGTATTCACTGAATGCAACACAATCACTTGGATACATAAGTATTCATAAAAGTAGACCATCAAAACACAGAACGCAAGGACTTGCTAGAGGAGTATAAGACAGTCTACAAGATGCTGACTCAGAGTTCAGCCCACAAGTCCTTGCTATATTGTGATAGAGCTCAAATAATAAATCAGTACGTTTCAATTTTACAGCATGGCCAAAATAAACAAAATGAAAACTTGAAGATCTTTATTATTTTAGAATGATAGGCAATAAAAATGGCATGAACCAAACTATGAAAGCTAAAAACAAAAAGTGCATGACCTTTAACAGGAGACTTACAGCCCTGGTGATTTGTCTATGGCATATACAGATAATGTGCTGATGCAGTAGTCAACTAAGGTCATGAGACAGGATGACAGTGAGTTGAGGTGCTCAACTCAGTTATCTGCACAAAGAAGTGCGCCAGCTTCATTATTTTTAAGAGGAAATACAGCCATAAAACAAAGTCTCAGGATACATTTCAATTCTGCAATTTGCTGGGAGTAATTTGGAAATACTCTTGTAAGGGCAGAAGCAGGTTGTTGGGTGCTCAAAAACCTAGCATACAACAAGCCCTTTGAGTGGACAGCTCTTTCTAAAAGATTCTAGTTTTGATGTCCCACTCACCAGGCATGCCACGTTGACCTTTTGGTCCTGGAGGTCCAGGGGGTCCTTCATCTCCTTTTTCACCAACCACGCTATCATAATACTCTGTCTTAAAAGAAAGATGGTAAGAAAAGGAAGAATAGTAAGAATGAAGAGAGGAGTACTGTACCTCATATTGAACATTTGGTTAGAACAATGTTATGAGCTCGTTCATAATTTTGATGTTGTGACACCATGAGACCTTTCTAATCACGTGATAATTACAAGCAGCCAGAAATGAAATCATAGTTGTCATACACAAATAATGACAAGAGACCTGTAAATATAGATAGGGCTGGGATTTCAGCTCAATTCCTCAACTCCCAGAGGACTCCTCCGCCTGCAGATGCAATTATACAGGCAAGGTATAAGGTATGAATATTATGGTAGCATGAAATAGAAAATAGTATTGAAAGAAACCTCTAGGAATCACCTAATCTATTCCATTGGCTCAAAGCAGCATCAGCTACATCTAGACTACTCTTTTCAATAATCATACATGAAAACAGACAAAAATCAACTACTTATATAACACGTACATTAAAAAGTCATTCCTATAAAAATTAATACTTAATTTATTAAAGTTTAATATTATGATGTTTCAAAGTTTCTACAAATGACAGGCAAAATCAATAGGCAATTTGCTGTAACTCTGTTTTTTTATAACTCCAAATTTTTGCTCTTTTCTGGATTATTTTGCATAGGCACCATTACTGGAAATCAGTATTATGATAATTGTTGTGCCTTGATATATAAACATCACACTGAAATATAAACTGACTAATAATGCACCGATTTTAAAAGGAATAAAAAACTGCTTAAAATTAAAATTCAAGATTTCTACTTTTGTCCTATTGATTTTTTGAAAAGGAGTGGTTTTTTAGCACTCTGTCAATATCACAAACAATTCAGCTTTTTACAAAATTATTTCTTTTGAATGATTTGGGCAGAAGGTTTCCATTAGGTTCGTGTGTCATCTTAGGATTTCAAAATTAACACCACCTGTCCTGGAACCGATTAGAAATTGGTTTAAAAATTAACTCCTGTGAATTTTTGTAACTGTTCTGTAACAGCCCATACTCCTGCCAAAATTGTTGGAACAGAGTGAGGTCTAACCAGGCCCTGATCATGCATCCAGCTTCACATGAAAGAAGATGCCATCTCTGTGAGCCTCCCAGCAAGATCAGTACTTTGGGAAAGCCATCCCTCCATTAGAGCATCACATGACATCTGTTATTGCCTCATACATTCAGTCTGTCTTATTCTTAATCTAATGGTTTAGAAAAATATGATGAAGGTAATTTACACTTACTCGACCACAAGCTCCAGGGGGACCAGTTCTTCCTTTCATCCCCTTCATCAGAGGACAGAGATGGGTTTGTTTATTAAAAACAATACATGACATGACATTTGCTACCCACTGTTACTTCAGTACATTGCTGATAATATTAAAGAACTACTGCTCCCGGCCAGTCCTTCACCACCCCTGCCTCTGTTCCTCATACAACTATTCAGCCACATACACCAAAAATTACAGGAACACATCAGCGGGCATAGATGGACACCAGTTCAAACACATGATCTATTTCAGCTGATCCATTCTCTATTCCATGGTTTGTCATCTGTTAGGTAAATGTATTGCATACACAGTGATGAATAAAACAATATAATAACCCCAAACCATACCTTATCCTCATCCTCAAAAGCAACAACAAAACCATTAGATAATACCTTAGCTCCTTTCCTGCCAGCCAGTCCTGGTTTCCCCTGTTCACCCTTTTGCCCCTGCAGGTGACAGAACACAATTTTATGAGGATTAATCTTTTAGCATTGTCATCAGTAAGACGTAAAATGGAAAGCTTCAGTCTTTCATGGTGACGGCAAATGAACGTGTCTTGCTCAGGGGAAGAAATCTTAGGGGAAGGCTCAGTTTGGAGTATAGTTCCATGTCCCTGGGAAATACAACAGGTCTCTCATTGAAACCTGCCTTTATAACAACCCACTCCACCTGTCCCAAGGTGGAGCTGCTCCAGATAGCACAAGTGTAGGAAGCTCTGATTTTTTCTCCCTCTGCAAACTACTATTTCTGAAAGGGGAGAAACTGAACACAGTGCAAGACTCTCACATTCAGCCACTCCCTCTCCCAGAACTTGGTCAATCTGCATGATGGTGCTGATCTCAAGAACTGCAAGTGAGACCAGGAAGGAAAATAGTGCAGACTGCTGCTCAGGCTTTCTGCAAATGTACACATGCAAGGAAAAGGGACTTCTCAGGGGCTTATGCATCTGAATGCACTGCTAGTTAGTAAAGTTGAAATGGGACCAGAGCAACGACATGTTTTTGTCATGACACAAAGTCTTCTTTCTGTTAGCTGAAGCAGTAGAGCTTTGTGGTCTGTCATTCCATGTTCTTTGTCAGACTGGCCTGTGTTTAGACTGCCTGCAAAGGTCATTTTGGCATGATGAAGATGTTTTAGTAAGATATATGTGAAATGGGCATTCTGGCAATAAGAATTTTGATATTTGTAAGGTCACTGTGACCCTAATCATGTCATTAAAGTGGAAGTGAAGTAAATATAAAAGAATTTATATTTAACCAATTGAATACATTATTCCAAATACATTTGAACAACTTTAGTTTCTCACAAATGAGATCATTTTGGTTATCAAATGCCATATTTTAAGAATTATATGATGACAAGATGACAGTTTCAGTATCTATCAGTCATCTTGTTTCAGGCCAAGGCATCTGTGACCTTGACAATAACTTTTCTTTGTAAAAGAAGGACTTTTATTCTAGTGCCTAAAAATTATGCATTTTGTTTCTTGATTTATGCTGAAGTGAAGGTATAACACTTTTGCAAAAATTTCAACGCCACTAACCAGAATTAAACTCAGGAGAATTAATTTTGCATAACTTGGACGGTATCTCAAACTCATTCGATAGTCAGCAGCAAGTAACAGGTGTTTTTATTTTACACAGAAGAGACAATATCTATGAACTGAGCTTCTCCTGCATAAATCTATATGGACATGGTATGTCCCAAGGACAGCTGTGTGAAAGGAAATGTTTCAGTGTATGCAAATCAACATTTGCAAACATATTCTGCAATGGGAAAAAGCTGTGACAGGAAGATATGACTGTGATAAACAGATGACTATTACTTAAGAAATGTTTAGAAGGCTTCCTTCATTACCGGTAAGCCAGGTGGACCTGGGGCACCTTCTTTTCCAGGTTTTCCCTACAAAGGAAAAACATAAAGTAAAATACAAAAAATTTAAAATTATCAAAAAAGGGGTCATTGCATTCAGAGAGCATAACAACTAAATGCTGTTCATATAACCGTATTTAATCTTTATCAATTTTGAAAAGCCATTAAGGTTATTTTTCAAATGTTCATTATTTCTAATCATAACTAACGTTCATAAAACTCTGCAAAACAGGGAGTAAGATATCCCCTGGACATTCCTCCTCCTGTGGAGGATTAGTTGAGGCAGACACTTCACCAGCACAAACTGCCAGGCAAGTGCAGAAAGCTTGGTGCAAAATCAGGTCCTTGCAGAAGCAAGACAGATCATAAAACAGTAAAATAATACAGCAGCTAGTAGCCCTTCTAGTGGTGAGTATGGAAAGATACTGAAGGGAAACTTTTCTGTTACAGGAAATGGGGTTAAGAGATGACTTGAGGAGAAATTATTTAATGAAAAAGAATAGGGAGTGCACTACAAAGGTATTGGAAGTAGGGCAATAAATGGAAAAGTGAAAACAGAACGAGGCAGTGTGCCAGAGGTATCTGCTGTTTTCTATGGCACACAGTACATTAGGCAGCCTTCCGCTGGGGTCCTGGTATCTATCGTGGCAACAACAGATGTTAAGCAATTCATAACAACATAAAAAGAAGACAAAGGGAAGGAAGAGAAGGGAGGAAAATGGGGAAAGAAACAGAACAAAATGAAATTTGATATGTTGTGATCACTGATGCAATTCCAATAGCAAAAGGAAACATTTTGTTTTCATTTTAGAAGAGACAGTCAGTCAATGTCTTAACACAATTTGTATTTCCTTAGCATTCTTCAAGGTCAATAGGCAGAAAAGCAAGGGTGCCCTACTACTTCCTCCACAAAGGAGGAAGGGAAATGTAAATTAAGAAAAGTTCTAAAAAATACTGCATGACAGGACAGGGCTTTTGCAAACAGAAGACATAATATGGAAGATACACAGAAGATGGAGGAAGAATAACACACATTGGACAGCGAGAACTTTTAGTACTTTACACCAGTGACTCAAATAGAAATTAGAATTTACATAATGGATAGGAATAATAAAAATAACAATCAAGTTGCTTTATAGCATCATCATCATTATAGCACCATACAATTGAAGAAAGAGCAATCTACAGGTAGTACTGTTTTTGTCTTGCTACCTTTCGTTGTGGAAGGAAATTTATTGCTACCACAAGAAGTACGAGAAAAGTTTCAAAATATATGTTTGGACTGAGTTAAGTACTTCACTTGAAAATTATTTTTCTTACTATTGCTTTCAAAATGTATTGGAATCAAAAATGTTTTGTTCAGAAAATGTCACAAAACATTTTGATTTATTTCAATATTTTAGGGTTCTCCCCTGATTACATATTGGTAAACTGCTATGAATTCATATAGGTTTAATTACTAAGAATCTGCATCTTTCACTGATTAGTTTTTATCTTAAAGTTTGAAAGCCATTTGAATGCAAAGTGGTAACATTCTATTTAATTTTCTTCAAAAGGTAGATATACTCAAGTAAATTATATTTTAATGTGTATGCTTTAAAAAATAAACATATGATTTTTTTCTTATATTATCCTGTTAACAGAATAACTCTCTTTTGACAATTTTCTTCATGTCTCCACATACCTGCTGGTTGAGCATACTAAATTAAGTCTGCTGCCTTAAGTAAAACCAATGTTTTTAATTCTCTTCTACATAGACACTGGCACTATAAAGCCAGTATGTGTTCAGAAGAGCACTTTTTTTTTTTTTTGTACTAAGTTTCAACAGTAGAACTTTTACAGCAAAACAAACAGAAGTGCATCCACCGTCAACTGACCTTTACTTCATGTATTCACAGTATGTGAGATTATAAGAACAGTTATTTGACTTTCAGCTCTCTAGTCTGGTTTACTGGATGAAAGAGCTTTTAAATCTAAGAAAATTTGCTCTGAAACAAAAACTGGAGAGCAACACTAGTGCAAAACTGCTCTTCAGGAAAGACTAACACATGTGTATCCAATTGTTTGCACTTACCTGTGCTCCAGGTTCTCCTCGATCACCCTTCTCACTTTGAGAATCCCCAACTGGCCCCTGTAACAAAACCACCCTTAAGATACACATATTTTAAGACTCACATTTTCTAAATTAAATATATCTTTTTAAAAAAAGCAAAAAAATAAAGTACAGTTAGAATGCTATTAATAGGTATTCTATTCATTAGTTCTATTCCATTCATTAAAGGTTGGAGTAAGTAGTGTAAATACTAGACTCCAAAGAGTAGCATTTACTACGTGATGGTGCTTGAACATCTGGATTTAAAGGACTTATTTCTGGTCACTTACTGTAAACCCCATTGGCCCTGGATGTCCTCTTGATCCTTTTTCTCCTTTCTCTCCTTTCAAGTCCTATTACACAGAAAATAAAAATTTAATATGGTCTCTTGGATTTTTCTGTGCTTGCTCTAACACTCAAGTTTTACAAACGGGAAATCCTTATGTTACCCGCAAGCTTCTTTAAGCAGAGATCGTTCTACTCTAAGACTTAATGACTAAGAAACAGAAACTTCCTATCAGCACTCCTGCCTAAGTCTATGATATTTGAAAAAGAAATTGGCTGTGCATGTATTTCTGAACACAACAAGTTCAAAATGACATACTTGTAATTGCATGCAAGGGGACTGGAGTAAATATCCTCAGAAACAGCAACAAATCACAAGCAAAAACCAAATAAACCTTAGTTGCTTCAGTGGAGTTACAGTTAGCTCCAATACGTAAATGCAGTGGCTACCCACGCAATCCATGCCTCTGTGAGCTCAAGATTAGATCATCCTACTGCGTAGTACAATTATGTATTGGGCCACATACTAATGTCATTGTAAAACCAAAGTTTATGGACTGCTTGATTATTACCTGGTTAGACTGATGCCCCAAACTATTTATGTAAGGAGTTTTGAGGGGTTTTTTAAACCTTAATGCTCAATGTGTCTGAAAAATTGCTATCCCCCCATGATAAACTGACACAGCTGTGTCTGGGAAATGCTCCATATCATCTGTATTTGATTTAAACAAGGAAGAGCTGCTGGGCCTGAAAGTTGAACTTTGCTTCTGCAATCTTTCTCTTCCCTCCTCAATACAGTCTTGATACAAAACTCACTTTTTATTTTAGCACATAATGGAGAGGGAGTTTTGATAACTCCACAGATTAGATGCCTATTAAATAAGGAAAATGGAGTCAAGAACAGGTTGAAGACTTGTTCTGTTAATATGTGAAGACTTAAAACTGTGTATCAGGTACTGCTGCTTAAGTTCTATACAAGGACAAAATGCAAGAACACTCATTCAGAAAGCAATACTTAAAACAAAAGCTGAAACAGAGTATTTCCTTTCTCCAATACTCATTGTTTTTCCAACACTTCCCCCGATTACTCATGTTCCAGTAAAAACAATGAGAAAATAAACTATGAAACGTACATGAACATGTTGCAAGCTTCTGTGAAATTCTGGTAGCTGAGTCCTGATCTTTTCAGTGACATGGCCCAGGGGTCAACACAGCTGTGGCTTTGATAGCCATTCAGAAAATCCATGTTGATTTGGCAAAGCTAAAAGCAATTTACTTTTCATGTACTCAGAGATCCACAGCAGGTGAGTTAGTAATAAGCATTTAGCACTCCACTGGCATGGTGCAGATGCGTGTGTGAATACACAGGCCGCAGCTGAGCTCGCTGCACAGACACACTCTAAGCAAGTCTGAAAAATGTTAGGATGGGTAAAAGAAAATGTTATGGGAACAATGAAGATGAAATGCCTTCTAAAATTGAAAGGTCGTAAAATGGTTAATCTGAAAGTGATGTTTAACAATTTTACTACCGTCATGTTGTCTGGTCCACTTAATGTCACAATAACAGTTCCTGGTGGTCCAGGAGGTCCAGTTAACCCAGTGTCACCCTTGAAAGAAAAAAGAAAAATAGAGCAGTCTGTTTTTATTGTTTCAAATTACTATTGCTATACTTCTGACACTGTGAAAATTTTTCTGTCATTACACTTAGCTGTTAATACAGTTAACATTTCTCTTTGCTTGCTATTTATCTTCCGACAAAACAGACATATGGAAGACTTAAGACTCCTATGACAACCTTCTCCTAGCTAAGAAATATAAAAATGTATATGCATTCCGTTAAATTATCTAGAATTAGCTTAAATTTTTAATACTATTTGTTTAGAAGTTATACAACCATTGGAACACTAAATCAAATAAAAATATCTCCTTGATTATAATTTTTCTCTCAATTTGATTAAGTCAATAAAATACACAAACTGTCTTTGCTGACATCCTCAAAATTGCAGTCTGTGTATTACAGGGAGATGATTGTAACATAGCGCTGACAGATAAAATTAGCTTTCATGTGTCCTTAACATTAATATTGCAGTACACTTTTTCATTAAGTCCTAAATGTGATCTTCCCTGTGGAGCTCAACAAAACAACATCCATAATTTCCAGTGATTTTAAGCCAGTGCAATGCCTTTGTGTGCACTTGCAGCGTAACAGCAAAGAATACATCACTCTTGAATAAGGAAGCAAGATGCTCCATGGTCACCTGAGCTAATGGTAATGAATAGTAAGTTCTATTTATAGAAGTTTTCCCAGGAAACTTCTAGCACATTCCCGGTAGTAATTACAAAGTTAAAACCAATCCCGCTGTCAGATAGTGCTGTTGCAGTTCACACCTGAATCTGTGCAGGTCAGTTAGCATAACTGTGCAATGCCCCAAGTTCTTGAAAGCGTCCTGTAAGGACATTCAGACTGACTACACTGGTCCTCTAACAATATATGTATTCGTTGGCATTTCTAGCTTAATGTCAATTATATGGGATACAAAATAAGAACACAGATCACAAGTCATGAAGGTTCTCTAGCATCATAAAGACTGACACCAAAAAGATGCTGATAATAAGAAGCTGTGAGTCTACAGACAGTATGTATTTACCAATGTTTACGTGCTTAGATAAGCATTTAGCAACACTGTGCAAATACTGCATAAATGAGTTTAATGCTATATATTAGTAAATATTAACTACTGGCTCTTCTTAGGTTTCTACCCTTCTCTCAGGAAGTTTATGTCATTGGCTCTTATGTGAAAACAGTTTGTCCTTAGATATTAATTGCCTGATTTCTGTTTTCCAATAAAAGACTTCCACACATATACTGAAAAATTTTATTTCGCCATACTTACTTCCCCAAATGCTTCACCATAGTATATCAGAAAAAGCAGAAAACAGAAATAAAACTTAAAAAATGTTTTAAGCATTTTATACAATTACCTTTCTTCCTTTGGTTCCTATTACTTTCAGTCCCATAAGACCCTGTAAAAAAATCCCCAAATGTTATTTTTTTTATTTTAAAAACAGCTATAAAATGAGTTAATTGATGTTACACATAATAGGAAGTTTTCATTTTTATTACCAATCTGAGACTACCTTAGGTCCAGGAGGTCCTGCTTTCCCTGGCATGCCCTATAAAAAAGGAAAAAAAAAATATTCCCTTAATTAAAAAAATTTCTATCTGTCTTATCTTCAGCACCAATATAGGTGTTTTGAAGTACTCAATTTTCACGTGAGTTGTATCACTATTTTTATTCTTTCTTCCACCTTTACAACCACAATTTGTTGTGAGTGGGTGACAGAATGTCTATACAGTCTAGTTGCAAACATACACATCTCTCTTACAGTTATACACATTGGTATTTAAAGTGAATTTATGGGTAATTATTTGAAAATTAAAATTTATGCCTACATGGACAAGGATGCTTCTGAAAACATGGAAATTATCATGCATAAAAATAATCAAAAGAAACTGAAAAAAATAATCAGATATGTGCAGAAATATATGGATTTCTCATACACGTGTCTAGATGTCAATCAAGTCTGGGAGAGTCAGGTAATTGCATTTGTGTAATTCCATAGGCTTTTGGGAAAATCAAAGGTTAACGCAACAAGTGAGACATAAGTTCATACTCACTGAAGGTCCCGGAGGGCCCTGTGGTCCAAGTTCCCCAGGATATCCTTGAGCACCCTGGGCACCCTGCATATTAAAAAAGAAACAGGAGTAAGTCTCCTGGCAAGCAAACCACAACGCTAAGTTCAATGAACTGAATAACAGAGGAGCAGCACTGTCTCTGGATTTCCTTTTCATGTCTCAGGATTACACAGAAGTATAATGCCTCTCCACTGTTTCATTGGTTGGCATATGTTTTGAAACATGAGAAAACATCAATTCTAAAACTAAGGTACTCAAGTGAGGATATATGTCCTGTTTAACTGTGGACATTCTCATAATCCATATAGTCCTATTGCTAGCCCTAATATGCCTTTAATCTTTTGAATGTTCTATGCAATAAATTCTGTACCTTAAGGCTTCATTTTCAAAGAAATGGAAAAATAAAAATTTGATTTTCCTTTTAATGTCCTCCATTTGTTGTAACAGTCAAAAGAAATTTCCGCTCTGCCTTCTCTTATTAATCTCTATTTTTTAAATATGGATTGTACTGTCCTTTGTTAGTACTCTAGAGGCTGAGGTAGTCTAATCTGTTCAGTCTTACTTCATGGGGAATTTTTGCAGTTGGACTAGATGGTTGTTGTAGGTCCCTTCCAACTGAACTATTTTATTCTATTCTATTCATAGGGATAAACCCCTAAATCTGTGACCAGTTTTTCTCCATTTCTAACGTACTGTTTGTCTGCAGCCTGACTTCCCTCTCTCACTATACTAACACATAATGGACACTATTAGTTCTGATGTCAAAATTAATTACTATTGTCTTGCTGTACTCTATTCTGTAAAGTCAGAAGAAAGACTGAATCTATTGTATTAATCAGATTATATAAAGTTAATATTTTTTTTAAGACAGAACTATTTTCTGGTTTAGAAATTAGTGGGATAATTGTAAAAAATACTATATCTATATAAAATATATAATACATGAAAATGATATAGAATATAAAAACATTTCATATACACACACAAATATTATCTATATTGTGTTTTATATAGATAGATTATATATGTATACTTATATATATCATAGTCTGAAGTAATTCTGAATTACCTGAAGTCCAGGCATCCCTGGCAAT
>NW_009646736.1:4387078-4408345 GCF_000708025.1 Charadrius vociferus | reverse complement strand
AGGGAAATAAGCAACAGCAAAACTGCATAATGATGGCAACTGTCCGCTATGGATAGTTCTACCTTTAAAAAAGATTTTATTAAACAGAATATACCCTTTTCAGGCATTCCACTTCTCTGTTAGGAGCAGTCTTCATTTCTGACATACCTATGTTACTCACCCACAGCCCTGACCTTCAATTTTTTTTTTGGTAGTTTTTATCCCTCTAAAATACTCTCTACTGCATCTGCAGATCTCCATATGAATTTGTATGCTGTTTGGGGGACGGGCTTAGTTCTTTGTGTGCTTGAAAGGGTTAAATTCATTACATGCAATAACAGTAGTTAAAGGAAAAAAAAATTAAAAGTGTTTTGTAACCTGGAGTGAATGCAACTAGCACAGATGAAGCACCAAAGTTTGTAGTTGCTTCTCCTGGAAAGTAAACCTTCTGTTTCCCATGAGTGGAGATGTTAAGAACTCTTTACCAACAGCAAACATATGCACAAGCTGTTGATCACCAATAAATATTTCACATAATATGGTGTAAATAACTGACCTTCTCTCCTTTGATGCCAGCAATACCCTAGGGAGAAGAACAATCATATTATTAAACCAGAAAAGTAAAAGAGATGATGGTGAAAGGACACATGCTAAACATTCTCCAAGCTCAGTGCTCTTGAAGTGATTTATTTTCATGCACATGGTGTATAGCCAGGTACATGTTTACTGTACCAGATTTCAATTTAAGAAGAAAGGGCAAATTGTTAAAAAATAGTCCAGTCTCACAGTTACAACTCTACAAGTGAAGGCAGAACAGTTTTGAAGCCTGACCTTAATAAATAAATAAAATCAGGAGAACTGGTAAAGATCATGTTTAGAAGTTATTAGATTTGAAGCCACTGGAACTTGACAGACAGCATTCCTTTTCCATTTGTTTAGAAGTTTCTTTTAAAAACACATTTCTACAGAGAAAAAAAGAAATCCTAGGGTTAAAGCAATGCAGCCAGAAAGAGAAGTTCTGGATTTAATTCCTGGTTCTTAATGACTTAATTAGGCCGTATCCTCAAAGATATTTAGGCATGAACTGAAACTGCAATCTATTAAGTATATATTGGAAAGCTTTAGAGATGTGAGTGGTAAATTTTCATGAGTATTCCTTGAGGCACTAAAGAGCTAACACCAGTCAGTGAATTTGCATGCACTCATTAACTCATTGAGTTGAGGCCCAATATGCAGCTGATAAAGCATTACTTTAACTTTGGTTTCTTTACCACCCAGTTTTCATTTTAATAAAATGGGGATACTTATATATTTCAACTGTTGTCAATACATTAGCATGGGAGGCCTTACATTCCTTCAGTAAATGGCTTCATGTGGTAGAAACGCACAAAACCACGAATTTCATAGACACCTACTGGAATGCCTGGAGCACCTCTTCTACCTGGAGGACCTGGAAAACCTTGATCACCCTGAAAGCAGTAAGAGTGATGGTTAATGCATATTATTTTTTTATTATTTGGTCTGATTTTAGCAAATGTGATTACAAAAAGAAGTTAAATTACAAAATGTGATTACAAAAAGAAGTTTTTTATGCTATCATACTAAAATTGTGAGTAGCATTACCACCATATTTGCTAGAACGGGCACAGCCTCACTGTATGGGTCTTCACTTCTATCCCAGACACCAGGTCTTATTAGCTTTGTCAGATCAGTTCACTGTTTCACTAGAAATGTATGATTTCCTGTAGTAGGCATTCTTCTGACTCCCTCTTTTAGAATACTGGCTGCATTTTCTCATAGAGCAAAGAAAAACTAGGAAACCTGTAACAACATTAAGCCTTTTCTTTTAATTGCTTTCAGGACTTATAAATTGTCAACTGCAAGCAAGATACTGGTGAAATAAAATTAACTAACTATCTGTTTCTTCTATAACCCATTTTAACAGAAGAACAGTTTGGACAAAACTAGTTAAGTCTTCTGAATTTAGTGAAAAAAGTTTTGTCTGTCCAAATATCAAATATTAGTCTTTACTTTTTAGCGAAGGCCACTAGCATGTACTATTTATTATCTATCTTACACAAAAAGACAGCACTTTTTCTTTCTCTGACTCAAATTTTTCATAGTTGATAAAGTCACAAACCAAAACAAATAGAAGTTGTTGTATATCGGGGGGAAAATTCAAAATGCTTTTTGGCCATTCCTAAGCATAGGCAAACACAATCTCTGTGACATTCAGCTTGGTTTGTACCTTTGTGCCGTTGCATCCTGGAACGCCCGAGCGCCCAGGAGGACCAACAGTTCCCGGTTCACCCTAAAAAGAAGCGCAAAATTGACACAAGCTTTGTTTTTGCACATTCATATTACCCTACAGCAACACTGAAAGAGTTTATGTTGGAGCAGTGTTTCACAAGACTTGACAGATTACAATGTGTTCTTAAATGATTACAATGAGTAAGAATTGCTGATGCTAAGATTTTTATCTCTTAGCTAACTGACAGAGACAATGCTGACTTTGAGACTAGCATGAGCACATTTGGCTGAGGATAATTGTGTACTGAAGACTATAGTAAGAGAGAAATGGTTAAATCAGTTTCATTTTTACTTACTGGAAGGCCTGGGGGACCTGAAAATCCAGGTAATCCTGGGACTCCCTAATGATATAAAACCAGAGGAATAATATTACAAATACTAAGCAAAAGCTCATAATGCAGTTTTTTCTTTGGATTGCATTAATAAAAAGAATGAATGCAAGTATGATTCTATTAAAAGATCATTATTTCCTTTAACCCTCTGACATTGAACCAAGTATAATGGTAGCTTACTCACTGTTAACATAGACTGGTTTTGCCCACAGAAAAAATGACCAAAACAACTCTTCATGGAATTCTAGTCTGACTTTTTCAAAGCACACTCCATTACTAAATACATATAGCATGAGCCTTGTACATAAGGTGTAGCAAAAAAGACAACAGTTCAAAAAAATAGATAATGCATGTGCACACTCCAGGTCATAAATTTTAAAAATACTTTAAAATCATATATAATGTTTTGGGTTTATTTTTCACAAATTATTGAACCAGGCTGGCATTTAACATGACATTTAATACATACAAGTTTGTTTAAAATATTAATACTTACTCGTATACCTTTGGGTCCAACTAAGCCCGTCAGCCCTGGAGAACCCTAGATGACAAATGGAAAACAACATATTTCAATATAATTGAGAAAAAGCGCATATATGTCAACAGGACATGCAATATTTTTAATATCAATACCAACATGTGCACAGGAAACTATATAAATAAATACATCATTTGCCTACTACAGACACTAAAGCAAACAAGCATTTAATACAACTTTCATAAATTGTGGCATCTTGCCATCCCTTTCAGTGTTTACAGGGGATATATCTCATCATAGGTCAAAAAAATAACAGTCAGGGTTTGTTGAGAAAGCAGTTGCTATGGATCTGTTCAAACTGTGAGATCTGGAAGTGCTTCCCTGTGAGGAAAAAACTGGAACGTTCCCAGGTATGGGTGATGTCCATGTAATGATCAGGTATATGCATGTACCAGCCACTCTCATCTGCACTGATGTGCACGGAAAGGAAGGCCAGAAGCCGGCTGAAAGGGGGCTAAGCTGGATGGGAGAGCAAGGCTGAAAGAAGGCAGCAAAGCATGCCACAGCACAGTCTACACAGAACCTGCTAAAATTGTTTCAAGACACTTCAAGCTTTACTGATAACAAGAAATTTTTATCGTTCCCAGAAAGTAAATGGGGAGTGTACAGAAATGCATAGCTTCTAAAATCCTGGGTGACATTTTATTTAAGATAATGTACAGGCGTTGAATAGTAAAAGCTAACTGGAATATACTACAATAGATGGCACTCAGGATAACCGAGATGTTCTTGCTCGATAAATTACCCATACTTCTTATCATTCTTGCCGAAGTTATTATCACTTATTAAAATGGAAATGCTCTACTGAACACTTTTCAATGAGTTCACATAAATGGCTCATCAACACTTATAAGATCCACCATAAGCATCAGTTCCACGAAGTATTGTAAAAACGAGATAGGACTGAATAATGCAACAATACCCAAAAAAATTAGAACTATAAAAAAATACTTGTTTAAAGGTAGGGATAAGTGCTGGAGCCACATTAGTGCAGGTCCTAGACATAATGTGACTGTGGCAATACCTTCCTTATTTATACTGTGGCTGAGTTCAGGCCTTATTTACACACAAATAATTTATTCACCAGTCAATTTATTTATGACAGCAGGAGTTCTGCTCCTCAAGACAATTATAAATAAAATGGTTTTTAATGAGCAATATATTTGTTTTTTCTGGTCATGCAGGAGTCATTGAAAATTCATATTTGGCCTCAGTTTAGGCATACAGGAAAGAAAGAAAGTCCAAATCCCTGAAGTCACTCTCTCCATGCTGCAGGCAACTAGGTATTTCCTAAACCGACAAAGATTTATCTTAAAAACAATCTTTCCCTTCACGTTTTCCCAAATCTGTTTTTCATATTTGTCTCAGTAATAGCTTGTTTCCTCTCTTTCCATCAATAGATGTCAGCGTATACTGTTAAAACAAAATTGAGGTTATGTTGCTAAGATCTATTTAGACCGAAGTTTATTGCCTCTGGCAGTTCAGTCCAGGTGCTTTAGCACTGGCCACTGAACAACTGACAACAAACCCCCATGTTCATATCATTCGTACACTTCGACTCAGTCAAAAAATGACCACTGCAGCTGGTTACCACACAACATTCCTCACCAAATAGGAGACTCTGAAACAGGTTTTGTTTTGGTTTGGTTTTTTAAAACAGAATTCTCTACCCAGTCATAGCTCACTTTCACAGTCAAGCGTGGTAATTTCTCCGTGTGTCTCTCCGTCTCACATACACACCTACCTTTGGCCCCTGTGGCCCTGGAGGCCCTTCTGGACCAGGAAAGCCTCTATGACCAGGTGGACCTGGAACACCAGGAAAGCCTTTTTCACCCTGTAAACATTAAGAGAATGAAGTTCTTAAAATACCCACGATTCTTCTTTTTGATAACTTATTTCTAAGGCATTCATTACTTACAGTACCTCTTAACTTCTACATATCTGTCTGCTACTGTGGCAGATATATTACCTTTACCCACACTGACCTGCTTTTGTGGTCCAGCCTATGTGCTGTCTAGGCCATATGGTACCACTGAAGAAAGATGCTCGTAAGTATGGTTTAAGATATCAGAAGACAACAGTACTCAAGACTTCATGCAGTGCTGAAGTTAACCAGCAGCATGAAAAGCTTAAGAGAGCAGCCGATACATACTCCTTTTTAATATTTCCATATTGTGTTAAGTCCCTACAAGCAACACAAATCCAAATCTGTCATAGCAGCCCTAATTTGTAGTTGGCAAACTTAACAGCTGCTGCTGTACAGCAAGGTCAGTTCCAAATCATCAATACCTCTCTTCATGCAAACCATGGAAAGAAACAGTGGGAGTCAACTGCAACAAAACCATTCAGATAGAATAAAAGAAGTTTGTTTTAAACAACAACTTTTTAAAATTGTTCTGAGTCTCACGATTAAGACACCCAATTACTTTTTCATGTGTTTTTTAAGGTCAAGTTCAAATAACCAAACCAGGTTTGGTAAAGGAAACAGAGAAGATTAAGGCTACACAAATATAATACAGGAGACTAAGTTACAATGGAAGGAGCATTCTTTAGGTTTTTATTTAAATATAATGAAGATGCAAGTCTTATCTTGGTTAAAATAAAGTGCTTCAAGCCTAGAAGCTCACAGAATAGGTGTTTCAGTTCTTTAGATTGCAGCAATTTAACATGCTCAATTTTACATCAGTGAAGAGCTGCCTATTCAAGACCTTTTACATCACAGCATGACATGGGAGAGACAGGATGGGGCTATCGATTCTCTCAGTCAATTTTCCTACGGTTTTATCAGGGGAGAGTTATACAAAAGAGCATTTGAAATTCTGCTCTGCAGAATTTCCAGTATCTTATTATGTGATGTACAAGACAGGATGCAAAAGAAGTCTCGGGGAAGTCAAAGCACCTTGGCTTGTCCCTCCCCCAATTCTCGCCCCTCAAAATCCCATAAACTCACCAGATTTTAAATAGGTTCTGAAGTAAAAAAAAAAAAAAAAAAAAAAGATAGACTATAATCCCAGAATATTTTAACACAAACCAAAATAAGAATTGCATTATGAAGTGTCTGTGAGAGCTGTATCAGAAACCGGCATAGCTTTTCATAACAAACTATTTATTTCATCCATCAGCTTCCCAAGAAATGCAAAAAAGGATAATGCTATACTAAGACGTGCCACTGGAGGGGGTGTGGTACTAACTCATGGAAAAAGGAATGAAGTCCTTGATCTTCCTCCTCTGAGCTTGCTACCCCCTCACTGCAGTGAGCGGTGGAGTGCTCTCCAGATACAGACCAGCACTGCACACTCCTGACACCTTCACTCCCCTCCCTCCATACAGTACAAGCAATTTATCCACACTTTCTTCTTGACAGATCAACAAGATCAGAGGATCCTCAGGTTGGAGAGTTTCTTAACATTGAATGGTTATCAAAACATACTGATTAATTTAATTGTCCCGACTTTCCAAAGCTGTCTGAAAAACTTCAGTGTAAACAATGATTAACTCTTACCTACTAATTGCTTAGTTGGTTTAACATGGAACTGACGAAGACAAGTTGCAGGTGTTCATTCTTATTACTAGAATTTTTAGTGGGCTGCTTATTTTTTTCTAATTTTTCAATTGGTTAGGACAAAGTCATGTGAGACCAACTAAAAACATGAAAAATAAGCACTGAGATTTTACTAAAGACATGAGTATTCTCCTTTCCCGCTTATGAAAATATGTTTCCATAATGAACTTACTTACTTCGAGAGAACTTTTCTCCACCACTGAAATGAAGCTTTCTAAAGGCAAGACTAGCAGTGCTTACTGTGGCGCAATATGACATTTTTTCTTGGTAATACAAGTACAGGAGGAAAGTACTGAGTTATTCTTTACCAGCCAGATGTGTCTATCGGTGGGACTAATCACAACGTTAAGTCTATACAGACATCTGGGATCTACCGATAAGGTTTAGTATGGCAATCACTGTGTCCACAGTTAGCCTGCATTACAACTGTGACTTCTTTAATAATGCCCCTTTCATTTGTGAATCAGTTGTTTATCCAACTACAAGCAGGAGTTTGAAAGAATTTTTGGCATTTGTGTAATTCAGGTTTGACTAAAAGCCACTCTGAGCCTCTGCCAAGCTACTACTGGCAGCAGCCAGAGCTGCGGCTCTGTTACTTTTGATGGATTTGATGCTGTTCCCTCACTGCTGGCAAGGTGTTTGTGATTAGGACCCAGAAACTCATCCCGTGTGTCAGTCTGCAGGAGATTTATCTGTTTGGTATCAGTGCATGTAGCTTTCCTTCAGGACGTGGAAAAGGGGGAGAGATGGGCAAGGTCCAAAGAGAGAAAGAGGGAAGCACTGAACATGACACTCTTGATGGCATTATGAAATTTGTAACAGGAGATCTGCTGCCAGGGTAATGGTATCTGTGGGCATTTGTTAGGAGTTTGTGAAAGGGACCTAGTGCTTTGGACAGTTGTTCTTCTGTTGGTGTTCAAACATCATGCAATACTGTAAACAGACTAATGCATTAGAAAAATAATAAAATTTAAAAGTCTTCTTAGTTAAAAGTTGTGTCCAGAGTTATTTTAACAGATTTTTGCAAGGTAATGTATTCCTTTTACAAGTCTCTGTAGACTCTGTTGACAGAATACGGTCACACAATAAATTCACTCCCTATATCAACTAAACTAACGTATTAACAATTTCCAGGTACAAGCTGATGTAAAAAAGGAAAAATATATTTCTTCTTACCTTATTACCTTTCATGCCATTGCAAAAGCAGGAACTTTTACCTTTGCATACACAGCTCTGAAAAACAAAAAGACAAACTTCATAATAAAATTATTTTTCTCATTGTGTTGTTTGGTGAGAGGCAAATAAGATCTCAGTGGTTTTAGTAAGGTAATTATTTCACAGATAATACAACTTTAAAAAAAATGTTCATGAAGAGTAGCAATTCTCAACAGTGGAACAGAGCTCATTATTCCTCCGTACTGTCTTTTGAGGCAGATAAGGGCATTAGTTTAATTTTATAGTTGGGGTAAAAGCCAAGAAGCCATTCTTAACACCACCAGGTTTATAATATCAGTATGAAGTGCAAAATTCAAGAGTTTGGGCTCACAGCACTAAACATTGATGATTCTTACTATAGAAACAAACACATATACTGATACTGGTTTAGATTGCAATTTTATTACTTTTATTCTAAACTCCGAACTAATAATTTTCTGACTTTTTGTAGCTGCATTCACGTCCTAAATTATAGTACCTAATACAATTACAAAGGACCCTCAACTTTGCTGTTTCTTAATTCTGGAGGTTTCCTGAGCCAAGCTATGTGACAGCAAGTGCCCTCACACAGGGATGTCCCCAGTCCTGCAGTAACTCCTGGGCTACAGCTGCTACCAGCATGTCTGTGTCTTCAGGTGAGCCTGGAGTTCAAAGCCCTCCTTGAAGGGCTGTGTTGAGTCTGTGACCTCTACTGAGTATGGCATGGCTATCTGGGAGCAATTTGGGAAAATTCAATGATTAATCAAGTATGAAGAGATATTCAGTTTTTCATTGTTCAAACTTAAGTGACAAAAACCAACCAAACAAAAAATCCAAACAAGGATATTCAGTATGTAACTGGATAGACAGCATGACTAAATTAGCTAGCTCAGGTACTAGGTAGTCCTGGTACAAGGCAGCCCAGCAGAGCAGCAAACCACATCTGAGACCCTGGGTGAATATGAGAACACTTAACCTTTCTGTGTCCTGTTCCAGCTACAGCTATCATGCACTCAGTACCTGAGCTAGCCCAGTCTGGCTGGGGTAACTCTGCAAAGGACTTTTCTACACTCACATAGACAAATCCTATTTCAGTGGAGTGGCGGAGAAAAAAAAAATTGTTAACGTAAACACTATACATACTAAAATGTCATTGAGGTTATTAAAGCCATGTATTTCATACAGATGTGGAGTAAACGGCATTTATTGTCCTTCTTTGTACACTTAAATTCTTTCCTTTGTTTTTGAAGCTCTTGCTGAACAACTTTTTCAGTTGTACTGCTGTAGAAAGAGGGTTATTTTTCAGCTTATCCTCCCACTTTTGTATCTGTGTTTATCACAATGACAATATACTATGGTATAGCTAGAGACAATAAGAAAGGGAAAAATATTACATATTCGTTGTGAAAATGTTTTTCTAAGTTGCATAAAATTTAGAAAAGAAGGAAGAACTGTATTTTTTCTTACAAGATTAAAGCCTTTAAGATTGTATGATATGCAATTTCTATTTAGATCATGAAGACAGAATTAATTAACCCCTACAGCTGGTCATAATACAACAGCAGCACTGTTCCAAATTTGTAACTTTTCCAGTGGTGTTCTCAAAAAACAGAAAACGGAAGTCAGAGGAAAAAAAAAATAATGTTCTCCATTACAGTTTAAAATTATAATGTCAGGTTTTCATTAAATCTAAATTTTCCTATAGCAATCTATTCAGGTAAAACATTTTACAGAATTGAAAAATATCTTTTCTTCCCACAAGGTAGGATCAATTTCTTCTATCTTTATGATCCAAAACTGAGGTATGTGGTATCAGCTAGCTGCCTTCATTTCTTACATAGTTCATGGTGTTCTCCTCTTTCCATTGACTACACAGGAAACTTGACATCTAGTTTGGAACAACTCCTCCAGTCTCTTTAGGTGCCTCTTTTAGGATGGAGGAAAGATGTTGCAAGTACTTCCTGTTCTCTATAGACTACACAATTAGTGACAGCAGCTGCCTGTCTTTTAGGTGGCTGAAGTTAGTTGAGATGATGCCATCTATTAATTCAAAAATAGATGCAGGGGGTATTCCTCAAGTGAACAGCTATTTAAAGATTCATTTACAAAATAAAACAGAAATTACAATCAGTTGGCCATGAAAAGCAAATCCCGCAAGAAATGATTGTGTCTGGCTGTGCTATATAGTCAGATCAATAGGTGATTACTTGATGTTTCAAGCTAGCTTTTCAAAGAGTCACAAACATTAAATACTTAATTCTTTGGCATATTTAAAGACGACTCATTCTTCCCCTGATCTGACAGCTGGAATCCAAGTGGTACTGCATCAGAAATTTGGAAAACAAAGGTGGCGTGTAAAACAGAAACCATATGACTATACCACCTTTACTATTATTTTAATCAATATGATTATATCACCAGAGACACAAGAATAAACATTAGCGCAGAATTAACAACAAACAGTATCCTGATTTCTTCTCGGTGAGGTCTACCAGTTTGCCACTGGATAATCTAAATTCACCAAGTTATATGACAGGTATCTTAAGCCTTTATGCATAAATACTAGAGGACAAAGTGACACACATCTCAAAATAAATTTGGAATAGTCTGTAAGTCAACCAATTTTCTTGCTCCCTATTCAATAACAGTACCTTCCATCCCAAAGCATTCTCTTCAAAATAGCTCATGCAGGTTATGAGTACACGTCTGCTAAGCAGTATAAAAACATTAACTCTTCAATGTTCAGCATGCCAAGGAAAGATGTAAACACAGTACACAATAAAAGTAGTCTTAAGTCACAGGCACTGCATTTCACTGCTGTACAGGGCTGGTGAGTGACTCAAGCTACCACACTCTTCAGGTTTGCATATGAAAATTGTAAATTAACTACAAGGCCTATAAGATCCATTTACTCAGTAATCTCAACTGCTGAAGCAAAGATTTAGCTTAAAAATTCAGTAGACACAAGTCTGAGTCCAGTAAAGGTGCTGTTTACTGAGGAAAAAGTGCTTACAATATTCCAAATTCTCTGAATTTCTTCAGTGTAACTGGGAGCATACCCTGCCTGATCACAGGGAGCTTTCCCGAGAAATGGCCACAGCTGGCTTCTAATCCTCCTAGTACCAGTTATTTACCATTATAATTCTATAGACCTTCATGGAGTTGCACCTCATTTCTACTTGTGAAATTAATTCCAGAAGCAGATTCCTTACAGTATTTGCATGTAAAGCACAGTTTTCAAGACATGTAGAGAAATCACCAAATGAAATGACTCTTCTATAATAGGTATAATCTGCAGAAGACTTGATATGTACAGATACAGAAGAAACTTTTAACTTACAATCACAGATAATTCAATGTGAAGTTAATGCATGAACATGCAGAAACTTATGATGCTACATAACTAAACAAGGTTATTAAGCTATTTAAAGAAAAAGAGCCTTTACTCTTCAAGTCAGAATGCTTATAATGTGTTTAATTTGCTGTTAATAAGCTTTCAGATCAATTTAGGTCTTTTTGTGTACTCATATCACTTTAAACTAAACTGAAAAGACCAAAGATGATTTTACATTACACAGTCAGTTAGCTGGATAATACTAAATGATTTGGCATATGATTTTTACATAAGATTAGATTCTGCCTCCCGTAAAGGAGCTTTGAACCAAAAAATCATTGCTCACTTATACTCCTGGATGCTTCCACATCCTCTCAAGATGCCTGCAGTTCCTTTACCAAAACACGAGTATATTGCCAGGTTATAAAATAAGGAAATTGAGTATTAGTTATTTATGGTTTATTCAAAATACTCACAATAACAGCTACTTAAGTAAGTTCATTAGCAAAGCCACAGGTTTACTGCATATTTTTCAGTTTTGTCATTTTTATAATAATCACCTACATTTATTTTAAATATTTAGATAAGGTAGATGGCATTAGATTTTTTACCTGAAAATCTAGGCCAAAGGATAAAGCCAGATCTTTGTATCAATAACAAATCAAATGAATTCACCAACAAACCAAAATTTAAAAAAAAACTAACACTGTCTTGGAGTGATTTATATAGAGCTCCTTTCAAAAGTGTTTTCGGTGATAGTAGTAGTATTCTATGTTCTTTAAATAATTACAGTTGTACACACTGAAACACATTTTCTGCAGTGGTTAATATTTTGTTCAGTAGGTGCCACCTTATCTATAACACTGTATAGCCCTTCCTATACCATGCGATTGGATGCTATGGGGCTCCAACTTCTTCCTGCCGGCAATTCACAGACTAACTTAAGCAGCTGCTTAAAAAGTGTTCCAGTTCTCTCCTTCACCGAATCCCTCAAAGAAATGAAAAGATAGAAGGAAGAAATAACATACTACAGACTACGTTGTCACCCATACAAAGCTTAATGTAGATTCAGCATGGCACTGCTACTCCTACTGTTGAAGTCGTGGCAACTTAATTTGGAGTATCAGAACCTTACATGGCTCACACGGCTTTGCCAATAGCACTACTTATGTGAAGGATGTCAGAAAATGTATTTAGGGATGTTATCAAACTTGAATATGTCAAAGGATGTCAAAAAGCATTAATGTAAGGGAAAAAAGCAAACAATCATAGGCATTTCTATCAATAGCACAGTCCTGTCACATTTGTGGGGCAATGCATTCATACTGGGAATGGTTTAAAGGCAGGAATATGGGGAACAGACAAAATGAGCCAGTGAACGTGATGAGCCAATATTTCTCCATTGATCTCTTTTTGGAATGACTTATATGATGACAGAACAGTCAGAGTATTTGTCTGCTTTTCCAAATCCAGAGAAGATCAGAGTAGGTCAGCTATGATTTCAAAAGACATATTTGTCTTAAAAATACTGCACCCAGGACAGAGAGGCGGCAAAGTGTGTTGCTGCAGGCAACAGGCACTGTATTCTTCATGTTTCAGATGAAGACTACATCGAGACCCCACAGGATGAGTAATAAAGACATTCGTATGAAAGCTGAGATGAAATTAAATGTATTCGGTAGGAATATACTAATCTGGTTGCAGTGGGGCTTAAGGTTACACTTTTGGCCTGATTGGTCTTTAATTTCATGGGTGAACTTCACTGATTCCAAAGGTAAATCCCGGTTAACATAAATGAAAGATGATTGCGCAACATGAGGAATTTTAAGATTAATTAAAAGTAGTGCAAGGGATACCATTAATTATTCTGGACAGTAAAAATAGCCCAGGTGTCCCCTCTCAAGTGGGTGTTAAAGCTGTCACTTCCCTTCATTGGTAGCTCTAATGGCTGATCAGCCTCATTCTTTAAAATGCAAGCCTGGTTTTTCATTTAAACTTGATTTTTATTAGCATCTCACCTATCCTGCCATTAGGTCTTTATGTTCTAACTTCAAGGATCACTAAATTAGAACTCCATCGAAACATGGAACAAGACTTATTGGATAAGATCTATTTTTCTGTGATGCCGCTTTTTTTTGCCTTTTCCATCTTTCTGCTCATTAAAGGTATCCTGAGCAGCTTACAAAGATGCAGGTCATCACAGTGGTCCCTTCTAAGCGGAAGTAAATTATCAGCTAATTTCCAGTTTTCTGTAGTTTTTCTTAAATTCCAATGCTTATTAAAAATTATGTATCAGTGAGCCAGCTCCTTTAAGAGCCTTGATTATGAATTTTCAGAGCTGCTGACACACTGAGATTTCTGAATTCTTCCTGAGCTGTCTCAGTGCAGAGCAATCACTTTACACATTCCAGCTGCGTCTGTAAACCACAACTGAGCACATAGAATAATATTGCTCAAATAGTTGATGTTAATATAGTGCTTAAAACTACAAAGGGCACATTTCTCTAATGTTCTCGACTACATGTTTTCTATTACATCTAATAGAAGTGGGTGTAAAGTATTATGATTACAGTAAGGGCAAAGTTTTGCTTTAACATTTATCTACACTGCAGACTTGTGTTGGGGTAGGTATGCTGCACAGGGATGTGAAATGCTACACTTTCTGAAGGACCCTACGATGCTTGCTAAAGCTTCTAGCTCAGGCAGAGTTATGTTTTTGAAAATTTATCCTAACCTGCTCAAGCAGAGGATCTGAGAGCAGAGCTGTATAGAAAAAAGTTCCCACTGTGGAAAAGGCTACACAAGGAAAATCTTTTTTTTGAGTCTGATGCACCTGTGTCAGGACACGTAGCTAGACTAGCACAGTCAGTAATTCTATCTAGACATGGTTAGTAGATACGTGACCCTGGCAGCATATTCCTCATGTTGCACAACTATAAATCACCATGTAGCGTACAAGGTACTGGAGAATGAAGTCCCCTCACTCCAAAACATTGCTATCAAAACAAAATACCAGTCCCACAATTACAATCTGTATACTAAAAGTTTTTCATGCATTCTAAGCATCAAACATGAATTCATTAAAATTATCAAAGACCACGAAGAACTTTGTGTTTTTTTAGTGATTGCTGGGCCAGTACAACAAAACCAAATTATTAAGCCTTCAATAAGTATAGACAACATAGAGCAGAAATAGGAGACGACGAGATGAAGGAAAATATGTCAGTTCCCAAACCCTGAAACATTGTGTAGTCACTTGTGAACTGGAAGGCAGCCAGACATTCCTACCTTAGAAGACTCCTGTTAACAGCCATGTACGCTATGAGAATTCACTGCATTTTGCCTACCAGTTGAATACCTAGCACCTGACAAAAATTACTTCATTTTGATTTCCATTATAAAGAAATACACCTGTAACTTTAATAAACAACTTGGTCAATAATGCCTAATGTAGGGAGACTGTATCTCAAAGGACACAGTGGAAGACAACTGTTATGGTACAGACAGTGCAGTTGATGAATAAGCTCCATTAAACACTTGTAATGGGAACCTTGCTCAGGGAATAACTACTGAATCAATATCCCTCCTTGGTGACATAGGCCTTTTATTACTGGTTATGTGCTGCTTTCAGTGTGAGATGCAGAAGACAAGTCCTAAGCATTTACGATCATAGGAAAAAACCTTCATAATGCTTCACAGAAGCAGGATTTTGTGTCCAACTTATTCTGATCACACAATGTGAACGCACAGCATATCTCTATCTGAACTTGATAAGAATTTCATTACTTACTATCCTTAATTTTAAACTGTCAGGAGTTCTTTTGGAAAGGATTTGTTCTTTTATGTAATATAAAGATATATTTATAATGGTATTTGCAAACCAACTATAGTAAATTACTAGTATGGAGAAACGGAGGAAGCTGCTGTAGATGAACATTTAAACAACTTTCTATTACGTCAAAGGAACATGTGTATGAAAACCCTTTTTCACTTCAGAGATTGAAACCATTTTGAAAACCTTCTTAGTTTTTAAAGCAAAAACCTGCTCAGTGACAACTTTGTATAATAACAATTCTGTGGTGTTAACCAAATCTCTTGATTATAACTATTCATATTTATCACAATAAAAAAAACCAGTAACATAAACCTTAAGTAAAACAGTATAAAACAGATGGAAACAAAATTTTCATAGAACTTTTGGTATCTCTTGGCTATGTTTAAATGGAACAAATTCTCTTCTTGGGAAAAAAAAAAACACAACCAAACACCAAAAAACCAAAACAAAACCTGTAAAACACCACACAATTCTTTTTTTGTAATATACTTACTGTATATACTGTATCTTTTTTGCTGTGAACACGCCTGTCGGTATGGAAGTTCCAAGAAACTACCCTAACACAGCTGTTCATACTATTCTTTATGAAAGCACACCATTCTGTCATCATGCTCATAGTTCCACATACAACTTCCATGGTGCAAACCACAGCCTTGTCCAAGCAGATACAGTACAATTAATTATATGGACCTTCTCCCCTCCCTCCAACTCACTGACAATAAAGAATTAGGGAGTGAGAGAAAAATAGGGCTTAGCAATCTTCACTGTGCCTGCATGTTTTCATCAGCGCATTAGGATAAAACAGGTAAAATGTTGTAATTTAGAAAAAAACCCAACACTGAGTTTTCACAAACTCAAATTGTTTGTGGGATCTCCAGTGATGATCACTAAGGCCTATGTTGTGGAAGCTGCCTAAAATTACTCAGTATTTATGTATGTAGACCTGGCATGTTATGTGCAGTTTTGGAAAACTGTAAGTTGAGGCTCTCAATTGAATCTCTGGCTTTGGGGTTTTTTTAATTGCTTTTTGGTCTATAAAGAGAAGATACAGCATTACTCCATCTTGAGACAGAGAGAACGATGGTTTGATTTCTTCTGCTCAAAGACAGAAAATTTTAATACTTATAATGACCAATATCTTACTCTACAAATAATCTCACTAGGGTGGAAGTCACTGTGATGAGAGCTATCAGAAACTGGACCAAACTGTTCATTATATATTCAGATGGGTAAAATCGCCAAAGGCAGACCCATAAACCCCATCTCTGTGGGTTCCTTCTCCTGACTTTGAACGGGACACGGGGACAAAAGAAATAAATATTCTTCCTTTCCACAAGCAAAAAAAGATTAGGCAATTCAGGCCACAGAATTTTGTTTTGTGTAGCAAAGTCTTAAGGGTGTTTAATCAGCTTATTCATCCGTGCTCTTCCTTCCTAACAGAGGGTCATCTTAAAAGAGCAATCTAATAACAAAGAATACACACCATTTAACCATTGAATTTTTGCTTACCTGCCATAATACGGTTAGCATTACATCACACAATTTGTATTTCTTCCCAGCTGTTGAGTGTGGGAATGGTATTCACTATAATTGTTGTCTTCTCAGGCCTGTATATTTGTATATTCATAAAATTCCTGGTGTGCATCTTCTGTTAAGTGGTGCAAATAGCAATGAAAGCAACAGTAGCTTGTTCAGAGAATGCTTATTGCACATGCTTTGGTTTCTCCTTTTTTGAAAGGCTCTGTGATTTCACAGATTAAAAAAAAAAAAAAAAAGATAGCTTACGTTTTCTTGCAGCTTCCTCCAAAATGATCTGTGGAAAAACGCAGCATAAAGCCCTAGTTAAAAAGCCCTCATTGAACCAGGCCAAATGGAAAATATGTAAACCTGTGAGACTTGTACCCTATCACAAAACTGTTAAGTTGAAAAAAAAAAAAAAAAGACAAACAATGAAAATAGGACTAAAAATATACTAGGTGTGCCAAAATGGAACTTTTGCAGTGTGTCCACAAGAGACCGGGGCTGTAAACAGTTAAGAAGAAAAAAGCCTTTTTGTATTTCACCTTCCTCCTAGGCTCCTGTAATCCATGCCAAAATACCGAGCCTTCTAGTGTTACTTTGTTAGGCGGTAGGGTGAGAATGTGACAGTAAAACAGATGACCGGACATCCCATACTAGTTGCACTTAAGAGCAAAGTATTTTGTTTCAAATACAGGTTATGATAAATCAGCTCTAGGTATTGCAGAAGAGATTCCTAGCACAGATCTCAAAATAAAATGCTGTTACATCTATATGAAATGAAAAGCAATGAAGAAAGAACCAATGTTTGCCTGCTTGCTTTGATCACTTCAACGATATTATTCAGTCAGCAAAGTGACTTTAAGCATAGAGTTTTGCTTAAATGTGTATTTACCTTGTAGATTTGTTAGAAAAAGGCTATACATCGTGTTAACAGTTCAGTTTTTACAGGTGTTTACCAAGATCACCTAAGGAGGTTTATCTTCTTTCAGTTGTATGATGCAGCAAACATGTAAGCACATCTAACATTTCTTGGCCATCAGAGCCAACCTCCATGTGGTCTAAGACAGAAGAACTCCTCAGATTTTGATGCACAAACATTAGAGCAACTCTGCTAATTTATGCTAACTCTCTTGGCCCAGTAGGAAAAGCATCGGTCCACAGTGCTCTGCCATTGGCCTGTTTCTCTATGGAGATGAGGGCTGAATTACAACTAATTATAGAGGCAATCAGGATCAGAACAGTCTAGTATAAATTAGGCCCAATTATCAAAGTAACGCCCCCATTGACTTGAGAGGTGGGATCACATTAACCAAATCAAAGAGAGCGCTTCACAAAGGACTTGTTTTTCTAACACACTCAGTGAACTCTCTTTTGTATATTCAGGTGCACATCTTCCTTTCTCAGCTGCCTCGTGTGACAAAAGAACCTGGGTACTTCCAAAAGCTGGCAGAGAAGGAAAATTCTCACTGCGACACTTTGTCTTTCCAACTTTTTGATTCCTAGTTAAACAATGCAATTCAGCCTGCATCCCATTCTCACCAGCCTTGGAGATGCTCATGGCTGAGCTAGAACACTGCACTTTTTCCTTCCAGAGACATGTATTAAGATCTATTTGCTACAACGATATAGGTTGCATATAATTAGAAAAAAAAATATTGCATGAAGAAGAAGAGACTAGCTTATAAGTATTTGCATGCAAACTAACATTTGTAAAAAATTAAATTAACTAGGAAATATGAACATTTACATCTAGTCACAGACAATAAGCATAAGTGAGAAAGAGGATGCAAAAAAAAATATGCTCTCAAGCCTTATAGTCACTTAGTTTATTATCTCCCCTTCTTTGCCAGTAGCACATGATGAAAAAATACAAGGAGTAATGACTGAGGCAAATACAGAATATAGAGCACAACTTTATCCTGCAAGCTAATACAATATTGCAAATGTATTACAATGCAAATCAAAAATGGTAGTAACATGAGATGCAGCTAACTTGCAATCAAGTCATCTCACTCAAGTAGAAACCCTCTTTTATCCTGTTCAGAACACATGCTAACATGGTGCCATCATAAAAATGACCAATGCCACCAAGAAGCAGTATCGATTCAGTACTAATGAACTTGACCTAGGTATTTTTCTTATTAGTGTCACTTGAGCCAGCAAATTTCAGGGAACATTTTTAGATTAGTGTTTAATTTCAAGACATACAAGAAGTACATGGATGGTATCAAAAGACAGGATACACTCAGGAGAATTAATCGGATTGTGCATGTGCATCAAGACAGTGTCAGTTCCAGGTGCTGTTAAACAAAATGAAACAATAAGAAAGCAAATATATTTTTTTTTTTCTGAGAGGAAAAAAATAGAAATGAGGAATGAGAAAGATCTTGTTCCCTGAGGAAACATATTGATAATTTTTATTACTCTTCTAAAGGATTTGAATGAACAGTGGGAAAATCCAAAGAATTATAACATCAGTATTTGGACTGAAGGAATACATCAAGCAAGCTGAAAAGCCTTTGACATGGGAAGATGCAACTTCTGCTGAGTTTTCAGAAGATGTGATTAGAGCATGCCAGTGGCCAAGAATGCAGATAATAATACTCCCTAGCAGGTGCCAGAAAGCGCAGCCTCCTAAGGGTAAGGAAGTCTGGACTTTGCGAAGGGCTGTGAGGACCAAAATTTGTTGTATAAACAGCAGCAGGCACAAATTAATAATTTTTTTTCTTGTCTTTGGGAATAAACTACTTATTGAATTAGTAACAGACATACATTTAAAACTTTTCTATGTTGAAACATTTTTAAATTTATGCATACAGCAAAAATATTGCATGCTGGTCAAATATCAATTTATTTTCATATGAAAGTGTAGCACCATCTTAAAACACAAACAATACCTATTTCTTTGCAATGGACAGTCCAGCCAAGATGCAATGATTTATTCATCAATCATTTCATGTCAATTAACATTATCCACTAATATTTAATTAGGAGTTTAGATAAAGTAACTTTTGAAAAGTTTTTCTTTCCTCCATGATCTAGAAAATTTTGTTAGACTTTCTCTTTTGAAAATATCAGCACTTTCATACAAGAATAGAAATGGTGACATTTGAATCTTAAACTGATCCCCGTTATCTGCTGCACATCTAGTTTAAACTAATCAGACATTTGAGATCCACTGAATTTTCAGAGCACCACTGAATCAATACATTGTGTTCAAACTTTGCTTAAACAGCAAGATTTCTGTGGAAGACACTTATCATCCCAAAACGTGTCTTTAAGACCTAAGTGTAAATGAGTGTAACTAGTTATCTAGTAATAATAAAACTGGTAACTCAGAGCTTCACCATCCACCTTAAGCAGAAAGGCTGCTAATGAACTAAGGTACATGAGTCTGCAAGACTGGCAAATACTCCAGGATCCTACTGAGGTTGCTAAAAAGTGTTGAAATGCTTTACTGGGCCTTACTTGTTGATGCACCTCCTTTCCCCTTCCTTTGTAGATAAAAACACGAAACAGGATGACAAGATCAACACAGCCAGAATAGAGGCTTAGCAAAAGTGTGAGCGTATGTGCTGTGGGAGAGGGGGGAGGAGTTCCTGGTACACAGCCGTGCTTGTTAACAGCCATCCAGAAGCATATATGATGATGTCCACCTCAAGAGCAACAAGGGCAACAGATGGGAGGTACCAGCAGACGAAGAGAAGCATGGAATAAAGAACAGCAAACTGGGTAGAAGAGAGAGGTCTTGAGTTTACTCACCTTCCACATCTTGCTTTAGAGTAGGAAATAGATCTAGGCAGAGCCTGAAACAACTCTGCAGAAAATGTGTACCCTGCAAATAGGCCTGGTACCTCTGTTCTACGTAAGAACTAAGAGGTATTTTAATTCCATTACAAATAAAACAATCAGATCTTTGTTAAATGAGTAAACTTGACTGCAAGTTAGAGTGCCATGAAAGAAAACATGTTTGGCGAGATGCTTATGCTGTTTCCAGACACTTTACCCAGAATGGGTGAGTGAAAGAGCTGCAGTATTTTAGAAGAAACATTATTACTAATTAGTCTGCTTCAGATAATTACAGCAGAATGGGGCTCCATTTTTAGCAACAAAGTAGCAGATCAGATTTTTTCTTTATAAAGGTGAACTGCAAAATATTTAGATAAGCAGTAAAAGATTGTGATGTACTGCATTAGAGTTTACTCACACATGCAAGGAGAAACTAACACTGTTGACTATTACGGGAGAAACAGAACTTGAGATTTACTGAAACTGCCAGTTTCCTGCATTTGATGTCTATCAGAAATTTACTGAAACTGGCAGTTTGCTGTTTGGTAACTGCCAGAAACGTTGAGAGCTACACTGACCCATTTACCCTCACAGCTGACCGCTCTTCTCCCAGTTGGGGACGTGCAATCTAAATGTTGCAACGAGACAGGAACGACAAGAGACTGCAACATAATCTGGGAGAATGTGCCGACCAAACGGTGGTGCACGCTCATCATTAAACCTGAAAGACAAACTGTACGGTGACTTTGTAAGGAAGGCGGCACCGGTGGTCGCGACGACGAGCGCTGCTCTGAGGGTGTTTACCTCAGGGCCACCCGCGCGCAGCTCCGCTCTGTGCGCGCCCACCGCCCGCCGCCCCGCGCCACAGGCCTC
>NW_009646736.1:4370641-4386002 GCF_000708025.1 Charadrius vociferus | reverse complement strand
GGGAGAAGGGGTCGGTTGAAGCGACGCGGGAGGCGGCAGCGGGGAAAGCCGGCCACAGCCCCGGCCTCAGCGCCGTCCCGCCGCAGCCCCGGGCGCGCCCGGGCACTGACAGCAGTGTTTTCCTTACAGCAACGCTTTCCTTTCCCTCAAGGGTGCTGTTAGTGAGGCAGCGGAGACCAAGAAGGGACAAAGTGCTGCCCACTGCATAAATGTAAACCGGTGAGAAATGTTTCTTCCTCAGGCTTTCCACATAGCTTAGCGTGATACAAAAGTTTTCTGAATGGAATTGTGATTTGTAAAGTGTTGGCAGTATGTAAAGTTTATGATGTTTATGTTATTAACAAAAGTAATGCATGCTTAAGGTAACATCTCACCAAATAAAGGGCTGTTCTGAGCTGGTGCAAACCTAGAAACTATGTTGGCCAGGCTGGCCACAGCGATTTTACCTTATCTGTAGTGTTCATGAATGCTGGATAGGAAATCCTGCATTACAGGTTTTGTTAAGCTCTACAAGTGACACAGAAAAAGCAACAATATACAACAATGTAATATATGTATAGAAATCTATTTAGGACTACTCATGAGATACAAATCTAAAACCTTTCGTGAGCATAAAGCTAACCACAGAGCTTTGTAAAACAGCTTCTCTTGCAGGCATGAGAACAGAGCTGGATCTCCATTCAGTAGACAGTACTGTCAACCGCCTATGAAATCCACTGTGAAAGCTAGTTAGTAGAGGCTACTGGCCCCAAGTTTGGTACTAGCAGCAAGAACACATCTCTGGAAGAGCAGAGCAATAAGTTCAGTGTCAAAGATCTCATACATCATCACAAATGTTATTACCTTGGCTCTAAAATATCAAGCATCAGTGAGAGCAAGCTGGCAAGTACAGACAGAAAGGTGAAACAATCCCCTGTTTTCAAGCCAGATTGATGGTGAGGATGTAGAGGTAATGGTATCTTAGGGATAAAACCACTAAACTGTTACATTTTATTTGTCAGATTCTTAAACCTGTCGACTGTAACAGTGATACATTTTTTACGATGGAGTACTGTAATAAGGACAAAAAAGGTGTCTACAGTTGTTCATAAGCCATAGGCACCTATAAATTACAAGTACTTAAATCTACCACTGGAATTTAATGTTAGAAGAACTGGTGTTAGAATGTAGCAGAGACTCATTTACACAAAAGTGAAAACAAAATGTGCAAGGTTCTTTGAGACAACAAAGTCAGAGCACGTGAGACTACAGTGGAAGAGAGCGGTCAGTCCTCAGCAATGATGCAAATTCAGATGCAGGATGAATGGTATAACTCTCACTGAGTAAAGACAATAGTACTTAAAAGGAGAGCTCTTTAATACTAGGTCAAAAAAATATTGGAAGAAACAGAAGAAAGCAGGCAAACCACTGCTTAAAGAAATAAATGAATATATGCAGAATACCTAGTGAATGAGACACTGCTATAATAAAAAGGTGTTGAGTTAGTTTTCAAATGATGAAAACCCTGTGTGGAAATTTCAAAAGAAGTAGTTAGCAAGCTCAAAGCAAAGATGGGAAAGTGCTAACAAGGGAGATGCAACAGAAAGAGCATTTTAAAAAAAGTCCTCTTCAAGCCCAGTCTTAGCCCAGTACCACCTATTTCACTGACCTTGAGCAGCTGGGTGCTAAATAGTATGGCCCAACTGGATGGTACTTGTGCGTGTGTTGTAGTTAAGACCCAGGAAGTAATGTTGTATTATGAGATTGCCACATAAAAGCATATATGCCTTTATGTGAGTCTCTAGGACAGATAAGTGACTTCAGAGTAGCATTCAGCTGGAACAAGGGTAAGATCAGCCACTGATGTTCTCTCTGCTGTTCGTTGCTATCATAATTGATGCCATCCATTCAAGGAAAGTGTATGAAACCTTGATGCAGACTGTGTTGCTGACACTGTTGTAGTCCATAACACCTTCCAAGAGTTACAAACTCAAAGAGACTGCCTTGTCTGGCAAAACAGTAGGCCAGGCAGGCTTAACATCAGTTGTGTCAAAATGTATACCTGCAGCTGCCTGTAGAGGTACTTTACCAAAAAAACATCTGTGCATGAACAACAGAGAGGCCAACCTTAATACTAGAAAGCAATTGAAAGCCGCAACAAATTAAAGTTTGGCTTTTTTTCACAGTAATTGTTACTTCATTATTTTAGCTTTGATTTTGTTTCCTGAGTTCTCTATGGTAAAACAAGGATAACAGTATTTTCTCTTTTTACAGACAAGGAATATTTTTGTGGGAAACATTATAGTTGTATGAATTTAGTATAAGGTGCAAAGTTTCATTGGACACTGTAGAAGAAAAATTAGGGTTTAAGGAAAAGGAATGGAATATATCCATCCATCATGAATGAGGTAGAAGCCCTATGGAAAACAGCATATACATTCTTGTACTTAAAATGACTGTCCTAATCATATGCATAAAAGAACCACAGTAAAATTGAGCACACAACCCTAATTTTTATTTCCTAACTTCTGAATCCTTGACTTTGCAACTTCAGTGGTCTTGTTACGCATGATATTGGTTTATTTGGATGTAATAAGAATAAAGTTAGGGCTGCTCTAATTTTTTATACCTCAGTAGCTGTAGATGTGTGTCTGCCTCAAACTGGGGCTCATCTCCAGTGATCTTATTTTACCAGAGTCCCTAAGAATGCAATTGTCTTCCTTCTTGGTCCTTGTCTAGAAAATAAACACCTAGGTTATGTTATGGTGCCAGCTTTCCCCCCTCTGGCTTTTGAGAATTTTATGAGCTGAGTTTGGTGCTGCTTGTACAAAACCTATTCCTTTGGTGGTATTGAGTGTGTTATCCTGGGGATATTTTCTCTTCTTTTGAATTAGGTAAGTATTCTATTGAGGTAACAGTTGTGATTACTACAAAGTATAAAACATGAGATCAATTTGATATATCAATCTATAAAACACTTTGTAGTCCTTATAGTATTGCACTGGCTGCTGAACACTTCAAACTATAGGAAACTTGTTCAGAAAATGATGAATTTTTGATAGCCATGGAGAAATAGCAAGCAGAGCAGTTTAAGTCTTCCACGCATGCATTAACTATGATTTCAAACTGTGTCAATAGGTTGGATCAAAATGGATTTTAATTTTAAAGTAAAAGGTTCTCTGCTAATACAAAGCAAATGTACCAAATTTCAATTTCATTTTCAGAAGCTGTTTGGATAATTAAATAATGAGATGGACAGTGAGCAACAGGAACAAATTTCTGCAAAGTCTAACACCTTATGACTGGCTTGGATTTTCCTTTTGAGGCAATCCGTCCCTGCAGTATTTTATTACCCTACAATCTTGCTTATATTATTTGTCTTATTAATGTAACAAATCAGTGAGGTAGTAATGTAATATTCCAATAATATTCCTATTAGGAGCGTTGTTTGGGTTTGTTTTTTTTACAGGTGGGGAACTGGGGCATGGAAAGAGACATTTGGCAGATGAATGGAGTACGGTAAAGTACATGTAGGGTGTGATCTTGCAGCAAGGATTGGCTGCCCTTAGGCTATTTATTCATTAGTCATTGCATGGTAGCTTGCAAAGTGTCTTCTTGCTACGGTGGGATATGAATATACTGTGCACACATAGGAGTCAATATTATTTATAGATTAGTTTTGGTTAGAAAGGTGTTGCAGTATCTAATAGAAAGAAAGACAGTAATGTTTCAGGAACTGTACACTCATTTGTTTTACAAAGAAAAGATAGCTGCTTGTTGAACAGCAATCGGAGAGCAGCTAGTTTGCTGCAGGTTCATGTCCTTGCTCTCTTGTCAGTAACTGATAGTCTTTGCTTACTCAGGAGACTTCTCCAAAGGAAGCGAACTTCTGTGAGTTCACTCTAGTCAGTGTTCAGTCACCTCAGAATTAACCTCCCCACATTTGGAAGACTACCACACTAAAAAATAAAAGCCTGTAATAATTTGTGCTATTCTAGGAAAAGCCCAGCCTCTTAAGCCCTCAGTTTGAAATAACCAGTGTGAATAATTTGCCAGATGGGCATTATTTCAAAGGGTTACAGCGTTTTTCTTATTTGGGGGATGTAAAAGTTTGCACAGGAGCTGGCCATTTCTCTGGATTTGTGAAGCTTGAGCTTACAGAAAGGTTGATGCAGCACATTTACACATAAACTGCATATGTGCTGTTGGACCTAAGTCACAGGTCATAGATGTACTGGGTATTAATTTATGCATGCAAAATTTGACTGACTGGGATTGTAGAGGCCTCTGTTCAGTCCTGCGCTTAGGGCTTCCAGCTTCCTAAATCCTGGCAAAAGCTGTGGAGAAAATGGTCTAAAAAATCAAGCTAAAAGAATCTGGGTAACATTTCCAATGATTGTCATGTATCCATACATAAGGCTAGAACTCTTGAGCTGAAAATGCATATGACATTTATGGATACCCGTTACTCCTGGGGAGATTCCAACTGGACACAAGAGGAAAATTTTTTACAATGAGAACAATCATCCATTAAAATTATCTGCCTGGGCATGTGGTGGATTCCCCAACATTGAACACTTTTAAGATTTGGCTGAACAGGGTGCTGGGCCATCTTCTCTAGACCATGGTTTTACCAAGAAAGGTTGGACCAGATGATCCTTGGGATCCCTTCCAACCCATTATTCTATGATTCTGTCATTCTATGATGACTTCTGCATTCATAGTCCTCCTTTGCTCAGATGTACACACAGACACTGGTCCAACCCAGTTTGCAGAACACACCGTCTTGGAAGTATAGCCAATATTTTCTTGATTATTTTTTTTAAGTTCATTAGGTCTTTATTGTAGACAGGTGTCACTTTTTTTTTTTTTAATACCTTTAGCTAAAATGGTGGATATGATAGCTTTTTAAGAAATAATGACGCAACATGCTCTTTGTTCATTATTTCAAACACTGAGTGAAGACTATCTCTTTTCTAGGCTGAAATCTTGAACCCTTTTTGTATTGATCTGTAATTTCATATATAGTTCCCTTGAAATAATTGGATTGCTGATAAAATAAAATGCGGCCTGAATAGGAATAATGTAATATAGTGCCAACATAAAGCTCTGCAGTATGACATATGTAAATGGTTAAGACATATTTTGGTTATCCAGTAATCATTCATGTTTATACATCAGATGTATATTTTAATGTAAACAGGTTCAGAGGGGAAAATAACAAGAGTATGGAACAGTGTTTATAGAGCATCCACAAACAGAAGGAAAGAGACGACCTGCTGTTTAAAAAAAAAAAAAAGAAAGGAAAAAAAAAAGTGCTGCATGTACAGATCCTCAATCAGCGTGAATGGCATTAACAAAGGATTTGTTTGAACGGATTAAGTGGCTTATCACAGCTGCCTGGTGAGTTTTACAGATTGCTAAATTTTTTAACCAGATTCACTGAGATATATTCTTAGCTATCAATTTAACAGTAATAAGAAATCATCAGTTAAATCATTTGTAGCCTCTCATAAATTTGATAAGCCTATACAATAATTTATTGTATTTGATTTTAATTTCTGGTCTATAAGTTTATACCATTTGAATTTCAGGAACTTCACTATTTAAATAGTAGGAAACAGGAGCTATAATTCTAAGTCAGTTTTAAAAGGAAAGATATTCCTATATTCTAGTGATCAACATATTTGGAGAAGAAAAAGTAATGACCCAAGTCAAACCTGAATGCCTGTCCCAGAATAATGTTGCAGGTGAGGGAGAATTATTAAAAGACATGAAGAAAAATTTTAGAGACTATGATGGAAGTACCTGCTAACAGCTGTGGCAGGAGTTCTTTCTGGAGGAAAATGGTCCTTCGGAGAAGATTAGGATCACTGTGGCCAGGAATTTTCAGAGTGGTGTTGGGATCAATGATTCCATCTCTATAATATCTTCTAGGAAAAGTCAGTGCGATTTTACTTCTTGCTTGAGGTTTTTACAAAACTTCATGCACCAGGCCCTTTAGGAATGTGAAATTATGCTTTTCGTCCTGGGAACCTGGTCCAGCAAACGTACCTTGCTTGAACCCGACACCCTTGCTGCTAGGCAGTCTTCCATTGTGCTAATATGCCTGAACTCTCTCTGGTGTCTTTTTTGTGTTTATTTGGTTTGTGCTAACCCAGGCTACTTGTTACTCAGGTGTTTCCCAGTGTAGCAGCCTTCTATCCCAGCCATCTCTCCCAGGTAGCTCTTCTTGCCTTTTTAACTGTGTTTTTGTGAATGACTTACCTCGAACAGTCCTGTGCTGATTTGAGTACATAGGCAACGTCTGTCTGGCTTCAGGAGGCAGGGATTTTGAAATGATAGAAAACAATCTGGCAAACATATGCCTGCTATGTATGAAGTGGAAGAAGGGGAGACAGCAGCACCATGCATCAAGAAAAGCATCATCAGATTTCCATTTCAGTTGTGCAAGGGCTTCATGAGAACTTGGCATTTTGTTAAATGAGAAATAACTCGCACCTGGCCAATGTTGATACAGGAAAAGATATTTACAGAGACCAAGTTCAGAAGGTTAGAAGCAAAAATGGCCTTAAAATAGTAACAATCACAGCACAAACCAATCCTATTGTCTGCTACCTGGTTGAAGTGTTCCTGTGAAGTTAAATCCTTTCTACACAAACTTACTTAATGCATTAAAGGATGAACTACTGGGATGCACAAACCTTCTCCACCATTTACTGCTGTAGCTTATCATCTGGCAATCTCACATTGTTTAATCAGTCCCTTGTTTCTCATTTGGCAAGAGACGGTACAAGCTTCTGTCTTCAGTTACCCCTAATTATTTTCATAAATATTTTATTTCTGTGCAATCTGTGTATTTAAAAAAAAGTAGCTGGCAACATAGGTTTAAAAATTGTAGAGTGTAAATATACATAAAAAATGTCTAATATAGGTTAAATTTGTCAGTATTGGATTTATCAGTATATATCAGTGTATATAGTATATAATTTGCAGGCTGAATCTATGAATAATTAATAATCAGGGAGAGTAATTGTGGGTTTGCTGGCACAGTTCTCAGTGCTCAAAAGAGTTGGCCATGTGAATAATAAAGAAAAAATAGTTTGATCTCAACAGGACTTTGGAAAATTTACTAAATGCCTAAATATTTGCAGGGTTGGAGTAATTTTGATACAGGCTTCACTATAGCCTGGGGAATAATACACAGTAGTCTGTATGTTATGGTCGTATCTAATTAATCATTTCATATAATGGTTGAGCACCTTAGCTCTCATTAATAATAATATTACTACTGTTAGTATAATAATGTTAGTAATGTTAGTATAACATTATAATTAATAATAATGCTTATTTACTGTATTGCTGCAGAAGTTTTGGGCTACCTTTTTGTTTTAATTTATGCTCTTTTTTTGCATGTGGAAATCATAGAAGACATGATTTCAACTTTATAATCCATCACTAGCAATGGTTGGCATGGAGCTGGGCTTCCCCAGCAGCTGCTCTGGAACCATGTGGCTATTTTGAGTGCTGGTTTGCTCCCTGCCTTCTCTCACTCTCTCTCTGAGCAAAAGAAAACAGCACCAGCTAACTTATTTTGAGGCAGATGCAGACCACCTCCATCTGTGGTCAGGCTTCACCTCATGGTGTCCATGGAAGTACAGAAATCTGTCTGGAATGGTTTCTCTGGCCATTCCTAATTGTGGGATTGGAAATAGGTTACAAGGGGGAAATTATAAGGACTTTTACATAGTCTTATTCATGCCTGTTTGTACTCAGTCTCACGAATCCAAAAATACAAATATATATAGCATGTGCTGACCATTTCTTGATGGTGTATACCGCTTATAAATTTACTCTTTTACTAACTAATCACCCTAAACAGGACTTAATCACGTGTACACAGTCTCACTTTTTAGAGGCTACATTTTTGAGAAGGTCCAGTGTTGGAAGTTTAGTTTTAATTTAGCTTTCTGCTTCTTTTAAATCAGGTGGCTGCTGATTGTTTTTTCAGCACAAGAAATTGATGGGGTAAGTGACATTGGTATTTACTTTAGACAGGTGATAGATATGATGGTAAAGTCCAAACAAGTAACACCATATACACTAAAATGACGTATAGTTCTATGGGAAAACTGTGATTTTTTTTTTCAGTATTTCGGCAGTTCTCGCTTTCCTTTCTGTTCCTGTTGCTCAGCTTAACTATTTTGTAATTTTGTCTTTTGGATTCTTCTAGGTTCTGACTTTGGCATCTTTAGATGCTTCTGGAAAGCTGAATGTAAAAGAACCTCTCTCATGCACAGAGTCCATCTTCTTCCTCACAAACTCACTTCAATGGCTCTACATTATAGTATATATCATACTCATTCTAGCTTTCAGGCCCTTCTCTGTATCTTAGCCTAGAGCCTAGATCTTAAACTGGCCTCCCATCTCTCTGAAACCAAAATTTCACATATCATAGTCTCAATATCTGCTTTATTTTCTTCTGTACTGTCCTTCATATTAACCTTATGTTTGCAATGCCCTCACTGAAACTTCTTTCAAGTCGTTTCTCTTTGTTTCTTTCTAATATTTAAAAGCTTGTTTTTATTGTTTTTTGTTTTTTTTTTATCCTAAAGTCATCCCTTTTTAGTTGAACTGTTGAAAATTGAAGGTTTTTTTAAAAATAAATGTGTTAAATTAGAACAAAGGATAACAGCTTACATGTTGTTAGAAGCTTGCATCCCATTGACATTCCAGTAGAGGCAAGTTTTTAATAACTAGGTGAGAGACTAGTGCAGAATAGATTAGTAATTTCATGGGAAATCCAGTGTGTAAAAGAGAAGCAGTTTGTGAGAGAGACCATCATACTCCCTTGTCCTGAGGTTTGGGAGTACTAGATGTTCTACAAATATTGTAGATAGAAAGAACAGAATTCTTCCTCCTTATCTAATATTTGTCAGTGTTTTCTCCTTGAAAAATTGAAGTAAGAACCTATTGTGCTCTCTTGGTTATTAAAATCAGTAGCAAAACATTGTTGACCTTGATAAAAATTAAATCCACACTGTACAAGTATTTTCATGTTATCACTGTTTACTTGTCCACCTAAATTGTTCTTAAACCTTTTAAGTCCTTGTCATCCATTTCAAAACCACTTTGGTCATTTAAACAATTTTGCCAAAAAAATAATGTCACCTAGTGGACATTCCAACCATCTATGTGAGTTTATTAATGCCTATGGTGTGTATAATTGGTATATGTTTAATACTACACTTCAGTTAATAGAAAAGAATAATCAAATCATGTTCACTTACCACACAATAAATTACTGAATTCACATTTTTTCATGTTTTAGTTTCTTCTCAAATATACTTTTTTTCCTCATTGCAATTTGATGAAACAAAGTAGTCACTTCTTTGCTACTAAAAGGACAATGATGGAAAGTTTTAATACAAGAAATAAGTAAATTAATTATAGGCAATGCTTAATTACACCATTCACATACTTCTTTTTTCATTTAATAGACAAGAATTAAATACAAGGCTTTATCGCTGAGTGAGCTTGTTGCTCTTCAGCCTGTTTCGCCTTTTATCATTTAATCATATTTAAACAATCTCCTAACCTAATGTGATGGGTTACAAATTTCACATTATTACAAATTATATTCTGACTCAGATAAAATATTTCTAGATGCCGCCTGATTCCTTAGTTGTATTTAGCTGTAATATTTAGCATTACTTAACATAACTTGTAGGTAATGTCTTTCACCTTCTACAGCAACAGTAACAAGCTTTTGCTTATTGCCTCTACTTTGCCAGCATGTTTATGGTGATGAGAGGTCCAAAAAGGTTAGGAAGGTTTTAAATGTGGTATTGATGTGTGTATTCTATTAAGAAAGCATTGGAAAAGGTTCACATGTGTCAAGCTGAAGGCCTGCACAATAGTCTGATGTTTGCTGCTATGCTAAGTTTCTTCATCACCAGGAAATTGCCTTGTGGGCATGCAAGGGTAGCCAAATCTTTTGCCTTAAAAATCATCTAATTGGACAAAATATCCAGCTGACAATATTTGATGAAGTGATTGTTGTCTGTTCCATATTAATAAATCCATAAACTTTTAATTTTTAGGGAGGATATGCATATATTGAACCATGTGGGGGACAGGATTGTTCAGTTTGCCGGTGCTTTCCAGAAAAAGGATCAAGAGTAAGTGATGATTAGAACTAATGATAATTACTGTTGTAAATACTGTTCATTTTGTGCACATTGCTATTCTTTAAAATCAATATGCTTGATGTAAATCAACAAATCAATATTCAATAAATCACTAATCAGACATAAACAAGCCTCTATAGCAAACTAGCATAATTCTCACACTGGTATGAGGTACGGCTATCATCGAAGGAAGTTAAAATTGCTTGTAAACAGGTTTGCTGATAAATTAGGTTTGTAATAATTGTGGAGCCTTTTTTGTGTTAAGGATTCTTTGAGATCAATCTAATAGTTAGACAAAGGTCATTCTTAATACTTATTAAGTTTAGAAATCTATGCTCGTTTTCTACTAGGTTAGTTAAAAGAGACTGTCTATGCCATTTGCTAGTTTTATGAGAACTTAGGTGTTTCTTATTTGGGTTAGGTGTTTCTGGAAAAGCTTGCAGACTTACTTTACTAGCTTAATGCACGAAGGACAACAAAAATCTGAATTGTCTTTGCCTTATATAAATAATTGTAAAACATTGAATGAAGCTAAGGCGTTTTCATATGATACACTAAAATTAGTAACTGTGCATGTTGGTCTTTGTTAATTGAAATATGGTCCAGTGAGGAATAGTTTGTCATCTGGGCTGTTTTTTCTCAAAATACTTACCTATATAGTGATAGCAAACAGTTTAAACATATGAGGAAAGTACTTATTTAAGTATATGCTCTGGTTAGTGAACAACTGAAAAATTGTCAGTTAGTGATGGAAATTATTTTCTTTCAGAGCACTAGTGTTAAAGTTTAGGGTTAGAAAGCTTGAACCTGGTGGATCAGTTTTTAGAAGAGCTGTATGTCCCATTTGTTTTTGTGACAACTTGAGTCTCTACAAAAGCAAGACACACCTTTTCCTTCCTGTGCTTCTGCAGTTAGCTGCACGCTTTGCTGTGTCATGATCACTGCCCTGGTGTCCTTGGATCCTATCCTAATCCTCCAGGATTATGTCTATACGAAAGTCCCCCATGCCATACGATTTTCATAATAGGGGCCTAGGATGCGTCTATCTCTGTAACACTGTGTTAACAAAAGGGCATCCCAGGAAAAGTATTTTGACTAGCAGCATTGCAGTGTCTCTCTGAATAGACTGTTTTGGATACTGAAAACCTGATCTGATGTGCCATTAAAAAACAACTGACTTTGAAACTAGAGGAAATTTCCCTGATTCTGGTTTTCTGTCGGTAGCCTGGAAGTTCTGAATTACATGCCATAATCAGTCAATAGTAAATAATCACTGCAGTCGTTATGGCTCTTTCCTAAGCTGTCCTCCCCACCACAGGTAAACGGAACTATGATTCATGCATTTGCAGTTAGTCTTCTAAGTACTTCCAAGGATCTGGATCTAAGTGCCAAATAAGTGTAATAAATATCTCAATATAAATTTAATATCATTATGCAAATGTAAGACTAAGAATTGTACCGTTTTCTGAAACAGCTGTGAAATACATATGTGCACTGATGGATAAAGTCTCTCCAATATAATATGAATTTATATTTCACGCAATCATTTTTATTAATCAATATGCTAGAAGTAGAAGTACTTATCAGACCCATGCTTAACTAAACAACACTTCAGATAGATTGTTGCAAATATTTTCTATACTAATGTATGGTGCTGAATTATTTTCTATAGGATTACTTAAAGTTTTTTTTCATCCTACAATCCTGTTGATTTCTAAACTTTGCTGTGTTCTCCCTTTACACTCTGACACACTAACTTTGCTTTCCTAGCTTTTGTGGAGACTACCCATTACAAAATAAAAGATTTATTTATCTTATTGTTAGCTTCCTAGAATGCAAAACATCTGCTTTATCTGCTCTTCTGTCTGAATCCTGCTCCCAGGCTGGTTCCTCGGAGTTTTGCATCTTCCTTAATCCTGTCTTTAAAGTACAAGAAATAATAATTGAAAGTTCTGGCATTGTACAGTATGCAAGCCTAAAATTTCATAACTGTACAGTTTATTAAATAGTCCTTCTCTGTAAATAAGTTGAGATAAGGGCAACTGTATAAATTTGGTTGCCTAGCATCATATTTTTTCTCTTTTCGCTATTTAGCACAAGCTAGCGGTCAAAATTTAGGATGAGCTGGCCCCCTCAGCAAACATTTGCTGAAAGCGATTCTAGAAGATTCATGTACTTGCTGGCAAAAGGCAATAGAACAATAATCTCATCCAGACCAGCTGGAATGCCAGCCTTATAGCAGCCCTCAAAGTTAACAAGTCTCGATTCAGCTCTGTTAAACCAACTGCAGTATCAGGGGCTTTTGCATAGGCTGAATGAGAAAGCATCCAGGTGAGCTACATCAGTATATGTATTGAGTTACATTGATATATGTAGACCAGTCCGCCTATTTTTTATTTTTATTTTTTGTTTATTTTTTAATCTCTTTTACCACAGGAAGTCAGATGTAGGGTATTCCCTTCATGATCTTTCATTGGTAATCTAAGACTTACAGAGAAGCAAGGGCAAATTGTCTCATTACTGTACTGCGAAGGTATCAACTATGTTAGAAACACACAAGGTCAGACTTATTATGAATTGATTAAACATGTTATTCAAACTCTTCCAAGAACTGCAACCAAATCCTTCATTAGTCTAGCTGGAACATGACGATTCATATGTTATTCTGAATCTTTGTTGTTGGCTGAATACTTCCAAACAGAGTCCCAGTTTCAATGGAAAGTTTCTGTTAACTTTTACCTCCCCTAAAAAGCACACTGCAGGAGAAGCTATTTAGCAAAATGAAGTGTTTGTAATACACCTGGTGGAATGCATAGGAATTACTATCCATAGGAAAGATGCTGATTGTATCATCATGTAGACTTTGTGCTAGATAGATGTTATAGGTCCAACTTAAAAGTGATAGATAGTTTAACATCTGAATTAGAACCTAAGCAGTTTGCTTTGCACATTGCTAATGGTCACTTCCCTACATCCTTCTCCACACACTAATGAAAAGGAGATTTTTAGAGAAGTCAGAATATCTGTCTGTTGATAAAACGGCAGTTGTATAGTTTCAGAGATAAGGTGTGCCCATCTGATAAGGGTTTCACTTTGTCAGCAGACTGTGAGGAAAATATTGTTGCTAGTTCCGTTTGACGGGTTTTTGTTGACATATAAAACACTATGATGGGTATTTGATGACATTGCCATTTTACAGATTTTAAAATGTTATCTTCCTTTTTAGACTTTCAGTGGAAGCATTGCCCACTGGAAATTCGGCTAGTAAAGGGAACAAACAGGTTATTTCTATGTTTGGAGCAGACTTATAGTTATTTTTTCTACTAAAATTAAGATAGAACAAAAGTGTTAGAGCTGATATAAATCAGTATTGTTTATTTGTAATTAACAGTGACAAGTGCAGTGTGTTCACATTTTGTAAAACTAAAAACATTGTAAGCTGTATATGACGTAACTGTAGCCCTTATCCTTAACATCTCTCTGCTAAAATAGTAAAAATCTCGGGTAATAAGAGAATAGACACCTAAAATTAAACTCAAATATATAGAGATTTATGAGTTAATAGAATGACAGTCAGGACTGTGGTATACTCTGAAGTTTCCATAGGAAAGTAGGACCTCAAATCTTGCCCTACTGTTTTTGGCATAATGACCTTTCTTTCTATCCATTTTTTTGAATGCAGTTTAAGTATGATTATTTAAGGCTGAGGTTACCAGGGCAGTGTAAGAAAACCATGCAGCTAACTGTGAATGCAATGGGAATTAAGACTTTGCCCTCTAGTTGCCTGTTTGAAAATCTTTTAGATGTTAACATGGAAAGCCTTCTTCATTGTAAGTGAACAAGATAATTGAGGTTTTAGCTAGAGAAAAGATGACCATGGGAGTAAGAAAAGCAAACGGCCATGGCCACACTTGAATGTATTGAAATTAGGCAAGTTGGAAGAAAAGTAGAAGCAAACAGCTGAACTTGTATTTAATATTATATAAAACCAGAATACTTATATATTGGTTGCTATATGAGGTTTTAGAAGAGCTTGTGTACCTGTTGGTTTTTATTTCTCTCACCCTTAGATAACTCTGTGCTATAAACAGATTTGCACTACTATTCATTAGCAAGAAATCACTGTCTGAAAAACATTTTGTTCTCTATTGCTAGTAGTATAGCCCATTCTGTTATCGTTACGGTTGTCCACATCACAATGAGAGTTTGACTTCTGCTTAATTGGGATTACAGCCTTGTTAGAATTAGTTTTACATTATACTATTTATCTCTTTATTTCATGTCACAACTCAAAAGGACTCTTTCTTCTATAGGACACCATTAAACTGTGCTGTTAAATCTCTTTGTGCATACTGTGTGCTACTATACATACTCATTTAAGAACTATAGAACAGATAAATGCAACGAAAAAGTCATTAGTGAAAGTATATATGCCAGTAGGCATTCTACATGATTCTTGGTGCCAGCCCAGAATCACTGAGACTTTCTCCAGTCTCTTCTTTCCCTGTCAAGATGTATGGTCTTCCAGGAGGCAGTAGCAGTCAATGTTTTTAATTAGAGGCAAACAGGAACATTGTTTTAGATTTTTGTTTTCCTCCCTCTTTCTCTTTGGTGTCTTATAAAATTTGTGATTTGAACTTTCTCCTGATATGTCAAACAGACAGTGAAACCTTTCCTCCATTTCACAGAATCACAGAATGGTCAGGGTTGGAAGGGACCTCTGGAGGTCATCTAGTCCACCCCCCCCGCCAAAGTAGGGTCACCTACAGCAGGTTGCACAGGACGGCATCCAGGCAGATTTTGAATGTCTCCAGAGTGGGAGACTCCACAGCCTCTCTGGGCCGCCTGTTCCAGTGCTATGCCACCCTCAAAGTAAAGAAGTTCCTCCTCATGTTAAGATGGAACTTCCTATATTCAAGTTTGTGCCCATTACCTCTTGTCCTGTCACTGACCACCACTGAAAAAAAGCCTGTTCCCATCCAGCTCGCACCCTCCCTTTAAGTATTTATAAGCATTAATAAGATCTCCCCTCAGTCTTCTTTTCTCTAGACTAAAAAGACCCAAGTCCCTCAGTCTTTCCTCATAAGAGAGATGTTCCAATCCCCTAACCATCTTCGTAGCCCTTTGCTGGACCCTCTCCAGCAGATCCCTTGCCTTCTTCAACTGGGGACCCCAGAACTGGACACAGAACT
>NW_009646736.1:4348019-4370616 GCF_000708025.1 Charadrius vociferus | reverse complement strand
AGCCCCAAGTCCCTCAGCCTTTCCTCATAAGAGGGATGTTCCAATCCCCTAATCATCTTTGTACCCTTTGCTGGACCATCTCCAGCAGATCCCTGTCCTTCTTGAACTGGGGAGCCCAGAACTGGATGCAGTACTCCAGATGTGGCCTCACCAGGGCAGAGTAGAGGGGGAGGATGACCTCCCTTGACCTGCTGGCTACACCCTTCCTGATGCATCCCAGGATGCCATTGGCCTTTTTGGCCACCAGGGCACATTGCTGGCTCATGGTCATCCTGTTGTCCACCAGGACTCCCAGGTCCCTTTCCACAGAGCTCCTCTCCAGGAGGTCAGCCCCCAACCTGTACTGATGCATGGGGTTATTCCTCCCCAGATGCAGTACCCTACACTTACCCTTGCTGAATTTCATAAGGTTTCTCTCTGCCCAACTCTCCAGCCTGTCCAGATCATGCTGTATGGCGGCACAGCCTTCTGGCGTGTCGGCCAGCCCTCCCAGTTTTGTGTCGTCAACAAACTTATTGATGGTACACTCTATCCCTTCATCCAGGTCATTGATGAATATATTGAACAGGACTGGTCCCAGTACTGACCCCTGAGGGACACCACTTGTTACTGACCTCCAACTAGACTCTGCACCACTAACCACAACCCTCTGAGCTCTATCTGCCACCCCTCTTTCTCTAAATTGGGAAGTTGTTTCCTTGATAACTCCTGCAGTATTGTGTCAGAGGCCTCAAAAAATGCTGGCTGCTCTAACTGCATTTAGATAGTTAAAAAAATGTTTGCAGTTAGCACTGACCAATAGTAAACCTGTCCTGTGCCGACCCCAGAGGTTGATCCCATTCAATTCCTTTGGCTTTGTTTATAGAGTTAAGTAGATTTAGAAAGCAAGCGTCTATTCATGACCCAACCTGATCTAGCTTCTATGAGATCATGTGAAATGCCTGGAGCAAAGTGAATAATAAATATAACTCAGCAAGACCAATGTTCGTTCTTTTGCAGATGAAGCAAGTGGCCTATTTTCATACTAGTGTAGGAGAGAACCTAGCAAACAGAAATCTAAGAGGGAGATTTCACATTTTCTGGCATATGAGGTGTAAGGTCTAAACATTCACAAGATATACTAAGTCAGTTGGTTGTCACAGGTAAGTTAGAAAGTCAGCTCATGTATACTTCAGGGCAGTAGGGTAAGAATGGTGACTTTTAATTCTATAGTAGGTCTGTCTCCTGGCATCACTTCTCTTGTAACATCTCCCTGATAGTTCTTGTGGGTTGTCACATTTCCCTAGTAGATCCTGTGGGTTAACTGAGTGAAATTTACAGCACAGTGTAAACATATTTAAGATTCACTAACTGGGAAACTGTAAATTCTGTCTGTTTTCGGGAGTAAGAGGCATTTATTAAATCACACTTTTTTGCATGTCAGTATGCAATGGCAGTCTGTCATTCACATGGAATATCCAGCACTTGTATTTGCATTTTCAAGCTGCACACTTGGGAAATGAATATGTAAAATCCATCTATTTGATCTAAAATATATGTGCTTAGTTGAATCCACTATCAGAGGTGCACGCAGACTAGCATCTGAGGAAAGCCAGATCTCTCCCACTGTTTGCCTCATACTTGTTGATCTTTTTTCGCAATATATTAGCTTTGGTACAGTTTTAAAATAGAAGATTCCTGAAACCAGTTATACATTTCTGTAGTATTTCTATTGCATTTCAGTTACACTCACTGAGAACCATGGAAAAACAGACCTAGAGAAATCAGACCCCTAGATCTGTATCTGAAACAGACCACACAATTTTTTTATAAACGGGCAGGCAGTAGGCAGTTCTCTGGCTTTAGAAGTTAGGATTTTAACTATAAGAGAATGGACCCTGCTTACCAGAATGTGGAATAGGAACAGGATCACTCCATTCTCCTCACTGTAAGGTCTCTTTCTTCATGAGGCTGTTCTTCATGTACAGTGTCCAGCTACAGCATCTGTAAATTAGCATTGTTCATATTAGACACATTTCCAAATTTTTTTAAAGTTTTGATCTTGTTAAATTATCCCTCCTTTTGTTCTCGAGCATCCTTCTTTCCTTAATACTTTTGGTTTTCCTGTCCCACCATGCTAAAAATAGTGCTTTCCTCAGTTGCTGCAGATTAGCAAGCTTTTCCACATCAGGCAAGACAAAGCTCCACAAGATCATTCTTTTTCATAGATTTGAATCAACCAAAATTGCCAATCAGTGACTTTTTCAATAAAATGAATCAGAGCAAAAGTTAATTTTATTTTCTTAGCTAATCTGATGTTATTTATTTGTGGTCTAAAATGGTCTATTTGCAGCTCTCTGCTTTCAACTATTAACAGTGTTTCTTAGAATTTCAGTGCCAAATTCTCTCTTTTTCAGTGTTTGTTTAACACAATAGTGACACCCACTGGCTTATTGGATACTTTTCTTTTCATGGTTGCACAGGGTTAAAACACAAAACAAAGTAAGTACACTGTTAAAAATGTTTTCAGCACTTCACTGTGATTTGTTGTGCTTCAGTGAAGTGTCACTGGGAATACTAAGCTGCATCATCAGGTATTATGTTCCTGTAGCATATTGGATCATTGAAAAATATGTTAAAAGAGCACAGAGTTTTCCAGTAGTTTGTGGCATGATCCAGAGGCTGAGAAAAGTCAAGCACTAAGAGTTACTATTGCATTTAATTGGCTCCAAATCTAACTGTAAAAGTTATCTAATACTCAAAAGTCTGAATAAACTGAGGATAAAGTACATGCCAGATACTAGTCTGACCCTCACTCACTGTTTATCCCATAGTTACAGAAAAATTTGCTCTATTAAGGACAAGAGAGTGGATTTAATGCCAAGTCATGTGCTTTCTCAGATTTATCTCATCTTGATAAAGTTAATGTTTAGAAGGTTTATTTTGGAGCCTTGACTTACAGTGAAAATTATTTAGGTCCCAGTCCTACACAGTAACAGTGGAGGAGTGGAAAATTCTCAGAACGGACACCCCTACAAGCCCTGAAAGATGTGGCTTTGCTGTGTAATAGACCTGCTCTTCCAAAAGGGGAGAGGACATGGGCGGAGCTTAGAGTAGCAGCAGATGCTCACACCTCACTAAGCAAATTACTAAAGAAAACATCTGTCTGCAAATGCCTTTGTGTGCACTCCTCTCTTGCCCCCAAACTGCTCTGCTTTCCTCCCTTTCTCTGTCCTGCTGTTGATAAAATGAGTTACAACCCAAAGTCTAGTGCAGAATGGAAAGGGCACAATGTTATTTGCCTACACTTTGATTCTGTGGAGTTGCTGGGTGTTTTCATTTTTGTTCATGTGAACAGAAGGTAAATGCATTTCACATATCGCTGGTACATCCACGTAGCCTGTAACATAGGGTACTGTCCTAATTGAAGGCAATGACTGGAATTTTGACTTTATCAATAATGAGAAGCATGACAGAATTCACTCTAATAGCATGAACCATTTTTTTTTATTCCCAATTAAGATTCCTTTAAAACATTGTGCTTTCAGACAATTAAGTGCTCAGGGCACACTAAAAGTCAGGTGCTCTTTGGTGTCTCAGGCAACCAAAAAGAGTAATTCCGAATAACCTTGGCCATTGCCTTTTCCAGACAGTATTACATGCTTTGCGGCATGATTCTGAAGTATTTGCGGTCTTAGTCACAGGAAGCATACTTAATTAAAAAAAATATAGTCCTGTTTTGTCAAAAGTCAGTTTCTTACTGCAGGTCAAACCTAGGATATGCTAAAATAACAGACCATAGTCTTGGCATGGGTAGTTCCTGACCTAGACAATTAACAAGGCATTGAAATCCTAAAGGAATTTATTGGCATCAGATGGCAGAGCAGGCATAATATTCTGTTCATTTTAACTGAGCTAATTTGTCATTTCCACATGAGCATGACTACCTTCATCCTCTTTATTTGTACAGCTGTCCTGAGACTGTAATGCTGTGGTAGTCACATTGGATGGGCACAAATAATAGATGTGATAATAGATGTTATGACATGGTATCAGTTTGGTCTTAACAAAGCTCCCAGTCATTATCAGTCTTTGAGCTGAAAGAAAGGGAGACAATCCACCAGCTTCACATGGCATGCTAAAGTTGTATCAGCTGTCAAACCTATTGTGAATTCTGGATTCAGTGACTCTGTTTTATGACTTCACTACCTCCTACTGAAGACATAAACCGTGGAGTCAATCAAATTCACAGGGTAGCAACTAACGAAGACACTTTATCAGCCTAAAGGACTACATGTCCTGGAAGTGTTTATTGGTTAATTATGATAGATAATTACCGTAGCATTAATACAGCGTCTCAGCTTTGTTCTGAGTACTATCAAAATCATGCTTCAGCTGTCCAAAGGATATAACATAATTTGAAAATTTTATCTTTTAACTTTTGAATGCAGAGCATATACACTATAAATTAAACATGTTAAAGTTGCTGCAGAAACTTGTCAACAAAATGCATTGTTAAGACAAAGGCATTAAAGCAAGAGCATTAGTGGGAAATATGTTATGCCTTTTTTTTTCCTGTGGATGAATGTTTTGTATTTTGCATGGTAACAGCTAGTTCAGCATACTAAAAATACATACCTCTTCCAGCAGAACGAATGATTCAAACAGTTGTATTTTACTATATTATTAGCCTTATTCATTTCACTTTTCTTATACTCAAAAATATGCTTTAAGTAAAATGGTTGTCAAGTCTTTTTTTATCAAGTATTTAAAGGGTGTAATAGGTGCTTTAAGATTTATTCAATGAATAAATTCAGTTTTACAACAGTGGATTTGCAAGGCACTGCCAATAGACAGGCTGCAACTGTTCATGCAAGCAAATACTCAAATTAACCACCCTGAATCCTGACTGTCCATTCATTGTTAACAAGGATGCAGAATCAGCACATTTTAACACTAGTAGCCCTTAATTTGCATAATATTTTACACTGCTCAAATTATGGTATCAAGAAAATTGTAACTGTTGCTGAAGACAGCATGCTGGAATTTTTGCCAGTAACTTCACTGGAAAGAGGATCAAGGTGTAAGGAGCCAGTAACAGCAAACGGAACATGAGTTGTATGAGGATACTTTTTCAGGTAGTCCTTATCTGTGAGTGCAGGACTTCTTTTTCTAGCCTCTGGACTAAATTCCTGTTCATAGCTTCAGGGCCAGTAGTGATCCAGTCCTGGTTCCAGTACAGCGTAAGCCTACAGTATGTTCCTGTTCCAAGCATGTAGTAAGTTACCTTCTCATTGTTCTGTTTCTTTGCTGTTAATTGGGTGATGCGTACTCTACATTTCTTCCCTTCGTGTCTGACTATTTATTGATATATTTTAAAAGATAAATAGTGAGTAAATAGAAGTAAAAAGAGGTTTAGGTCCCTGCTCGCAATTCACAAGATAAGATTTTGTTCAGATTCAGTCTGTTGAAATGTTTACACTGAGAAGCAGACAATTCTGTTCTGTTGTTTCAATATAATTTGACTCCTGAAGCTTACAATCAGCTTTGATTTTTCTTTCAATCCATTCATAGAAATAAACATATGGTCTTGTCATTTCTGTGAATGGAGGTTGTACTGAAATATCCTTTACTGCCCTCAAGTGGTCTTAGTGCTTTTCTCAGGAATGCATGGGGCTCCCTTTTGCTCCCTTTTTTAATCATGTGGTATAAATAATTGATGAATTCTGCAAAGAAAGCAAAACACACTTCAGTTGGGAAACAAAACAAATTATAGCTAAACAAAGATAATGATACAGAATAAAAAAGATAAGTAAGAGAAATAAAGACCTGTAAATATGTAGATTTTGTAGGGTGAAAGGGTAGACAGCTCACATGTGAAGTCTGATTAGAAAGCTTGCTTTATTCAGCACTTTGAAGCTATGATTTAATAGTCGTTTAGCAATGCAGAAAAAAACCTGCAACAAATCCAAAACAACTCCACACCAATGTTATAGACTGAAAATTCCATTTGGTGTGGGAATTATTTTTACTTCAGGCAAATACATATTACCTTGGAAAAGTTAGTCGAAATACATGGAGATGGTTTGTATGGTACTGTAGGTACAGATACTCAATTTACAGCTATTTGTAGATAAATGATGTTCTGCAACCTCCCAAACCATTTTAATACAATCTATTAAAATTGGAACTTTCTGTAAATATGTTGGCTAATCACTGTAATTTTTTCTTGCAGGAGACTTCACAAGTTTTAAATAAGGCATTAAGGTCTGAGAGTGATGATGGAAGATATGTGAGCTAGAAAAACTTAAGATAAATAGCATAAAGTATGGCTTAAAAGAAAGAGAGAACTCCCTCTATTTCTTCTAATTGTGTACAAAGTTCCTTTGTCTAAAATGAACCATCACTTCTGTGGTGGCAAAAATAGATGCTTAGTGGAGTCTTATGCTTGCAGAAGGTGATACTTACAGTGGTAGAGCCAGGAAGACTGGCAATTTATCCCAGGCATCTCAGAGAGGTGGTGCTGGAGGCCTGATGAACGTGCAGAGAAATTATCCGCTTGAGCAAGTTGTTAAATTTGAAGGTCCTGTTCCTATAGCATCTAATACATGGAACAGATCTGCAGGCTGTACGGCAAGCTGTTTTGAATCATGAGTATATATACGTTGTAAGCCTGGTTTCATCCATACAGCGATCTCCAAAATGCTGCCTGCTGTGAGGTTTACAGCAGTAGTCATTAACTTCTTTGGACTCTTTTCAGGGTCAGCCTGGTGAGCTGGGAGCTCAGGGTCCGATTGGGTCCTTGGGATCTACAGGACCAGCTGGTCTGCCAGGGGAAAAAGGACAGAGAGGTGAGAATGGGCAGCCTGGACCAGCGGGAGAAAAAGGTGATAAGGTAGGAAACACCATAGACGACTCTTTTAGGCATATACAGTATGTAATGTTAAATATTGGCAAGTGAAACAGAACCTGAATGATCAAAAAGCATTTGCCAAACTATACTCTTGCTCACACGAAATTCTCACTGAAAATTCTTGTAGCTTTCCTTGAAAAAATGTTTCAGAGGATTTTTGCTGTGCATTGCAAAATTAGAATTGTCAGAAGGCATAAAATAAAATGAAACAGACCCAGTCTCCAATTGTTATATACTATACTATTCTCCTTAACCTCAAAGAGGGCTGTAGGAGGAATCTGGAGCTGGAAGGAGGAGTATGGTGCTTTTTAAAATGCTGTACATTAAACAGAATTTTATTACCACTTATGGAGTATAAACTGCATTTCAGGTCCTTATCTTTCATAGCTGTAAAATCCCTGTACTTGGCTTTTGGTAATTTACATTAGTTTTAACGGTCTAATTCCACCGATCTCAGTGGAGGACAAATTACTAATGTTGGTATCTAGCACACCTGAAATGTAAGCCCTGTAAATAGAAATCGTGCTGCTGGTCTTATCAAAACAGGAGCTGGGTTGTGAAATTACATACAAAATTATTTTGTAAGTTATAGGCAACTTCCCCTTGTCTGTCATTTTATAATCTTTGGAGAATGAATGAGTGTGAGAGTTATACTTTTGTCCTATACTGTATCGTCTGTTACATGGGTAGCTATTGGCACTAGTCTCCTGCTAAACCCATATAACTTTTTTCAGATATTTATTTCTGACAGTTGTGGCTTTTGATTCATATTTCAAACAAGACTGATTCTTGTTTCTTGCTATATAGTATCACATATTCTGGTTTTTCATTCTTTTTAAGAGTTAATGACCTCGGCAACTTTTTTTTTTCTTTATTTCACCTGCTTTTAGGGCCCAACTGGAGTCCCAGGATTTCCCGGTTTAGATGGTGTTCCTGTACGTATTGAATGAATATTGCTTTATTAAAATTACAGTTTCTATAAAGTCATAGCAAGTGCTCTAATAAAATAATACATTCAATAAATTTTTTGGCTTTATACCTATTGATATCATGTCACCTATGGAATTACATGTTTTGCAAAAATATAAAATAGCCAGCTTAACTTCAACTGTGTTTACTACAGATAAACTCCACAAAATCCCAGTGAGGCCAGTACGTTATTTTCATGCAGAAGTCAGGCAGTGAAGGTAGAGACTAGTCCATGTCCATGCAGCGTGTGTCAGTGCTAGGGTTAAAAACAATGAGTTTGTTTTCCTCAGGCTCTATAGTAGGCTTTAGTCTGGTTGCTGCATTCCTAACATCTCTGAAAGTGTCTCAAATGGTGTACTTTTTTCTGTTCAAACATTCTGATTTTTGCATGTAGTCCTTTTGCAAGGTAAGAAAGCAACCACCGAGTCCGGTAATTTTAACCTGAATAGGGACTGAAGAGGGAAAGTGGGTCCTAACTATATCTTTATAAGCTTGTGATTGTATAGTTTTCTGCATGTCGTCTTCAGTGTGGAAAAGGGTGTGGTAAAAGAAAGATAGTATCTCTTGGATACAGTATTTGAAAAACACTGTTTATTGGAACTTAATTCCTATGCTGTTATTAGTTTCATATGGATCAAAGTTAGAATGTTGGATTTTGAAAGTGGAAACAGAACCAGAAACTAAGTGGGTGTCTTAGCATCTGCTTGTCAGCTGTCCACATTTGACGATGGGACTGTTGCCAGAATGTCTGTATAAGGTAGAGGTCACAAGGCCAAAATTTAGCAGAAAAAAGAAGCGCTCCCAGGTAATGTATATTCTTTTTATGAAAAATATTAATGAAGAAACAATGTCCACAAGTTGGGATGAAGAACTTCAAAGATAATAAGAAGGTAAAATTGACAAAAATATTTCAGGCAAATGGCCAGGATACTTTCCTGATGATTTTTCAGACACCACCCACCACCACCCCCAACCCCCCCAAACCAAAACCAAAAATTTGGGTCAAAATTACTATTTGTCCCCTACAAAAATGTTTAGCTCTGTCAAAATAAGTTTTTCTCCAATGGAAAGATCATTTCAAGGGAAATCTCACTGTTTGTATTGCCTAGTCTCTAATTTGCAGTAGAACTAACCCCCAGCTGGACATGGGTTAGTTCTTGCTAGGTTAGAAAATCACTTCCTCAATTCTTGAATGTATAGGCACAATCTCTGCGATTACTGTATGCTTGAGTCAAGCTGTATCCTGTTTTTCTGTGTTTTATCCTATCAATTAAAAAATATGAGGCTGCTTTTGATGACTTTTATGTATTCCTTTACAGCCACAAGAAAGATTATAGTTAGAGGGCTAGATCTTTCTCTGAGAAGATAGCACATTACTTTTTGACTCAAGTGAGAGCTCACTCTGGCCCTCTTAACCAGTGCTGTCCCTTTTATATTTTCTATGCACCAAAGAACAAGATAGAAAATACTTACATCATTTGTTATACATGAAAAAAATTCTATTGATCACAATAGAAAATGTTTCTAATGCAAAGAGTATGAAGCTGGGACCACTGTGAGATGTCCTCTCTTTCAGATCTAAGGTATTTGTAAAAGTAATTCCCTATTTATCATGGTGTATGTCTAATAAATATTAAATTGTCTTTCAGGGATTGCCAGGCAGTGAAGGACCCAGGGGCAAGAGTGGTTTAGATGGCTACAATGGCTCAAGAGGAGATCCAGGATTTCCAGGCGAAAACGGCTATAGTGGACCAAGAGGTCCTTATGTACGTGAAAGGCATTCCTACTGTCTATGAATAACTTATATGTACATTTCCCTCCAAGCTAACAGCTCTTAAAATGAAAGGAGTTTTAGACTTTGGCACTAGCTTTACACTGCACAACGAATTTCCAAGCATTCTTACTAAGGTTAATGGGAGTGAAGGACACTTAGTGCCTTAATAGAGTAAGTGTAAGCTTGAATGTGAAATAAGTTCCTGTATCTGTAAAGTATATATGTCTGCCTTGTGAGTTGAATTCTACTTTGTTTCCCCAGTATGTAATCATACCAAGGCTAATACTGTTTCATGGAAGTACAACTAAGAAGGAGTAGCTTGAAGCCATCATACCATTTATCAATACTTGAAATTTCTTAAAAGCCTTAATAGTAGGGACATACCTGAGATGAATTAGCAATAAGTCAAAGCTTCAACAAATCTAAGTCCTGTAACGCTTGAAGATTTTTAGTGGTTGATCACACAAGTATTAGTAGATCTCTTCCAAAATCATACTCTTAAGTTTCATGTGACACTTTTTACACATACCTATTCATGACTGCACTGCGCACACCTAGTCCTGCCTGGGTGTTTATCTATATACATAGAGATCGTTTCAGTTCAAATGTTTAAAATAAGCACTCGATGTTGTTTACTTTTGCTGTTAAAACGGAAAGCATTTTAAAATTGTTTAAATAGTTGTGTTAGCAGTGCTCTTCTAATGAAGATAAAATACAGATTCTTGTCAGTAAGGGATATAAATTACTGTAGCTCCAGAGAAATTTTGCTGAACAGATCTCATCTCCAGTCTTTGACTTTTTGTGGAAACAAGTTTTAGTTCTGAATGATTAATAGCTGATTAGTTGGTGTAAGAGATTCCTTGAAATTTTCTAAATAAAACAATAAAAACAAATGCAATTTACATGAAAAGTCAAATGTGTTTAGTAGGAGCTAAATAAGATTCAGCCATAGGGAATCAAACAATGTGCAGTGGGTGCCAACCGAAAAGAAGTTTTAAAAAATATAGCAATTAGAGAAAACATAGAATTTCAGTCTTGGACCTGTAATAAATGCTATGAAATACACAGCTTGATAAAAAACTTGATGATCATCTCATTTGTTATACCTCTCAAAGTAACCCATTAACCCTCCAAATGCTAAAATTACTTCAGCTCAAATGCTAATTTTACCTTTATTTTCTTACTTATTATGGCTTTCAAAATAGTTTTGCATTTTATAATTAGCCAAATTACATACAGGAAAAATGATACGTGGGACAAATTACAGCATAAATCCTCCCAATTCCAGGAGCATGCTCTTTGGCAGGCCTAGAAAAGTATTTGCAACCTACAAAGAATGGGAGACACAATAGGCATGTAGCCTTGAATATGCACACTATAATTCCAGTGCAAATTAATTTAGCTGCCCAGAAAAACAAGACATAGTAACCATATTTGCTTGTGTATGAGAATGCTATTCCAGCCTCTCTATGCAGATTGCCTATTTTTAAATCAATCTGTTGCACCAAGTACAAACTTGACTATATATTACAGTTACCATTATTATGTTATTCTTATTTATAATGTTGTCCCATATAATTTTATTTAGCACTATGAACATATTCATCAGCTTTACTTCTGTTACCTTGTAGAATGTGTACATTTACCTCAACAATAAATTGGAAAAGAAAGTAGCTTCTATTTGTAAGCCCTTATCTAAGCCATGGAGAAGGTAACAAACAATCTAATAAAGGTGGTTTATTACACAAGAGATCACATGTGAAATAACCAAAGACAAAAATAACTTTTGGTGTGTTTGTGTTCCCTAGCAGCTGTTTGACCTGTAATCTGCATCCAGTCTACTGTAGCTATATCCAGCTGCAGACAGCTGTAACTCTTCTTTTTATTGTACCATTCCAGGGATAAGTACTTTCCCTCTTTCATTCTGACTTCAGGATTTGAGCAGCCAATGTACATCAGGAAACTGGTACAGTTTTAAGGTGATAAAATTCTATGAAAAACAGTATCCCATTTTATTGAAATCAATAGTTAAGTGGTATGTTTGGATTTAAAATGAGAAAACTTCAGAAATAATGTCGTATATATCTGTTCTTCAGATATGTACACATCATGCTCTGTTGAGCATTACAATTAAATTTTGCAGAAGCAATCATCTGTTCCTGCTAGGTCAGATTGAGGTTTTGAGGGTGCTAAGATTGGCAAAGTTTTATAAAGGACTCCACAGCAAGTACCATGGGAACTTAGTTTTCAGAAAAACTGGGCCTTTAGGCATCAGATTTTCTTTTTTTTATAGACTGTGAAACCTGTTTCCTAATAGACAGAAATGTTGAAGATTATGCATGTAACACAGTCCATACTTTCAACTTTTTAAATGTATGCAGATTCACACTAGATTCTTCTAAATCATAGTGTGAACTTTTGGAGAAGGCAGAGTGGTAATACTTAAAGCCACCAACTCCCTGAAAGAAAAAGTAGGCATATTGATATACTTGATACTAAAGGCAAGATTTGTGAAGATTGTAGAATACTGAAGTACCCAAGAGCTAAGAGGCATCTAACACAGCAGGAGTCAAGAAGCTGAAGAGCTGTTTTGCTCAACTGTACAGATGGCAGTTTCACTTTTAAGGGTCTTGTTTGATGAAAGAACTGTGAAACGCTCATGAAGTGATGGTGGTTCTAGTGGATTACCTAGTGATGTATGGGTGCCAGAAAAGCACGGTCTGAGAAATTATCATTCAATCTCCACAGAAGTGTAGGATATCAGTAAGTGGATCATGTTTTAAAAGACTTTTTTTCTTTAAAGGGAAATCCAGGGCAAAAAGGAGAAAAAGGAAATTCAGTGTATGTTTCTTATTTTGGAAAAGGACCTCCAGTAAGTATCTGATTGTGAAAAAAATCATATCTTGTAGGAAAGCATGTATGGCAAATGTAATTGTTCTCATAACTCCATACTGTTTAATAAAGCTTGGTACAAAAAAAAGATTAAAAGTAAATATACAACTGGAACAGATAGCTTGTGATCTTAGTAGCTGTATAGTTAGAAAATACCCACAACAAAGCTTATAATGATTTTTTTACTAAATGGTTGTTATTACAGGGAGACAGAGGTGATCCTGGACCCCCTGGCATGCCCGTAAGTAGTCAGTGGGCCCTACACATGCTTTTTGTCTTGAAGATCTTTCAACTCTTCCTTCTTAGTACAGTAAAGAAATATTGGGGGTTTTCCCTGCCTGCCTTAAATAGCAAAATTCCAGAATAAAGTCTAACAAACTTCAAGTCCCTATAGTCTGCCCCCATGACCAGTTCATGCTGGCTGAAAAAGAGCAGAAAGAGACCATACCCATCTGCATTAGCTGCGCGTTTAGCAGTTGTCACCCTGGTACTCACAGTTTGCTGAATATTTTCTCCATGAAATTCAAGATGCATAGACATGTGACAACTTCCTCAACAGTATCTAGTGGATCTACCAAGAACATGTAGCACACTACTATATTTTGGCCATAAAAACATATGAGAAGAAGAGAGAGTTTAATTTGCTTGCTGACTCATACTCTTAATGGCTTCGGGTTCCTCTTCTTATGCCCTTCAAAAAAGTATTCACTAATGAACTGTATCAAGTCCCTACACAGTAGCACAATTACTGACAAAGTATTCTTTGAATCCATTAATAACATATAACTGCATTGTCCCGTATCTGTACAGTATTATCCAGAAACTGGTGCTGAGCTGCTCTAGTGACAGTGAGGTTTCAGGCATGGTATAAGCTTAAGACAATGGAATGCAGTGGCCAGTAGACTGAGTCCAAGTGATGCAGGCGTTTTGGAGGGACTAGTTTTGTGGAGACATGGGTAAGCTCTTGGTATTTTCACAAACAGAACTTTTGCCATCTTTTCCAGGGACCTAGAGGGTCAAGAGGTACAACGGGCCCATCTGGATACCCAGGCCAACCAGGCTTGCCTGTAAGATCACACTGTGGTTATACAACCTTGCATTTTCAGCATACGCATAAATTCTGGTCTACCATTTTTAGAACTTGCCTTAATATGAATCAAAGCCTAGAAATAATTTTTGAGGCTGATGGTAAAAAGAGAGATTTTTGCCTTACCTTATGACTTTGGAAGTTCGGGAGTTGGAGCATTGTTGTGGTTCGGGCTGGACTAGTCACTGAAATGTTGTTCCCTCCTGTTTCAAGCTGGCATGGAGGAATGCTGCTAGTGCTCTCTCCTTATTCCCTTTCCTCAAGGCCACCTTGTGGGAGACAGGAAAATGGGAAGCCAGAGTTCAGCCCTTGTGAAAGCACTGACTGGTTGCACTTTGGGATAGGTACATCCCAAGAGGAAATTCTGCCTCTAGGTGCTGCTGGAAAGAGGAGGTAATTTTCAAAGCAAAGCTGTGTCTAAATCAGACATACTAACATGTCTCCATTCTCTTTTAAAGGGTATTCCAGGTTACCCTGGTTTGCCAGGTGAACAGGTAGGCAATGACTTTTCCTGAAGTTGTTAGTGAAATAATAGATTAATTTATACAAATATATCAAATATCACTTATGGTTATCTGTTACCAAGTTTTTCAAAGAAGTTACTTGATTAAATTCTAATGTCAGAATTTTCTGATTATCTTCAAACTGTGTATATTTTTTGTCAATTAGGGAAATCCAGGTATTGGAGTGAACGGACAAAAGGGGGAGCCGGTAAGAAAACAAATATTACTAAAGAAATCAAATATTATTAAATATATTATTGCTGTAGAATTAGAAGTATAACAGAGTCTTGTTGGGTTCCCTGCAACCCTATCATTTGTGGCTATGTGCTGCCACTAATGTTAGAAGAGAAGAAGTAATATAAGTTATTGAATCAATGAATTCTGTGCAGCAGTGATTACTTCAGTGAACTGCGTACAGAAATCAAGCATATTCTGGAGGTTTTGAAAAGCAACAATCAATATCTTAGTTAGCATTTACATAGCAATTACTTTCTGCACAGACACTATCTTAAGTAATCACAACAGTACCCTCCAGTAACAGTGGTTGTACCAGGTCAGTCACCGAATCTCATTTGTTGCTGTGTCCAGCAACTGATGCCAAGGAAAGGGTGTAGGGAAAGGAAAAGCACATAATAATAGTTCTCTCCCAATCTCCACCCGTTAACATACTCAGGACTTACAGAAGAAATGTGGAATATTTGGTTCTTTTCTTCTATGAATTTGTCCAGTGACTTCTGCATGGAACAAAATGTCTCTCTGCTGTTCCTTTGGCTTCTACAGGGTGATGTTGGACTTCCTGGGCCACCTGGGTCACCACTGTTAGTTGGACCTCCTGGAGCTCAGCTGTTCAAAGGAGAAAAGGTGTTAATTTGTCTTCATATTTAACTGTGCTCAACTTGGCAAATACAACCCTGTGATGTAATTTTTGCAAGGATGGCATAGGACAAATCCTTCTTTCTGTAATAAATCATCAGCTTCAGCAGAAATCCTGTTGTTCAGCACCCTTCCTACAGGCTTTCAGGACAGGAGAGCCCATGTGTACTTTAGCTCACATCCTTGAGGGAAGACTGTCTTGATGAAAGGAGATACTGCCCTTGCTTTGGTTTTCTTCACTTTTTGTCATTAGCAAATCGTATTTCAGGCATCTCAAGTAAAGTTGGTTACTCTGGTATTAAATCTCTTTTGTGGCTCTTCACTAACACTTGCATTTTTCCGATCTTTAGCGCCCTTCTAGGGTGCTCTTTTAATATGAAAATTAAGTGTGATTTTGTTGTCTATTTTTAATGCAAGTTCCCATTATTTACTGTACTTCCATATCACACCTACTGTAGCCCCAGTTGTTTAACTTAAAACATTAGAATTTTTGTTTAAAAAGAACAGGAGTTACAAAAATTGCATTATGGAGCCCAATATTGGAGTCTCTATGTCCTCAGATCTGATTTGCTTGAATACACAAATGAAAAGGTGAATTTAGGATTGCCAGGCCCTGCAGCCTCACCTCAGGGAGGTAGATAGATTTCATGTTTTGGATCTTAGGCTTTGGTTATGCAAATGGTGGCTATGTACAGGTGTACGAGGAAGAGGGAAAGGACCAAAAGAACTTATATAAACTCCCCATGTTACTGCATAGTGTGACATATGCTGCTGTGCAGCACATGACATGACCATGACCGTGTAGCCAGCCATGCATCCCATTCAGATTGGGGCTATGCACAAAAGTGTAGATCTATGCACATGAATACTCGTAGCAAACAATAAAGAACTACTGTCATGCATGTTTGCAGGAACAAAGCCCCTCTTACCAGGTACCTGCAGGTGAAAAGATGCACCTGTCTCACTCCAGAGTCATTATGCTGGTTTGACAGTGTTAACATAAATTAAAATCAGTACATAATTGTTTTTCTTATTTTCTTCTGCCTGGTACACCTTGAGGAACAGGCCCAGTGCTTAAGAAAATACTATTTAACAGTTTTAATTCAGAACAGGACTTAAAAAAGGTTAAACAGCACATAGGCATGTCCTGCATATTAATATACATAAAAACTTTCCTTGTATATGTAGGGCCAAAAAGGACTACCTGGAGTAACAGGATATAGAGGCCCACGTGGACCCAAAGTAAGTAATGTGATGATTTTTATTTTTTTTCATGGTGCTGGCGAAGTCCTTCTGTGGTTAAGTTAATCATTTAAAGCACAAAGTGACTGAAAAAATAACAGTATTTGTGCTGTGAAATTTAATCACCGCTCAAATCAGTGTGAAAGCAAAAATATTTTGAAAATCTTTCTGAGTCTGTTTTATAGGTACCTATTGTATGTTGCCTGGTAGTGAAAGGTCAGTGTTATTTCCAGGTTGGCTATTGACACATAATGAACTGGGACTGTGAAGAAAATAGAAGCGCAAATTATTTTTTTCTCAAGAGGAGAAATAGAGATCAGTATGTGATCTTAACAGGACATGATGTATGTTTCCCTAAGTATGTTAGGGAAAGACTTTAACTTCACATTATAGGTATCCTCAAGAACAGAGAAGGCAGAGCCACCTGTTTGGAGAAAGAGTTGCTGTTTGCTGTCTATTCTAGCTTTTCTTTCTGTCAGCATAATTAATTTAAACATCAGTGTGCTAGTAAGGAGCTCCTGGATGCTGAACAGAAGCACCCACAAAAAAAGATGCTGGAGTCTTTATTGCTGATAGATTTGGAGGAGGAAAATCCACAGGCAGGAAACTACCAGATCTCAGAAAAATAGAAGATAACTGGGGACAAAAGAACAAGTCTAGTTTATGTTAAAAACTTAATTAGCTTTGTAGGCAGAAAAGAAGAAACTAGAAGCCTGAACATCACATTTCTGAATTATAAGCCTAGCACTTTTTCACAAATTCATTTTGCATCATAAAAGGACCACTATTACTTAGCCATGGAAAAGGAGACAAAACTGATCTTTCTGTATCAGATTTACTCCAAAAAAAAAAAGATGAGCTTTATATGCTTGCTCCAGGACTAGCTGTCCCTGTAGATAATAGTACACTTATTAGTTACAAGTAGGAATTGAGAAATTGACTGATGTAGCCCAAAAGATGCACAGAGGTTTAAAAAAAAAATTGAACTGCTGAAAGCACATTGAGCTTGGAGAAGAGACCACAGCAGGTTCCTTGAGTAACTGAAGCTACGTAGGCACTGCTATTAGTGCTGTGTAAAGTAAGCCCCAGTGATTGGGCCTAGCAAGTGAAACAAGAACCATTAACCTTAATACATACATAACTTAACAAATGTGAACAAACCCCAAAATGTATGGCAAACTTCACTGAGCATCTTGTTTAAACAAAGTATTTTGAATGCTCCAGGGTATACTTGGGAGAGGAGAAAAAGGTGAAAAAGTCATTCCTGGATTCCCTGGATTGCGGGTAAGGAAGTTGCAGAATAAATTACTTCACAAATTCACTATAATTAGGTTCATAATATATTTAGCTGTTTAAGATTGCATTTCCAAGGATGATTTTAAGGATTTTTTTAAACTAGTCTATAATACTATATGTATAGAATACTTCACAGTCCTGCCCCAGAACTTGCCCTGTCTCAGACTTAAACATAAGTTTATACAAACTTTCTGTCCTTGGAAAGAAAATAAATCTCTCTAGTTACCCTCTAAATATTTAGAGCTACACAAAGCTTCTCTGGAGTAGCACAGTACTAACACAGTAATTTTAAGGTATTCCATACCTGCCAATGGCAGTTTTTTACAGCAGCTTGTACTTGATTTGCATACCAGTGCTCACATGGAACAACATGTCCACTACTGTGCTTTGTGAAATATGATAAAAAAATTAAGTGAAGACTTGTCTGGCTTACTTTGGGCTATAGTTCAAATTCATGCCCATCTCATATAAAGTATTTGCAAAAACTTTGCAAAGTATTTGGGAAATATCCCAAGTAATAATTATCTAAGGAATATTAACTGCTCAGAAATTCTGAATAATAATATTACTGGGAAATATCCCAAGTAATAATTAGCTAAGGAGCATTAACTGCACGGCAATTCTGAATAGATATAATTTTGAATAAGCTTTTATACTGATTTAGCTCACATTCTATTTGCTTTTATCAGGGTAATCCTGGTTCTTATGGACCTGCAGGTTTTCCTGGAATGAAGGTAAGAAGACAAAGTATAAGCAGTTCCCTGAACAGTGGGATCAGTGAGATTTAGTTTTCTGTGGATTTGTGCAGATTTGGGATTTCCGCATACTTGGTAGCTCACATTGCATTCCTTCCTTTCTCTCCTGCTACCTACTGCAGCACAAGATGTATGAACTCTTTGTCTTTGAATTGCTGCCAGTCTCTGAAATTTGGCTGAAATTGGCTAATGGGATCTGAAGCTGCAAGCAGGAGGAAAAGCCAGTAGGACACGCATATAACATGATCGAAAAGTTACAAAGCATGGTAACTTTGGTTGCCAGGGTGACACTGTTTTTTAATTTTGTGTTATATGCATGTTCTGTTTCTATTTGTGACTCAATAAATTCCAGTTTAGCTGTTAAGTCTGCTAAATGTTAGTTCTAAACTTAGAACATCTTACTGGAGTAAAGAGCAACAGATATGGGTATATAGATCTACATCTTGCCTTTTTTCCTATCTCTTCTCTCCAGCTCATTTTCAAATCTAGTTAAGGTAATGATCACGTTATTCATAAATCCCATTAATGTACAGATATTTGCACCTAGAGTTATGTTCCAGATGACTGTTTTATCTCTGCAAAATTATTTTGTACTCTGTTTTTTACCACTGCCTACCTAAAGAGTTTGAATACTGGATGGATGAATATATTAGATCATGAAAGGAGAGGATAAGCTAATATGCAGCTACCTGCCATGCAGTAGTATTTCAGCAGGCAGCAAACCAATTTCAGCTGTATTAAGCAGACAGTCTGTTAGAGTCTGCTGGTATGTATTCCAGCTAGTTCTGTGCCCCAGCTACACTGAATCTGCTGACCACTCTCTAAATAACCTGGTGATACACGTTGTGGGGTTCTTTTTTTAACAGAAGAGATGCTGTGAAACATACCATCTCTTCTACAAGCCCAGAGAATTTTCTGAAACAGACTGCAGATGTTATTACAACATGAGAGTATTGTATGACTGCCTTACTCGTTTTTGTTCAATTACTTACTTATATTAATGTCTTAACGGATTAATCAAATTATATTTATGTGACCCTTTCCAGGGGGAAACAGGATTTGCTGGTTTTCCTGGACAACCTGGCTATCCAGGCATACAGGTAAAAAAGCCAACAAACACACATGCGCACATGCATGCACACACACACACTCCCCTATATAAATGCTAATAATTCCTTCCAAATATACTTGCTTATCAGACCATTTTCTTTCCTACAGTCATAACTACTTTTGAGATTTACCATTTTCATGATAGTCATAGTTACCTAACAGTGGTATTAAATAACAATGTAAGTAAACATTCCTGTTGGTGCATATGAGAATGGAAATTCCATTTTGCATACCATAGAAATTGGTTAATCCCAATTGCCAATAGTTACCTATAACTATACCAGTATAGTCACCTAATCCATCAATTGTAGTACACCAAGTTATTCATGGTTGAGCTGTGTTTCCCAGAGATGTATGCTAGGTAAAGGAACCTGCTATTTAGGTAACAGTATGATCCTAATAACTTTGGTCCATGAACTAATATGATAATCGACATTAAATAAGGTGGCAACATTTGATTCAGATGGGCTTGTTTGTACGACTTACCAAAGTCTCCTTGCATGTTCACATAAGTAGCTTTTCCAAGATCATTACCAGAATGGAAATTGGACAGGATCATCAGGAGAGACAGCAGGGTTGAAAAAGCTCATCACAGTTATTACCACAGTACAGAGGTCAAAAACAGTACTACTGAAATTGTGACACTGACGAACTTGCCTCTAAATATTCTGAAATACAAAAGTCAAGAAGTGTTTATTTCTCTCTGAAATAATCTTTTTGGAAAGCTGCATATAAAACAGTAACTTTCCTTAAAGCACAAGTGGTTGCACCTGTGAAATCAGGAATGACACTCAAGAGATTTTAGCAAGAATCACCTCTGTTATAAATTGAAGGTTAAGATCGGAACACGCTCTACATAATCTGTGATGACAAAAGGAAACTGTGGCTGGTCCAAACTTGCCATAAGTAGTATACTGCTAAAGACACAGTTGAAAGCAGACAAATAAAAAGCAACAAACAGGTTTTCAAGAAGCAGGTTTACAAATGAGAAATGACAAGCATATGGAGTAAATATGTAAAAGTACAGCAAAAACATCTGGTTTAGTCACAGACTTACTTTTTTCAAAGCAAGGACTGCCAGGAGAGTGCTAGATCAATGTCTTCAGCCAAGATTTCATTTATGTAGTCATACTTGGGAAAAAAAAAAATGTCCACGGATCTTCATTTTTCTGCCATTTGTCCATTAGTAGCTTCACAACAATGTGGGATCATTCAGATACCGGATAGACAGAAACATTGCATGTCTTACTTAGTAACAGAAAGATCATTACAGTCCATTACTTCCCAAAACTAGAATGAAACCTTAAGTGTTGTATTGTTACAAAGTACTCACCCCGATGTGCATATTGTTTTAGTTGGGGCCATCATTAATAAACTTGAGATAAGGTGTTGTATAGACAGAACAGTGCATTCTTCAGTCTCCATTTATTAGCCCAGAGTCTGAGAAGCCATCAATTAACACTATGAACAGTAAGCAAAGAATAATTAATTGTTGGTAGATTATACTAGGGAAAAGTTTGAATGCCCTCAGTAATGACTTGAAAATGTGAAATTCCAATTGCTAATACAGGAGCAAAAGATAATTAATCAAGTGTAGACACAACTTAAAAAAAATCAGGTTAACTCATGCAGCTATGCAAAATTCAGAATGATGGTGCACATGCTCTAGTTTTGCTTGAAGAACTGGATAAATCTGATTATTCCTGAAAAGTGCAGATCTATCTAGTCTGCATCAACTGTTCATCTGGCCACACCAGGTGTTGCTTATGATCAAATCACATAAACTGGAGGAACAAGAATATGATTAAAACCCCTCCTGAGAATAACCCATTCTTAATGTAGATTTTCTGAAATAAACATGTTCAAATAGAATCTAAGATACATTCAGAATTAAGAGAAAGAAAGAGTCAGAAAAAAACCAGTTGCATTCAAAGTAGATTTCATCTTTTAAAAATGTTAACTTTTGCTTAAAGCAAGGAATGGACTTCAAGGAATTGTTGGTGTACCTTTTAATCCTTAAGTCTGAACATTGGCAGCACTGTGTGCCAGAAACATGCCCTTGCTGCAAAGGCAGCTAATGGTATCCTGGGCTGCATTAGGAAGAGTATTGCCAGCAGACTGAGGGAGGTGATCCTTGCCCTCTGCTCAGCACTGGTCTCCATCCTTGGAGATACTCTAAAACTGTCTGGACATGGTCCTGGGCAACCATCTGTAGGTGGTCCTGCTTCAGCAGGGGAATTGGACAAGATGCTCCCCAGCAGTCCCTTCTAACTTCAACCATTCTGTGATAAATATGAAAAAAACACAGAAGGCAACTTCAGACAAAATACAAGAGAGGACATGAGTCCTGTTGAAATCACTCTGAGACCATTTGTCTCTGCTACTAATGGAATGAGTCTCATTAAAAAAATAAGGAATGGTCTTTACAAGAAGTGCAAAATGTTCTTGGCCATTGAAATTATATAAGGCTATAGAAACTTACAGAACAAATGAAGTATTTAATGCTTAATAGGGATATCAGTAAAACTGATCAGTGATTATAAGCTTTCATTTTAATATGACTCCAGGTTACAGAATACATGAGAAATATGCTTCTGTTGGATGTTTTTGGCTTCTTTTTTTTTTAATAAACTACTGGCAAGTCAAGACATATATGTCAAGAGAGATATATATATATAAGATAGATAGATATATAAGTCAAGAAATATATATGGGAAGAGAAAACAGTATCAGTGAACAAAATAATCCAAACATGGCTTGGATGGGTGTACTCTTTGCTGGGTAAAAAACTGGCTGGATGGCCATGCCCGGAGAGTGGTCGTGAATGGAGTTAAATCTAGTTGGTGGCCGATCACAAGTGGTGTTCCCCAGGGCTCGATACTGGGGCTGGTTCTCTTTAATATCTTTACCAACGATCTGGATGAGAAGATCAAGTGCACCCTCAGTAAGTTTGCAGAGGACACTAAGTTAGGCAGGAATGTTGATCTGCTTGAGGGTAGGATGGCTCTACAGAGGGATCTGGACAGGCTGGATCGATGGGCTGCAGCCAGTGGTATGAGGTTCAACAAGGCCAAGTGCCGGGTCCTGCGCTTGGGTCACAACAACCCCATGCAGTGCTACAGGCTTTGGGAGGAATAGCTCGAAAGCTGGCCCACGGAAAAGGACCTGGGAGAGTTGGTGGATGGGCGGCTACATATAGAGCGT